>NW_008824411.1:8145257-8149688 GCF_000699105.1 Pygoscelis adeliae | reverse complement strand
GGTCAGGATTGTCATGTGTTTTAACTCTAACAAGAGGCAACAGAGGAAGACTGCCTTCCTGCCCCTTGCATCCCTCAGTTGCTGCCCCAAGACACAAGCGCGTGTTGCAGTAACATGAGGACACAGCAACAGCCTAGAAACCAGAAATGTCAGGTCCAAGGGTCCCAAAGGAAATCTATATCAACACACTGCACCCATAGCTTCCCCACCTTCTTGTCTTTCATAATATTCCCAAATTTGCCCGTGATGGTGGTTGGGGCTGCCACCATGTCTCCCGTGTTCTTCCCATGCCAGATAACTGCAGAGGGAGGTTGGGGCGGGGAAGGTCTGGCACCGTGCGTATTTCATGCGAAGAGCAGAAGGCTGGGAACAGGACCACCACGTCTTTCCACTGATTTGGCTGCCTTTTCTCTTTGTCAGAGTTTCAGGAGCACGCAAGACCTACTCATCCTCCAGGCCTCCAGGCCTGAACTTTGCCATTAGACCCAATCTGACCGACCAGCGTGGAGCAGTCTAGGGGCCACAGAGCAGCTTGTTGTCTAAAAAGCAGGCTATGGCAGTCCAAATCTCTCCTGCCGCCAGAGCAACACCCTTCCCTAACCTACTTTCCAATTCTCCAGAAGAAAACTCATCCAATGGAGCGGGGTGAGGGAGGGCACTGGAGTCCTGGTCCATTCCTTGACCACTGCTGACACTCTGAACTTTAGCCTGTCTTTAATACAGACAACCTCCCTCGTAAGATCCAGACAGAGACTGAGCCACACTGACTAGACTTGGAAACACAAAAATCCAAATGAGGCTCGAACCATCAGGAAGGAAACACTTCATTTGAAAGAGGAGAAAAATCCAGATGAAAAAGATCAGAAAGGACGTCCCAGGTCCTAGATTGTCCCAAGTGACTCAGATACCATTTCTATCCATCTGTGGCCTCCTGGAGATGGAAGATAAATAAACCTATTTGGTCACCAAGGTCCACTCAGGAGGATGTCCCCACCACCAGCAGCTCACTGTTTTGTGGGTGAGTAGGTGGTCTCCTCCCTCCAGCCCACTTCTCACTGTATTTCCAGACGCACCAGCACTTGCTTCTACCAAGTGTCTGTTCTGCAATAAAGAGCAATAAACATGCCAGAGTAATTAATGTCTTAACAACTTATTACAATCCTCAGATAATTAATCACAAAAGCTAAACATGCTGTCTCACCCTCCTAATGTGTTAATGCTCTAATTATTATGCCTCAATTAAGGGGAAGTCAGCGCTCCTTGCTTAGAAGTGCATGTTTAATAAGGGTGCTTGAATGCAGGCAAGTTGAAGCGGGAAGGGAGGGGGCGATGAGGGTTAAGGAAAAGGACACCATTTTTAATGAGGTTTCATGGGTGGCTCGAGGCAAGGAATTGACAGCCCCTATCTGGGATCTCACACACGACTGCACGTGGAACTGGGGCCATCTGCGGTGGCTCTGTGCTCTGCTTCCCACCGGGCTATTTATAGGAGAAGTAGCATGTGGGGCACAGAGGAGGCAGGGACTGGAGATGAGCAGTTACACCCTGGATCTGGCCAGCACTAGTCAGCAGAGCTGGCAGCTCACAGAGCAGTTAGCAACAGGAGTAGGTGGTCTCCTCTATCCAGCCCACTTCTTGCTGTATTTCCAGACACACAGGCACTTGCCACCGCTCCTATCCCACGTGAAGCATCCCCATTGCCCAAGCCTCTCCAACGTGGTCCTGTTTTCATGACGCACCTTGCCTCCGAGCAAGCTACTTTTGGGACATCCCACGGAGGTGATAAGAACAGCCCCCGAAACTGATGATTGCTCTTGGGATGTGACAGGCCAGCTCATCTGATTTCAGCCATTGCCTGGTGGTTTTCCACAACTTCTTGTTGCATGAGGGAACAGAAAGCCATGCCTTGAAGAGCACACCATTAAAACGCGCTTGTTTTACAGGTGGGGAAACTGAAGGCCGAAGAGAGATATTCTGCAGGGGACTTCGTGGTGGTTACTACCCACAGCATCTGCCTTTCTAGTGCCTGGCTCTGAACCTCGCTGGATGTTGGGAAACCTCAGAAAGAGGTTCTTGGTGGTGAGGAGCTTGAGCAGACTGTAACGATGAATGTGGGACCTGGACCCTTCACTGTGCGATGGCAGAAGGTCCCTGCTGCGCTCAAGACACAGCTCTGCACCCATATGATCCTCATTCCTGGGGAAGACTTTTGGTACAAAGTATTATCAAGGCAAAGATGGCATCACCTCCATCCCACCCTGCAGAAGCAGTGACCCTGGAGAGCAAAGGGCTCAAGACATAGTACTCAGGTAAGAGGTGGCACAGCTCTGCAATGCAGCAGGCATGGGAAGCTGGGACAGGAATGGCCAGCCTCCAGATCTTGGTACCATACAAGAAGCTGCAACAGAAGAATGGCTGGAGCCCAAGTCTCCCAAACAAAGCCTATAAAAAATTTCTTTTTCCAATAAAAAGCTTTTGAAATAACTCCCCCACTCAAGTGGGTCTTCAAACACAAGAAAGCTTCCCCTGAACCAGCCTGGTTTCTGTTCCATCCCAGCTTTTTTAAATTTCTCAGACAAATGAATCACCAGAAGCATTTCCAGCCTAGGTTCGACTGGAAAACGATTACATTTCCTCAAGAAATAACACGCTGTTTAGGTTTGGATGGTTCCCTCTGAGGAATAAGGGAGAGGGAATAAGAAACAAAACAAAGCAAAGCAACCCGGACATGAATTTTAAAACCCATGAACAGTTTTGGTTTTCAAACAATCAAAATGAAAAAATATTTCACATAGTCACTTCCACAAAAATAATTCTGTCATCCTGATTCTTTGGTGATGTCTCATGAAAAACAAAAGAAAGCTCTCCACCTCTGCCCACCTTACCTACAGTACCTCTGAGACAGCAACCTGCCAGCAGTTTGACTGGAGAAAAGGGGTTGATGTCTCCCCATAGAGGCAGCCTGTGGATTCCCCCAGGAATGAGGGCTCCAAAAGAAGACTTGTGTGTTGGGCCTCTCTCCACACCTCTTTCCATTCCAGCATCAGTCTTGACCTGCCCAGACTTTTCCTCATCTCTTTGATGAGGATGACTTTAGACATCCAGCTCTAGTTCCCCCCGCACTTGGCTGGAGACGTTGCAGCACTTTATCTCAGCAGCTTCACTTCACTCTGCGAGTGGCTGCATGGAGACTCCACCAGAACCCAACCCATCCTGCAAAGCCTGACCATCCAGGACAGGGCCGTCAAAATCATTGAAATCTGAGCAAACACAGTCTCACTAGGGAGATACAAGGTATATGATGCCTCTTGAGGAACCAAAGGATCTTTCTGCTGCTATTTGCACTGACTGGTGGACTGGGGAGTTTTTTATGGCTGTTGGCATCTATGTTGTTCATCTATGCTGAAGATAGCTGTGCTCAGAGACGAGACTATTGCCTTCTTTCTTTTCAAACATACTATCCAAATCTCTCAGGGACCGCAAGAAAGTGGCTAACTGCTTTTGTACCTCTCCCTTGTCACCACTACCATCAAATCAGTGGTCACTTGAAAATATGGGCCATTACTTCAATTCTGGGGCTAGACATTTTGGCTTGGTTATACTACAGTCAACCTATTCCAAAGCATCAAGTCAGTTGAATATCTGGTGCCAGGAGTTTTGGAGAAGTTCACTGGTTTATGTTAGTATGCTGTGGGGTTGGAAAAAGCCGTTTACCTAGAAGAGTGCAGTAACACACAGTTCCTGTGCCCGGGTATTTTGCCTGAGATGCCCTGGGCCCCGTTTAGCCTGTACCCACCACCAATATGAGACAAGGCATCAAACCTGAGCCTTCCTCCCAGTGTAGTGGACCCACATCCCAAATAATCCTCACTCTGCTCAGCCTGAGCATGCTCCCATTCACATTGGAGCAGACGAAACAGAGAGGGGAATCGCCGTGCCCCTTTGCACCTTTCCCATCTGAACTCTGAGAATCAGCTTCTTGGAGCGAGTCACTGCCCCAACAGCCTGAGATTTGCTCCCAAACATGCTCACACAAAACATCTGCAGCCAGCAAGCACATGTGGGCACATTCCCAGAGCCCTAGAGCAGGGCCTGGATTTTGAGGGCAGGCTCTGGCGGAGAGCAGATAACCGTTACATGAATAGATCTGAGATGTAACAACCATCAGACAACAGCATCACTGTTTCCCAGAAAATGACAGTGGGCCTCAGTGGATTAAAGTGCTGGACCATGAAGCCGGTGCCACTGGAGCCCAGATGCCCCCAATCCCAACGTCACAGTCCCCTCTGACAAAAGCTTTCTGAGCTCAGCTTACCCCCTCCCTCTGCTTGCTGCCTTTAAAACAGCGTGCAACACAACAGCTGGGAAATCCAACCTGGTCCAAATTTTGTTACAACCCTGCTGGTTTTTATCCTTGTTTACCAGCATTAA
>NW_008824411.1:8122558-8145229 GCF_000699105.1 Pygoscelis adeliae | reverse complement strand
GGTCGGAGGAAAATTGCTGCTCATTTGCCTTCTGGAAAACAGCCTGGATAATCTTCCCTTGTCACATACCAGCCCGTCTGGGCTCCTCGGGAATGACAGCCACACTGTGCACTTTGTTGAAGGCAATAAACTTCCCAAAGCTGAAGGAGGAGGATTTACATATCCCCAAAGACACCGTCCATTCTTTGTTCAGTTTGGGTCTTGGCTTGTGCTGGTCCAACAGGTGGAAACTTCTTCCTCCTTTTCAGCATGGAAGGGAACTACTGAGCCTGCACCAAGGAAATGTAATGCTTCCAGGCAAAGTGGCAACCTCCCCCAGGGCTGGGCAGCTTTGGGCTGGGTTCATCACCAGCTATCCACATCTCATTTTCCCCTGAAATCATTAAAAACACCTGTAAAACAGGTCCTGAAAGAGATAATGGTGCTAGAATATGCATGGAGAATGTTTCAGAGAGGTGGGGAGCAGGAAGAGAGGATGCCTTGTCCTCCACACCAGCCCTCTGCTCTGCGATGCCCAATTCTGCCCATGCTGGCAGAGTTGGGCATCGCCCAACAGGCAGCGCCCCTATTTGTGCTATCTCATGTGTCCCACACACCTTTATTCACAGTGGGGAGCAGAGGTGAGGATGATGCAATGCCTGAGCCACTCTTCTCTCTCCTGTCCGCTCTCCTCCTTCTCACCTGCAGCTCCTTCCAGCCACTATCCTGGCTTCCTGAAGGAGACATCACAGCGGCATCCAGGCTGGGCTCTGCAGGAGAGAAAAAGATTGTCCTTCCCTTTGCTCACCAGTTGCCGTGAGCTGTGATCCCTCTCCTTTCTCCAGCTCACAGAAAGGTGTGACGGCTCAGGCCACGGGAAGGAAGAGAAACATTCAGTATTCTTTCAGCACCTTTCTCTCCCCATTAAAAAAACATGGCAACAGCCCTTTCCACCAAAGAAATGCAAGGGTTCAATTCAGGCATGTTTCCAAAGTTTTCTGTCTCTGACAGCATAAAAGAGGAATATGGTTACACCAAGGGAAGCTATTTGATGTACCACATGATGCCCATACTTTAAAAGTACAGATGTTTCCTCCATGCTCCAAGGGGCGATTTGGAAGACAGAGGGCTCAAAAAATCCGACTATATCCAACCACAAGCACCTGGGCTGCTGGAGAGAGAGTGTTGCTATGGAAAGATGAGGGAGGCAGCAGTTAGATGGCTGGAGTATTCCTACCAATTAACATGAAGAATTTTGACTGCTCTGCTGTGTTTTCTGCATGAGCCTAGCAACCACCTCAAAAGTGTTATTCACACATCTGCGAAGTGTTTAGCAGGGTCACACGCCTAGTAAGCTGTGCGAGCAGGGAGGGATAGCTCTCCAGACAAGGCCCCTTGAGCATGGGCACACAACATGTATGCAGCTTGGACACCTCAACTCCTGCTCCAGGAGGCTCACGCGCTAGGTGCAGACAGTCATCGGATCACACGGGACACAAAAGCGAGACCATAGGGTGAGGGAGGGGGTGACATGCAGGAGGTAGAGCCACAGCTGCAGGGAGGAGAAGACCTGAAGAAGGAACTAGATATCCTACCTTCATGGGGCAAAACAGGGCAGCTTGTCATTGCTCAGTTCAGAGGTTCTGGCTGGAGAATCCCCATCACCGGCAATCCCTTATACAAGCAAACTTGCAGCCTGCTGCATGGGCTCACTTCAAATGTGCTGTTTCCACAAAGACTCCTGCTACTCTGCCCTAATAAAACAGAAGAAGAAACAAAACATCCAAGATACTTTGCAACATCTCTACTACGCACTAGAGAGTGACCCAGAGTCAGGCCACAGCATCCTACCTTCTACCCCCCTGAAGTAAAGAAAAGGCAGATACTCCACATAGAACGATAGAATCGTTTAGGTTGGAAAAGTCCTTTAAGATCATTGAGTCCAACCATGAACCTAGCACTGCCAAGTCCACCACTAAACCATGTCCCTAAGCGCCTCATCTACACGTCTTTTAAATACCTCCAGGGATGGTGACTCAACCACTTCCCTGGGCAGCCTGTTCCAATGCTTGACAACCCTTTTGGCCAAGAAATTTTTCCTCATGTCCAATCTAACCCCCCCCGGTGCAACTTGAGGCCATTTCCTCTTGTCCTATTGCTTGTTACTTGGGAGAAGAGACTGACACCCACCTCGCTACAACCTCCTTTCAGGTAGTTGGAGAGAGCGATGTCTCCCCTGAAACATGTGCCAGTCTAGCCTCTTCCACAAAAGGGGTACTACAAACTGACAAAGAACAGCTTCTGCCCATTCATTAAGTTCTTGGCATTAGTTGATTTCTCTCCAACCAAGCCATAAAACCCAAAGCTGCATGCAAGCAGCATCCTAAAATATCCTTGTAAATCTCAGCCACCACATTCATTAATTACAACCCAGTGATAGTTCAGGCCATTAGTTCTGGATGGTAACTTCATTTATTCCCATGTTAATGCTTGATGTCAGTGGTTATCTCATTACCACTCTATTACTTACCTACTTAATCCATCATTGCAACCCAGGCCAGAAGAGAGGAGCAGAGTTTGCCCTGCATCTGTAGGAAGACAAATGCATCAAGTGTAGAGCACCTAGGAATCACAAACAAAACACTTCTCTAATCTGCAGCTGAGGTTATATCTATTAAGAGGAGGAAATGACACAGATAAGTGTTGTTAGGAACACAAACACATTCCAACATTGAAAAATTGTGGATATTGAGGATTAAGTTTCCTATTAAATCAGAACCAAAAGCTTTGGCAAGAATGGAAACACATATTAGTAGTCATACAAAAAAAATGACCTTAACTCTGCCCTCCTCCTCCTCCTTGGACTCTCCTTCCTCTAAACCCCAGGTTAGATTCGAACAGTTTCTGCCTTTTGTGTGCTAAACACTTTGAAAAGGCAGGTCAAAGCATGGGCACTGGGACCTGCTACCTGCTGAATGCTCCAGAAAACATGTAGGCAGCACTGCAGATACCACTAGCCCTGAGTGCTAGTGAAAATACACCTAAAGCCATGTAAAGATACAGTAGTTATTGACATTTCAACATGCACTCAGCTGGAGTTCCTCTTGTTTGGTGAGCAGGCGCTTCCAAAAATATGCTTTATCGCACCTGCTCACTCCTGCCTGTCCCAGGACTTACTCCACTGGCTGATCCAGCCCCATGGGTCTGATCCGGGTGTTTCAGTACAGTGATACTAGCAGCTTTCCCTGTCTCATTCCCTCCTTCTTCCCCCAAATAGTCTTGTTGGAGACAGCGTTTCAACCTTCCCCTACTTGACTGAGAAAATGGAAGCCCTTTTTATGTTAACAGGCTGTGAAACCAAGACGTGAGCTGGGGAAAGGGTTCAAATGGACATCTCCCTTGCAGTAAGGCAGGTTCTCTTAAGAGCAAGCGAAGTACCTCTGCTCTGCCCAGATATGATGCCCACACAATAGGGCAGGTGACTGTTTTTTACTACTTTTACTACACCCACATGATATGGAAGGATTGAAATCCTCTAATGTGGAAGAAGCTGATGCCACAAAAGCGGGGTAGAGAGAGAAGACACAGCCCCAAGATGATGTCAGGCGTGAAATATCAATGTTTTCCTCTGTGACCACTAAACCTCCAGCTAACATGCCTGTGCTGGCAAAAGTGGGCTCTCAATGGTTCTGTGCCAGAACAACTGACAGGGCAAGCCTGCAAGATGCCACAATCAGATGTAATTAAAATACCTTTGCTGCCCTGCTCTCCATCCCCTCGGCAATGAAATCCATTACAGGGTGTGGAAAGAAAATTGTTTAAAATGTCCCTGAAGCTGGGTTGTTGACACCAGCATAGACAGATGGATTTTGATACACCCTTGATTAAACAGCTTTCTGCAGAAGGCAAAGAGGGCAGGAAAGGACCTGGGTGATGAGCCAGAGGACCGTCCTAGAAACAGTGGCTATTGCCCAGGGAAAGCAAGTGCTGCTGCAGGGGAAAACTGCCCCATCAACCAGCCAGAGGCTAGAACAGCCTCATCCCCCTGGGAAGCAGGCTGCAACCCTCTGCTCCAGTGCCAGGCTCCTGTCCCTGAGCTCTCTGCTCCGACTCAGGTCAGCAACACCACACGCATTGCTGCTTCCAGCCCCTGATGAAAGGCTGCGGTGAAAGAAAGCAACAGAAAGCCTCACACAGTGATCATTCAGTAGCAGAGCCAGCAATACTTCCATTTTCCATGCAGTTACACATCACGGGGAGATTCTCCAGGACACAGTGGGATACCGGCTCCAAGTTTTCCCCATGGGCATCCATAACATCTCTCTCTTCCTCATTCTCTCACACACAGATGCTCTTGGACTGATAAGGATTGAACTCCCTTGGTGGAGAGGGGCAAAGATAAAGTATTCTCCCTGGCCATCTATTTATATCAAGCTGGTAGGAACTCATTCTCTTTAAGATCTCTGTCACACACAACTGCAATCAGCCATCAGGCTGGAAAGTTATTAGGGTGGGCAAAAAGCAGCCAAAACCACATTAACCCTGTTTTCTCAAGGAAGAAAACGAAAGGCAAGAAGGAAGGGTGTTACAACTGGCTGTGGGCATCTGACCTGTCCAACTCTTAGAGACCTCAGAAAGAGGAAACCCAGGTAGGACAGAGGGTCAAACATAGCTCAGGAGCTCAGAGCACGGCATGAAGCTACCTGCTGCACCCAGAGCTGAGGTTAAATACATTGAGTAAGCACACAGGCTCTGCAACCCAGGGTGCTGCAGGCATAGGTGTGGGTCATGGAGCTACACACACTAGTGACCACTGCTTACCAGTCCTGTGCATGTGTAATTCTGGCCTACTCTGGCGGCCAAGAGCTCCTCAGTTGCTGTTACCTGGTAGAGAAAGCTCACAGGCATGTCCCACAAGAAAAGGGGCTTTCCCTTCAAATATTCCTCAGGCTTTGTGTACGAAGATATTTGATAGAAGACTTCAGATCAGGAAGGAATTATAAATCAGAAAGTATAAGATACTCAGCATCGCCAGCTCCCGCAGTAGTAAAGCCCCTGTTTTTGCACAACATTCATCTCTCATTCCTAATCTACTTCAGATGGTTCAAACAGAGGCTTGAAATTTTTAATTCCCCCTGCTCCTTCCCATGGTCTGAAAGAAACTGAGGCAAGCAGCAAGAATCCTATACCTAGCATCACCTTATTATTTTTCTGGGACTTGCCTGCGAGTGCCCTGTGCAAATCTGGCACTTGGGAACCCTCAGCTGCTTGCTTTTATACGCACTTTGAAACTGAGGTGGCTTTTGGTCCCAGCTCTGCTCAGTGCAGTACTCAGAGTCCTGGTTCATAACCACAGTACCACTGATCTCCAGATCTGCAAATAGCTGAGGGGGAGCCGAGCTCCCTTCTGAGTCATCAGAATTCCAATCCCGTGCTAATAAACGAACAGCCCAGCCAGCTGCAGAAAGCACCACATCTCTACCTTCCCTGCAGCAGTTTGGGTAAGTATAATCATGTCTCCAACAAGAAAGCAGGTGTTTTAAAAATGTGTTCACCAATGCATTTCAATTAACAATGTTTTTTAACACTGTTTCACACCTAGCCCATGTGAAAATACAATTGCATCTCAGACAGAGAGGAGTGCCCTTCCACGGGGTATCACAGCCACTTGCAGCCCCCATTTTGGACCTGGGAAAGCATTGGCTGGGGGGAAGCACCTTTATCCTAAGGCTGCCTTAAGCAAAGTCTCACATCTTTTAAAATAGGGCAAGAAGGTCACATTTACTGCTTAGCAACTTTTCTCTCTCAAAAATTCATTGCCCAAAACTTACCGTGGCTATGTGTATGTGGGCACCTGCTCACAAAGACAAAGGAGCAGTTGGTCCTTGCCTTGCTCTCTGATAGTCCATTCAGAAGCTGACATTTGAGCATTTTATTCCCCCTGCAAACAAAACACATCAGTTGAGCACTCCCAGGGAAATAGCAGGACCAGAGCAAATTCCCAGAAAAAGCCTTGGCAGCGTTCCCTTCGCTCTGCGGCTCCGAGCGAGACGGAGTAACAGAGCACGACACATGGAGCAACAGAAGCTGAATGACACACGTGTTACTGCAAGGAAAATTAACAATATTAGGGGGGAGGGGGAAGGGAAAGCATTTGCTAACAAATACTTATTAAAACACAATCTTATCCTCATCTGACCCTAATTCCAATTAAAGAAAACTGGACAGACTGGCATCACTGCTGGGGCATTCAGGCAGTATCGCTGACTATCCAAGTATATAATTGCCCAAGTGCATCTTGTTCACCGTTGCCTGTCTTGGACACAAAAGGACACACTAGTCACAAGTCCTGCAACCCCTGTAAAACATCTCCTTCCACACATCTTTAACAAAGATCACCAAGGGATGTTCTTCCCATCCAAGCAAGCCCATTGAGCTGGTGTGCTCCATTAAGAGCAGAGATAATCTGCTGCCCCAAATAGGGTTTGGGGGCTTCAAAAGCCATCTAACCCAAGTATGCCTGCCCTACCAGTAGCTACACCACTACTTCACAGTAGCACAGGGAAGACCAGATTTTATTGAGTTTAGGGACCATATGCATAAGAAATCTTGGGAAAGCTAGACACGTGCTGAGTGGTTTGACAGGCTCATGAAAAAGGCCACCGCTGCTGACTGCCCAGCAACCAAAGGGCTTGGTGCAGCGTCCCTATCAGTCACCGTCCATCAAGCCTAATCACATGGCATAATAACATTCCTTAAACACATTTTACATTTAAAAAAGAATGAAGAACCGGGGGAAAAAATGTTGTAATGGGAGAGTTGAAGTTCAACCACTGTAAGAAACCCTAAAGACAAATGCACATTTCACATTTTGAAATCTGTAAGAGAGTTGATTTTCTGTTCCTCAGCTTCAATCGCCTCTTTGCTAGTGAGATTTGGCACTAGCCCAGGTCTCCTGAGGAAGCAGAGGCAAGGATTTTCCAAAGGATTTGTCACCCACATCTCCTCCCGCAACACTCCCTGGGGGATTTTCTAATGAGCAAGGTTCTCCTTTGAAAAAAAATCTGCTTTTAAAAGACTGGGCCATGGCCACGAGAAACCCAAGAGCAATATTTCTACCTCAGACCTAGCTCCAAGCCCAACGTTCACCTGCAAGCCCTGCTGCCCTCCACCTGTTTAAGGAGGATGTTTTCATTATTGTTCGATTTGCAATGAGTTCAGCTTCACATCCTTCATTGGATTATTTTTATATTTAATGTCCTCTCCTCTCCTACTCTTCTTTTTATAGACTGGTAATCCAAGTCCCTTGGTAAGGCTGAGTAATCTTGATCAGATTTTAATCAAAGTAAGCCAGATCCTCAGCTGCCAGTATTGATGCATCTGCCTTTAAATATTTGAACGATGCTGATTTACCCTGGCAAGGCACTGGCCCCATCCGTTCAGAAAATATAAATTCTTTCCTATGCATCAAGCTAAAACAACACGACAGAACAAGCAACCTGCTGCGAAGGGGTTTTAGTTTGCAAAATCAATACCCAGGATTTCAGAACTAAATGAAAATCTGAGATAATCCCTCCCCAAATCCAGCCTGGGAAAAGCACTCCGGACAGATCAGTATCAAGTAACTTCTTAAAACACACTTTTTCCTCTTGTGAAATCTACCATCGAGTCGGAGTCAAAGGGAAATTACCCACAACGCCTCACTCCTTGACGTGACCCAGAGAATTCACATATAGAAAATGCATATCTTACCCATGCAGCCTTCTCCAGGACGGACCTGCTTCTGCTTAGTTCAGCAATGACCCTTGTGTCACTGCCAAACCTCAGCACCCAAAATCAGCATATTAGTTGGAAAATAATGAGATTTCTGGAATACAAAATGTTGGCTCCATTTTCCTTACCTTTAAAGATGATATCTGCCAGCTTCCCTCCACAGATCAGAAAGATAAAAAAAGCACTTAGGTGAAAGAGAGTCTCATCTAATCGTCTGACTCCAGGAGACAAGTTTGAGGTGGAGGTGGGGGCTGTCCCACGGAACTTGCCAGCATTTGGACTGCAAACAGAGTCCAAGTGAAGCCACAAATAGGCAATTGCCTAAAAGACTCTGGTAAAGGCAAGACAAGCCACTGATTTACTTCCACATTTGCGGGTAAACCCCTGAGAAACACCAGGGATTTTGCAGGTTCTCTTTGGTCGTTTCCACTGAGACAGAGGTTAAATCAAAGGCAGCACATCTTGTACTTACACAAGCATCACCTGAGGAGTTGCAGCAGAACATCGCAGTAAATCTGCATTTCCATCCTTACTGCTAGGAGGTTGTAAGGTCTTCAGGGTTTGTCAGAACCACGCTCAAGTTTAGGCCCAGCCCTGAAAAGCAGGAGAACAACCTGAGGACCTCAGTTCCTCCTTCCCTCAGGAGGTTGAGGTTTCCTACTCACCTTTTCCAGCCGTTGGTTGAACCTGCCCTCCCTTCTACCTCCAGCTGGGTTAGCTAACAAGCCAACAAGCAGGTAGGCTGGGATCGAATCCTCTCCTGCTTATGACTGTTATTGCCATCCTGCTCCACAACTAGATGTATTGGTTTTGCTCTCCACACCCCAAAGTCAAGCTGGAGGAAATAGACCCACCCTCTTGCAAGAGCCCAAGACATAGCCCAGCCCCTCAACTGCACTTGGATCTGTATAATGTCCCTCATACAAGTCCAGTAAAACCAGTGACCCATTCAACTGAGCAAATACTACAGGCTTAGATGCTGCCCTGCCAGGGACAATGCCCCAGGAGTGTCATTAAGATGTTATTACTCATTAAGGGGACCAAAGCAGGACTGGGCATAAAAAAAACATGAGTCAGCTGATGGTTGTAAGGAGAAATTACAAAAAGGCAAAGAGCTAGAGATGAGGAAAGAGCAAGGACTTGCTTCTTTCCCCATGGCTCCTCCACAGCCCTGTGAGTAGAAGAGTACTCCAGTGGACACAACCCCACCAATTTCTTCCCATATGGAAGGCACACTAAACAGACAGCAAAGCCCTGGTGTCATGCCCAGGGACTGACCCCAAACCCCACAGGTCTGAGGGGTTGTCCAGGCAGAGCTTGCAAATTACTCTTCCCACTGCCACCCCAGAACTGATTTTTGGGAAAGCACAGGTATGCAGTTAGGCTCTGTTTCTTGGGAGGAGTCAAAGGCCATCAGTAAGCATAGAGCTGACAGCATGGAGCCTGCAGGAGTGAAGAAAGCAAGAGGGAAGCAAGGATAAGGGACCACTTGCCAAATCTCTCAGTTCTAGCAATAGGGAGGTGAGAGACACCAACACGTTTAGCAACAAGGGTTAAATCCAAGTCACTGGTGGCTCTTCCAGGCTCTAGACTTGCCAGACAAGCAACCCACGTGGCATTGATCCGGCTGCAAGCAGACACTTGGGAAAGCTATGGCAAATCAGCTAAGGTGGGACTCAACACGGGTTGCATATTAATAGGCATCACATGCATGTTAAAGCACCCTGTAAATAGTCTCATGAAGGAGCCTATATGGAGAGCATCTGCAGGGGGGTTAACGAGCTTCAGTTCCTGCAAGTAGACTGCATCTTTTGTCCTTTCATATTAGCTCACCCGAGCATCCCTGATTTGAGACACGCGTTCCTGCAACAGATGGTCTTTATTAGTGTCTGCGTGTAGTGACAAGGAGGCAACAACAGGTGGCCTAGACAGTAACTGAAACATTTCACCCCACTTGCCCCCAAACAGGTTCAAGATCATGCCAAGGGCAACCAGGATCAAAGCACAAAAAAGATGTCATGCATAAGTGGTCCAAATTATCCTCACATGCCTTCTGCACTGTTAAGATCTCAGCTGGAACATGTTGTCCAGTTTGGGATGCTGATCTCCAAGATGGTATGAACAATTGGAGACAGTCCAAAGGAGACAGACAACACTGAGTGGAAATCTATAGGAGATGGCTGGCAAGAAGAGATGGAAAGCATTTGTGATGCTCAGTCTAGAGAGGATGGAGACATGGTTACAGTCTTCAGACAAGCAAAAAGGAAGGGGAAAAGAAAAACAACTGTTCCCAGCTCTGTTGTGGAAAGGACAAGAAATCCTAGGCTTAATCTAAAACAAGGGACCTTTCAGTCAAACATTAGGAAAAACTTTCCAAGTGTGTGGACAGCAAAAGCACCAGACAGTTGTCAGATCTCCACTGCTTTCTTCAAAACATCCGCAGTTAAATTAAACCCCTTGGGCTATGCTACAGAAGACCCCATAACTCAGCCACGAGGCAGCCAAGAGAGTTACGACCTCATTCTGCACTGTGACATGGGGAACGGATAGTCCAATGCCAGTGAAAAAGAAATTAATTTCCAACTCATCATAAAAAAACCCAAAAAAACCAAAAAGCCACACAGCAGCTGCCACTTAGAGGGACCTTCAAAAACTGTTCCAGTGTGAAAAGGCCAGCAGGGAAGGGAGCGGGTACGTGCTTTGTGGGGTGGCAGGAGCTGGGGGAATGGAGAGGAAAAAGCCACAGCAAAGCTGCGTCTGCTAGGGTTGTGGCAAACAGATCGAGAAGTGCAGAGCAGCAATACCCACCCATCAAAGCAAAGCCCTGCTGAAGTCAAGAGGATGCTTCAAGGGTGTTCAAAGCTGTACTCTGTTAAGTGACTCACCCACCACACACTGCTCAGTTGTGCCATCGGTAAGAGGGACCTTGTGCCCTCACAGGACCTCCCGTGGAGTCTCGGGTGCTCTCTCCTCTGGCATGTGCAGGCCTTGCTCTTAGCTGGTGGCTCCATCGTTCACCTATGCCAAGACAGTCCTGTCTCCAAGGCCAGGCCATTTCCATGGTGTAACTCAGGACCGAGCCCCCAGGATGACTCAAGCACTTCATGGGTGCCAACGCAAGGCAGGAGCAGGTAGTTGGGTGTTCTCAGCAGCCAGAGAGGAAACAGTTTGGGGATGTTCATGTTTTTTGTTTATATATTTTTATATCTCTCTCTCTCCAGATAAAACTCTCTCTATATAATCTCCAACCAAATAAATCACAAATACAGAAGCTCTTCAAGCCTGAGGCAAATCTGAGTGCCCCCAAACTCTCCTGAACTTTGGATTCTTTGAAACATTGGCAGGAGCCCAGGATTTGTACCATCCTCCTTGTATTTTTGTTCTAGCTGCTTGCCAACCTCTCGTGCATGTAAAAAGTACAGCCATTTTATTGGCTGCCTCATCATGGGCCTGCCCTATTCCAGATACATTTGCTGGAGCTAATTCCTGCATCATATCTTCAAACTTGTGCAAGCCAAAACTTCTTCTTGTGCTCTGCAACCCAAACCTCCCTGGCTTTGAGCTCTTCATATATTTTTGGCTGGATCTGTAGTTCAGGAAGCTGAAAGATGCTTGGAGAAACCAAACTCTGCCTATTTGTCTCAGTACTCATCTGAAAACACAGCTTGATACATATCCATGATAAAGCCTAACCACCCGATGGAGAGTCCCCTAGTGACGTAGATAAGGTTTGCAGCAGGTTTCACTCCAGATCTAGCCATTCCTGCAGACCAGACCTAAATTTTAAGCCCAGAAATATTCCTCCTGAGTTTCTCCTCCCATGTTGACTTGTGTTTGTGTGAGGCTTGGCTCAGTCCATCACACTCACTGTATTTGCAAGACTAAGTGCAGTCAAAGTCAGCTCACCTGAGAAGAAACTTCTTGACCTCTTCCACCACTCTTTTCCCCGTGTGCATCACGGAAAGACCGCGAGACATGTCTGCAGTGAACTATTATCCTCTGCGCTCTGCCTCCCGCTTTGTTTATAGAGAGTTTGGGGAGATTTGTGGGCCTGGTGATGAATTATAGGGAGGAAGACAAACATATTTTACTGTTCTGGGCAAGGAGTGCCGGAATCCCGCGGACATCTGGAGGAATTATTTGCAGAAAATTAACATTGTTTGTCATTTGCATGATGAACTTCTGGATCTCAAATGAATGATGGGAAGAAACCGGTGGGAGATGTTCATTATCCCTGATGGAGTGAAGCCCCTTGACATGATGCTAAGGTCGCCATGATCTATGGACCTGCTGACTGACAACTCCGAGTGCTCTGGAATTGAACATACAATGTAACTGGGGGCGTAAGCGATCTGCCACATTAAATGCCGAGGCGTTAATAATTGTTACTTGCCTCTGATTGCTGGAGTTTCGGCTGCACTTGTTCTGGCTGTCTCATAGGGCACGCGTGTTAACTCCTTCCTGACTAATTGCAGAGGACACAAAATTCAGTCAGAAGCACCTGCAGGTATCCGGGCAGCCTCACGGATTAAAGCTTCCAGGCTTTCTTGTTTATCTCTTGATGTGCCTTTCGGGAACGTGCTCTCAGCAGCTCCCTGACACAGATTCCCCAACTGCCTCAGCAGCAGTTACAAATCCCAGGCGGTGGCAGATGACGTGCCTTCACCAGCCCCACAAGGGAGACACTGATATTCACAGCATGGCAGAGAAGCCCTCAAAGTTTTCCCAGTACCACAGCGCAGCACACCCCATTCCTCTGTATGTTAATGTTTGCTGCCTGGGAGCTAACTTCAGGTTTTTTCCCTTGTGGCTCTAACCTCTGCCGATGCCAGGGAGGCAGCTCTTCTCAAGATCTGGGAGCACCGCTAGCTGTGAGGCAGGGTGGCAGGCACTCAGAAGAACTGTGCCTGAGAAACATAGTCTCGCTTAGGACATGGCTCTTGGTCTCTCAGCATCTCAGGTTCTTCCTTTGAAAAGCTGAAATATTCTTTGATCTGCTTCTGAATTGTTGCTCCTAAGTCCCCTGAGTCAGTGTTTCCCAAACTGGGAGGCAAGGTCCCCTCTGCTACCCAAGGAAAGAAGCATAGTTGGGGTACAGAAGGGATGTGAGGTCTCTCCAGAGGAGCAGTGTGAGTGCATCAACCATGACAGCCTTATTAGAGAGGGAAGCAAGAAAAGCAGGGGCACTGGGGCCTTGATCAAATTCACTCACAGAAGCACTGCCTCGAGTGCTCTCATAAGCTCCTCTAAATTCATTTCCCAGTGCTTTCACTCCCCTACCTCTAAGTAGAGAGCGCAGCACTCCCCTTCCTCACAGGGCTGCTGGGGAAGACAAATTCACAAACGTTTCTGAGGTAAGAAAGCAGGAGAATCTATACTTGCTGAAAGATGTAATGAAAAACTCAAATGTTTTGGGCACCAGGACCACCCCAGCATCACCACATGACGAGGAAAACAAGGAAAGTCCTCTGCTGTAGACTGCAGCCTCCCCAGGAGTGTAAGGGGGTAGGGATCTGAGGAGAGATAATTACACTGACAATATTCTCTGTGCAAAGGTACTGCAAAAATATGCTGACACCTTTTCTTATATCAAACAAAGCGCCGCACTCGTTAACACAGGCAGAAAAATTCAGCTCCTGCCTTTCTGAAGTATCTCGAGGCCATGATGCAACGAACAAGTGGATGGGACGATGCAGTTTGATTTTGCCGGGGAGATGGGGGACGACAGCACCCTATAGATTTGGGGCAGGTATGGGAGAGCCAGCACTGTACCCACCAGTGCTCTGTGAACAAACACAGCCCAGGGGATGGCTCCACTCCAAGCTCTGTCCCCCCTTACTGGGACCGGAGCTGAGACAGGGAAGAAAAATGAGCATCTGGAAGTCCATATGAATAAGCTAATGCCGCAGGGCTGTCAGTCATGTGCTAATACCCTTAGCTAAAGAAACATATTGATCCTGATTGCCTGGAATTGCACTTGAAAAGGGCTGGGTGACATTTCCAAGGAGACACGAGCTACTTTCAAGTCAATTAGTGGCATTGGAGGATTCATGCCGAGGGGACGCACTCACCTCTGAGGAATGCCAGGAGAGAATGAGAATTGAATTAAGCGTTTTCATACACCGAGAAACAAATCCTTTAATGGCCTGTAACAGCTGACGGGACACCCAGGGTCACCAAAAGCATGCTGGCAGCAGCTAGGTGAAGAAGTTTCCCCGTGATGAAGCTGAGGACTACAGAGCAGCTGAATCCTTGCTAAGGGCCCAGGAGGGCATGCAGAGCCACATGGGGTAATCCTTTAGATAAGGAAGCAGAGGGAAGCAAAGTTTAAATTCCATGTCAACAATGCATGTAAAGCTCTTCATTCCTCTCCAGGTACCTGACCTCCCTTGGGGCTCAACAGGAACGCGACAGCCAGCAGCATCTCATGTACAACTGAGCAGCATGTGACCCTCATGGAACAGGCATTTAGATGAGGTCTTCTGCCTGCTGCCTTCCCCAGAAAATTCCTTCCTCATATGGATCCCAAAGACTCCTTCAGAGCCTAGGATCCCAGGCAGGTTTGAAACCAGCACAGCAAATCCGAAGACAGAAATTAGGCTAACTCTGCAATCCCTGTTTTTTCGACTTGCAGGTGCTCTGACCCATATTTAGTTTCCATGGTTCCTTTTATGTTCCTATAAACATGAGGCTTGTACCTGAATTCAAGGCTTTCTGGACAGCTTTACAGAGATGATTTCCTGCTCTCTCGCAGCAACTGCAGTCATTCTGTCTCGCAAGCCAAGGAGCACAACCCTTCGATCCCTGTACAGAAGGGCGAGGAGCTCCAGTGTAAAGCCTTTCAATCCATTCTGCAAGGTGAAAGTGACCCCACCAGCTACAGAGTGACCGAGAAGCCTCGGACCTGAACAGGTCCCAGGAGTATTTGAATCTTCCTGAGTATGGCATAGGAAAAAAAACTGGAAAGAGAAGCCAGCCCACCTGTTTTCTCCAGCCTCGATTCTGCAACAAGCTCTGCAAACTCTCAGACACTGTGGGTTTCCTTGTGATAGCACCTCTCAGTCATGAGCCCAAAGCCATCTTCAACACACTGGTGACATTCAGAGGCCCCTGAAATCCCAGTGTGTTCTTGTGAGTGTTGCACCAGCCCAGGGAAAGCTGCCCCTTGCCCCTACCTTCCAAAGCCAAGTAGTTCAGCCTAAGCCTAAGAGCCAGATCATGTCCTCAGCCCCTTCCTCATCCACCCACCTACACCAGGGATGTTGCAGCAAGAGGTCTAACGGGGCAAATCATTCTGGCAGGAAACCACCGCTGCAGCAGCACAAGTTTTACTGGGCGTGTAATCACAAGATTTGCTACCCATCCTCGCCACGATGCAGGCTTTTCTAGTCCAGCGCAAACCAAGACCCTCTCAGTGCTCTCCTGGCTTTCCCCCCTCCCTTCTTCTCCCCACTGCTACAGTCCTGGACTGAGGAATAGAGACAGCCATCTCCAGTCCCAAAGGAAATCAAATGGAAGTTGTTCCTTTCAACCTAGCTGAAGAAAAGAGCCCGTGTTTATAAACCTGCAGGCTTCGAGCAGAATAAATGAATCTCCTAATAGCCCCTGCAGACAGGAGGAGACTTGGGAAATGGATTCTCCCATGGGTTCACCATGGAGTGTCCTTCCGAGTTTTTAACCGAGCATTTTCTCATCAGAGATCCTCACACATCCAGTGATTTTCCAGAGCAGAAAATGAAAGCATAATTCCCTCACACACCTGACAAGTCCTGCAGAGCCAGAGCCCCCATTCTTTTGGTGACAAAGATTATGCACACCTCGGACCACAAATGTCTATCCAAAGCACAGCCAAAAAGCTTAAGAAACACATTTTTCACTAGAACAACACAGTGCAGGGTGTCAGGCTCATTTTGCAAGGACTAGTAGGAGCCTGGATCTCAATTAAAGCTAGCAGGGCTCAAAATAGCCTTTTGCAGTATTTCCAGCCTGTAACATAAACCATGGGTCATATTACTGAAAGCACCTGAGAAATACAAATGTCTGAGGCTCAGCTTTGAAGTGACCCTTGTTTCAACACCCGCATATTTTCCTCCATGGATGGAATATGGTTAAAAGCGACACATGACTACCATTTAATACTAAAGACGTTGACCAGACCACATTGATGCAGACAGAGGCTACGCTTACAGGTAGAGAGCAGATGCACAGAAGTGACTTTTCCAAGGCTATACAGTAAATCCAAAGCACAACAGAGACTTAACCCCAGGTCTTCCAAACTCCACCTTTTCTCCCAAACCGTTGCACTTTTCTTTCTGCTTGCTATTAAAAGCCAGCTGAAGGGGTACAGTATGGCTGCATGGACATGCTCAGCAACCAGTCCTCTAGTGAGGAGCACAACCGAGAGAGAGAATCCACTCCCTTTGTGAGATGGGAAGAAAGCGGAGGGGAACAGCAGGGTGCTCCTGACAAGATGGGAAGGAAAGCAAAGGGGTTTTATTTTTTGCCTTTACTGTGAAGAGATGTCTGCATTTCCCTTATTAACAGCAATGCTCAGCCCTAGCTACGGAACAGCAGGAGGGGCTAAAAAATGGGGTCTTTTCAAAGCACCATTTCTCTATAAATATCAAGCATGAGCTGTTGCCCATGAGAACAGCCCATTACGTTTCTGGGGCTCTCTCACTTAGCCATGCAGGAAGCCAAACTGGTTGACTTAATGACCTTTTCTGGGTTTCAAACAAAGCAACATCATCCCCCTAACCACCAGCTGCCCAGAAGGATCCAGTAAGGTACTGAGACAGTGTAAAACATGGGACAAAGTCAACTTTGATTGTCCCAGGGTCTGTGGGGGCAGAGAGGGGGTTCATCTCACTTCCAGGCCTGAAGGACCATCAATTCATCTGTATGGAGATGCCACCATGTGTGCTGGCCTATTTTATCACTCTTTAATAAAAAGAGAAGTAGTTCTCTCTGCTACAGAGCACCACATGCAGGAGGGGCTGACCCAACTGCCCTTAGCTCCAGAAAGGAGTCAGCCATGGTGCCTATAGGGTCACGGAAGCTGTAGGAAGGGCGTGGGGACAGACAGAGGCACCAGAGGTGGATGGCTTAACTGGCCAGGTGATGAGCCACTGGGTTAATGGTGGGCTCTGTGCTGGGTGGGTAGAAGGGGAGCAAGCAGGTATCTGGGAAAGCTGGAGGGATGGGAGAGAAGGAGGACCTGTATCGAGTTTTAAAGCTGCTTGCTCTGGCCCTAGTTGCCATTATGAATTTCTTCTACCCTTGGCAAAGATGCAAAAACCAACCTGGTATGAAGTTGGAGGAGGACTCAGGTAATTTTTTTTTTTCACAGCTAGCTTCAATAACATTCAAACCCCAGTTCACCCCAGCAATCCCTATTGTAGCGGCCTCAGCAAATCCAACCACCCCAGGAGTCCACATCCCCGCACCAGGAAAGTGCATAAATACACACGCACACCCCAGGGGAGATCTTCCTTCTACCTTCTCATACCTAGACCTGAGGGCTCAGCTGTGTCTTCTTACATAGATATTTTTATGGAGGCAGGGGGATTAAGTTTTATTAAAATAAGGGCTGTGATTCTTTCTGTCACATGCTCCCATGACACGGGAGTTCAACATGACATGTATCACCAGGAGGGCTACCAGTAAAATTGCAAAAACTAGCAACCAGAAGACCTAGGTTCAGGCCAGAGGCAAGGAAAAGACACAACATGACAAGGGGCTGAACAGCTTGTATTGCTCTCATGTATGTCCTCAGGTCAGGTGTGGAGCAGAGACAGTGAGGCAAGGCAGCAGTGAAACAAAGCTGATCATGTTTTCCTTGCCCTGTGCCATTCATACTCTAAGGCTGTTACAGCTGCAGCCACGTGTTCCCCACACAGCTACAGACAGAGAGGATTTTATTTTCTCTCTAAATCTAAATCTCTAATCTAAAAACCTATGGATAAAAACCAGGGTTGCGAAAGGAAACCATGTCCAGTTTTCACCACCCAAGAACTGGCTGCACAACAGCCTGGGTGCCGATAGGACAATAATGATACTGAAGTGGAAAATATCAATTGTTCTGTAACAGCTTTCTGGGACCATTAGTTAATTAAGCTGCCAACAGATAAAAGTCTATATAAAAAGTTCTGATGACCTTCAGCACCCAAGATTAAAGAAGAGGAGAGGGTTTTGGTGCCCACCTCCTGCCTACCTATAAAATGCAAACCTATTCTTTCTCTGCATGCTTTCTACTTTCACAGAGCAGCAGGAGTTAAAAACAAATCCACGCTCCTTCAGCAAAGGCAAAGACACTGCCAAACACATTAACACCAGGGAGAAGGCAAGCACAAGCCTGCGGCTTGCAAGCTGCCCAGCTTTATTATTTCTTGAAACAAAGACATCACTTACTGCAAAGATTTTTCAAGAGGTAAAAGGGATGCAATACCTGTGATGAGCCCCTTCTGGACCCGTCGTCCTCTTGGGAGCACCATTTGGAAGATGTCGAGCAGCTTTTTGCTTTGCTCATCCTCAGCCCACCAGCAGCCACATCCCAGCTTTCCCTATAGATGCTGAAGTGGCCTCATTCTCACCCAAGGAATGGTGGACCTACCCCATCTGTGCAGCGCTCCAGTGGTCTCAGCAGAGTTAAATCCAGGCAGGGTCTTTCTAGAGAGTGCTCCCCGCCACAAGGTGACCTGAAAAGGAAAAAGGGATTTGGAAGCCCAAAAGTGGATGGGAGCAAAGAGGCACTGTTCTCTAAAGACCTTCAATAACAGGGCATTCTCATGGAAACCACAGAGCATCATGAGGTCTCAGCAAGCAGGAAAGCCAAGGACTGCAATTACCTTTTTGAACACCCTTGAAGATGCTACAGGACTAAGCAACGCTGTCCTCAAACCTTGCCTTTCCAAAAGTGATGGCTTCCCAGTGTACCTTTACCCTGCTGGTGACCCACAGAGTCCTTGTAACCACATTCCCATCCTTACGTTTAAATCTCACTCAGGAGCAGAAGCCAGAAGTTAAGTGGTTTACATACTTCTGCTGAGATGAGTAGCATCATTTTCTCCTGGCTCCCCACGTGAATTGCAGCCCCCTCTGGGCAGTGCAGAATTGCTTTTGAAGAGCAGCTAGAAACACTTCAGCACTTTCTGAACAGATAAAAGGCGAGCTGTCGAATCCAGTACATTCTGGGGAAGAGAGAGATTTTGCTTCCCAACGGCTGTTTACAGCTCTAGCACAGCCCGGCTGGGATAGCATTAACCACTGTTTTGCTCCAGCAAAGTTACCATCACCACCCCACACTCGTATTTGTCATAGGATAGAGGAGAACAATACTCCAACAGCCTCTGGTTAACATGCAAATCGCACCAAACTCATACACCTCCTGCTGCCATCCAGCTTTTCTGAGGCTCTGACTCCCAATGAGCTAAAGTCAGAGATGGCCCCTGTTTTCACAGCTAGTTGGAGGGCAGAAGCTGGAAAGGCTGTAGAGAGGAGCTCCGGGGAGGAAGACACAGGCACATCCCAGCACTTCTCTGAAACACAGCAGTGTGACGGGCTCCTGGTACATCACAACAGCACGGCACAGACACAGAGCAGTTCACCGGTGGCAGTATGACCCCCATAGGGCTAGCGGCATCCCAAAACCAGCAATGAAACCATAGGACTGAGCAGTAGCATTTTACCCCGCCTCCCTCTGTGTCTCGCTTATCCTTATTGCTGGCCTTCCAGCAACGCACAGCCCAGTAACATCTTTCATTACTTTGTTTAAAGGCTTTCCAAACCCATTTAATCTTTAGCATCCACAGTATCCTGTAGCAATGAGTTCCGCAGTTTGCCTACACATCATGGCAAGCAATTTCTCCTTTTGAAGCACCCACAAAGTCATTTCACTGCAGATGCAGAATGACATGAAAAAGCAGGAGGCAGTCCAGAGGAGAAGAAATAAAACCATCACAGCTTTAGGAAGAAGAACTGGCAAGGAAAGGTTAAATGAACTAGGTTCATTCAGCCTGGATTAGGCACATGTACTTTAGGGGGGGGGGGGGGGGGGGGGAGAGAAGACTAAGGCACAGAAGCATAACAATCTTCCAGTAGCTAGCAGGTTATTAAGACAGCAGTCAATTGTTCTTTGTGTTCACAGTGGCAGGAGAAGAAGAAATAATTTAACTTGGAGCAAAAAAAGCTTAAGTTTAGACATTAAAAAAAACTTTCTCACTAGAACAGATACCAGGGAAGTTGCAGAATTTTTCACCGGAGACATCTATGGAAAGGTTAAACAAACACCTGTGCAGAGGGGAAAGGTATAATTGATCTTGCCTCAATGCCAACATACGGAGTAGATTATCTGCAGAGGCTCATTCCAGCCCTCTGCTCTGTGATACCAACAACAAACTTTCAAAATGCTTTCTTCATACATTTTTAATTGCATTTTAATTTTTGTCCTTGTATAGCTTGAGATAAGTGTAAAAAAAGAAGCCGTGTCTAATAAATCAGAAATTACATGTTTTCCATTTCTCCAATGTAATAAAAAGATGTAAAAGTTCCAAATCGGAACAGATACACGTTAAGCTATACAGTCGCGCCAATAAATATGTATGGGTGTCGCGTCCCCTTCTGCTTTGCCAAAAATAGTACCAAATTATGCCAACCAATGAGAAACTATGTTTCATTAGGAAATGAACTTTAAAATACAAGATTAAAATGTGTTTTTTAAATCAAGATTTCCTGCTTGTTGATTTAAATCATGATTAAAATGGGTGATTTAAATCAACCATCCTGAACAAAACATGCATCTTTCTCAAGTCTTTAGGGTGGAGAAGACAGTGGCACCCTGAAGATCAGTCAGATAATTCTAGTTTCTACTGCTCTGCTCTTTCTCCAGCTAAGCAGTTCTACCACATTCATCTTTTCTGAAGAAAAAGCAATTTCCATACCCAAGCCTGACACCCCCAGTCCCTTTCATTACCCTTCCCTGGACCTTGTGCCTGCACAGTTCTCCTGCCCAAGGAGCATCATCAAGAAATTTCAAGCTGACACAGAATCTGTCTCAAACAAACTTCCCTGTGACAATTATAATCAGATCCTCCCTGGATGCAAATAGTGTTTCTGAGCGTGGGCTCCAATCACAGCTCGTGAATAATTACGACAGGATTTCAAAAGCCACCCTCAAGAACAAGTGGAATGTGGAATCAACATGCCTTCTCGCGGGGCTGGAAGTACACAGACAGGAAGGGAACTGCCTGCCAGCAACATGCGGAGCAGAGAGCCCCAATGACCTCGTTACAAACGGATATTGGATATTTCATCCTAGAGTTGGACCTGTGGCTCATGTCAGGGATGCACTGCACCTTCACCAGGCCCCAGCCACTTCCAGTATGATCTCGAACGTTTCAACCAGGGGTAGCTCAGCGTCTTGTCTAAGCCTTCTGCCTTCTTGTTCTCAAAAAGGTGTCGTCTTTTTGTTTCTCGATGGACAGGGCAGCTTGACACATATTAGACACAGAGTGGAGTTGGTCTAAGTGAACTTCAGCCTATGCTTAAAGAAGCCACAAGGTTTATGGGCTGAGGTAGCTCTGGAAGCCCCACTGGGAGCTACAGCCATACCTCACACGTTTAGGTGGCACACTACCAATGCCAATCTCCGGCTCCAGGAACAGACACAGCCAGGTACTTTCATCTGTGGCTCAGCCCCACCAAGCAAAAGGAAGGTCACGGTCAAACACAGCAGAAGAGCACCGCCAGGCATCACATTCCTCAGCCAAAGTCTAGAGCTTTCATTCAGCCAGGGTGCCACAAAAGGTGGTGGCTCCACTCTTCTGCAAACCGTTCTGGTCCAGGGATGGGCAGGCCACATCTCCAAGGTTGTGACACAGGCTTCACGTAGAAGCAGCTCCCCCAGACCTCTGAAGAGAGCTCCAGACTCCAGAGACCATTTGATTTTCAGACTACTCTGCCAAGACCACCAACAGAGGTGCAAAATGCTGGTGTTTCAGCATGTGCTTGTCCATCAGAACTAGGCTGAACACCAGTTCATTTCCCTGGGGCCATGGACACAGAAGGGACTGAGATAGAAAGCAAAGCCCAAAGTGTACACCCGTGGCCAGGACACCTCCCAGCTTTTTCTTTCCTTTCCTCCAAATCAAAGATCAACCTGTGTTTCCAAAGATTCCCCAAATGGCTTCCACCATTTTTATTTATTTAGTTATTTATTTATTGGAACAGGCTACCCAGGGAAGTGGTTGAGTCACCATCCCTGGAGGTATTTAAAAGACGGGTAGATGAGGCGCTTAGGGACATGGTTTAGTGGGCATGGTGGTGTTGGGTTGACGGTTGGACTCGATGATCTTAGAGGTCTTCTCCAACCTTAACGACTCTATGATTCTGTGATTCTGTTTAACTGATCTGAGCTACAGAGGAACAGAAAGCTGGCAAGGAAGCTGAACTTCAGTTATTGCAAAGCCAGAATGATTCTCCAGCCAACACAGGTAGAGATCAGCATACCTGACTGACCGCCATGGGCCACGTGGAATTATCCCAGTGCTAGAATCTGCTTTCCATATATAAGAAGCGGAGGAAGGTACCCTGAGCTGAACAAAGAAAACTTGCCGGCAACAATGTGTGAAATGGAGGCAACTTGGTCAGCCCAAGACAATAGATCTGGGAATCACAAAGATCTCAACCCCAATTAGTCCATCCAGGAAGGAAATGCCTCATGGTCATTTTAGCTGTCTTGGTGGTGGCAATTTTAGTGGAAAAGGAGTGGAAGAAAGGCATCAGCAAGGATGGAAGTGGAAAGGAGACACAAAGACAAATACGAAGAAATAGCCAGAGCTCTAAGAGAGAGTGGACAGCCCAGAATCAACTTGACATTTTCTCAGTGCATACTGAGATTTCATCAGAAACAAAACAATTCCC
>NW_008824411.1:8117027-8122534 GCF_000699105.1 Pygoscelis adeliae | reverse complement strand
CCACCAAAATGAAAATTCAGCATTTCACCACCACCACCAAAAATTGTGATTTGCTCTGGTTTGGCTTTTAAGAGTCAAAAATTAAAGAACTGTCAAGATTTTGAATGCTTTTTTCTTCTTTCTTTCTTTCTTTCTTCTTACTCCTGCCATTAAATGAAACAGAAAGAATGGCACCCAGGCAGGATTCACCTGCCTTTCCCTTCCCACCTATTCTAACTTGCCAAGACTTCCTTCATTTTTAAACAAAATATAAAGAATCTGTGAAAGGAAAGCTAACTTGTTAAAAAATGCATTTGCAAAAAGTCAAGGAATCTTTGAATATAAGTACAGGATAGAAACGAAAGACAACAAAAACATTACTAAAAATAAATTTTAAGCTTCCCATTAAAGGGAAGTCCTTCTCCTGTTTGGTACAATGGAACCCTTGGCATTTTTTTCTTTAAATTGATTGCTGTGTTGTTTTGTTTGGGGTTTTTTACCAGCTTAATATTTTCCCTCTGCATTAAGTTGGACACCAGAATAGGGCACTGGGCATGTCAGGCTCAGGATTTCCAGCTTTGGCTCAAAAGCCAAAATCTGTTGTTGAACTCTTGGGTAGAACGGCAGAGAGAGGCCAGAGTGAGCTTTAAAACCAAATTCAACACCTTCCACAGACTGAGAGGCATCTCTTTCCATCTGTCATCCCAAGCAATTCTCCTTGCAGCACGAGAAGCACGCCAACACCTGAGCATGTTTTGCAGATCCTCCTGTGATTTTGCAAACTCACCCCACGATGAGAGAAAACGGCAGCAATCTACGGTCTAGTCTGCCTCTCCTTCTCCCAGCAAGTAAAGTCGTTAAGAATTCATGCCCACTGCCAACGCTGCGTTTTTTGGAGAGGTCCTGCACTCAGGCAGAACTAATGAGCAGGCAAAGCAAGAGAACGGCAGTTAAAGCAGAAAACACGCACACAAATATAGCCAAAATGAGAATGCAGACTTATCTGTAGGTCTTCTCCCCTCCAAGGTAATTCAGCAGCATCGCATAATGAAATATTTACTTGGGGGAAAGGATGATTGTCATACCTGTTATATGGATGGGGAGGCTGAGGTAGGAAGGATCTAACTGTACCCAGACGTACTGGAGGGCTGTGTTCAAACTGGGGCTGGATTTGAAAGGACCGATCCCGACATATTCATTCAGCTGAAGAGATCACAAGGCGAAGACAGTGCCATCGCCTAGATGGCTCTGAAGGCTGCAAATTCTCAGCTGTAAAAATAGGCCAAATAATACCTGTCTGAAGGGGATTTACCCTGCCGTACTCGCAAAATACTTTGCAGTCATTGGACAAAGGATTTTATCAAAACGCAGCCAGAGGCTGGATGAGGTATTAACCTCCCCTTCTTCCAGCTACCACAAAAAAATCCTGCTGGTTTCTGGGAGCAGAAGGCAGCGCTTCTTCCTGCATTTCTGTGCGTAACAGCTATCCCGTGGAGCATGTGCTTACCACTAATAAGAACCCTAACTGCAATGGAAGAGCAGAGAACTTAATCACATATAGAAATAGGACATGCAGAGAAAGGATTCACAGAGGGACGGGCTCCCTCTGCGCCCATAAAGCAGTTTACATAACGAAGGATGCTCTTCAATGTATACAATTCCATGTACAGCTTTACTGAATTGTGGCTGCTGTAGAATCGTAACTAAAGCATTTCTCACTTGCATCTGTTTACGTTGTAAGCTATAATGTTACAGCAGCATTTATTCCTTCTTCCTTTTCTCTTCCCCTGCCTGCTTTTTCCCTAAGCATCCAATTGTTTAGGCCTATAACCCTGAAAATGATGAAAGTCTCCCATTGATTTCAATTGGCTTTTGTTTAAGGGCGTGATAGCAGAGAGAAAAATTGAATGATCATTCATTGAATGAGACAGATTTGGCCCAGTTCCCCAGCTGGTGTAAATCAGCATGAGCCCACAGAGCTCAGAGGCTCCCTGCCCTCTGCTGATGACTTAGCCCACTTTTGTGCACACAAAGAATTTTAATGATGCTGCCCTGTGTTGACGGCACATGGACCCACCGTGCAGCTTTTAATGCTGCTCAACAGCTCCAGCTCAGGACTGTGCATGCTCCACCTCATTCACCTTCGGGACACCCCATGCCACGGGCTAGAAGACAGCATTGAAGCTGCCAGGATCCTTCCCTGGGGCACAAGCCTTTCCACTGCCACAAGGTGTCCCAGTCTACCGGATCTTCACTTCGAGCAAAAGGTAGAGCACCTTGCCAATCCCAGTGTTCAAACCAGGCTGCTCTAGATACGTTGTGCTGATACGCTGGACTGTGGCATAGGAACAGTGAGGGACAGGGACCTATTTATGCATTTATTTTGCCTCCTTGCCTCGCCTTACACACCAGAGAGAATTAGCCCACCTGGGACCCTGAGAGGAGGCAGCCTGTGCTGGCAGCAAGGCGAAAGGCACTGGGAGACTTTGCAGCAGCATGTGCCTGAGGCAAGACAAGAGGCAAACCAAGCGCAACTCCTAAGCCATGCTGCTGCTGGAAACCCCCTGGAATTAGCTCCCCCTCGTGATGTAGATATTCCTTCCCTCCATAGCTCACCTGTAGGCATGCCCAACCAGGGCGCTCCTGAGAAGTGTAGGAAGGGACCGGAAGAGGTACCATATGGTACACCACGGCACTGCCATCTTAAGGCTAGCGGTAGGTTTGGGGTCTGAATAGGAGTGAAGAGACAGCAGCCAGGGCCAAACGTAGTCAAACCTCTGCCAAAATGTATTTTTCCATGAGTTTTCACTTACCTGATTAGAGACATACTACACAAGACAGTCTGGGGGAGCAAGAATCATTTGTCTATAGCCTCCAGCACTGATCAGCTGGATCTTTCTTCCCCCACGGAGGAGATTGCTATAGTAGTTCAGGAAAGGAAGGGAAAAGCCAAAGCAAAGAAATGATCAAGCTAACAAGAGGAAAATCTCCTTTGGCTGGCATGTCTCTTGCTCACCTTGATTAGCTGAGCAGGATATAGACATAAAATTACAATTGCTTCCTCTGTTCCCCCTTGCCCCCCATTTGTGTGGGGAAGATGTTAAAAACGTCAGGCTTGATTTACCCTGACACTCTGACTGACTCACAACAGCTATAAATCCTCCCCACCAAACGCAATCTCCTCTTTACCTGCTGCACGGCTGCGGATGGCAGGAGGAGGAGGTGGGGAAACGCCATCTCCCCCTCTCGCTGTGCACATCAAGCCCAATAACTTCTTCTTTCACCTGCCTCAAAAGAGGAGACAGGCAGCTTTTGTTCAGCTTGCTCATGCTTTTGCGCAAGTGTGTTTTAAACAAGGCCATGCGATATCTCTTTCACTTTGTGGCCGTCTGTGTTCATTTTTATTGATGCAAGAATCCGGGTATGTGCTGGAGCACACACGTTCAGCTCAATCTGACCACTGCCAACTGCATTACAGCTCAATTTCACCAGGGTGATTAGCTCCAAAAGGAGAAAGGGGAAAAAAAAAATAAAATAAACGCCAACCTATCCTTGTGCAAACTTCCAGGCAAGAGAAGCACAGAAGGCAATAGCTAAAGTGTGTTTTGGATAGAATAGCAATAGAAAGCTCTAGCCAGGAGGGAAGGAAAAGGGGTGGATAAAAGGAGAGAGGGAAAGATCTAATAGGAGAAGCGGATGCGGTGCAATCTGGGATACAGTTCTGGCACGTCTCCAGAGGCCGAAGCGGTTCCTACAGGATGGAGGTTTTCTTTTAAAAATACTAATGGGCTGATTTGCAGAGCTGCCTGGCTCCCAGGTCTCCCACAGAAACTACTCCTCAAACATCATTAAGATGTGTGCACTGCTGAGAAAGCCTTCAAAATATGACCCTGCAGCCATGCTGCCTGACTGCGGCAGCCGACTCAAACGGTACCTAAATGGGAGATGAAAAGGATCTGCCTTCCCCTGCCCAGCCATCACACATCAACCCCATGTGCCGGTGTCTGCTGTGGCACTGTCATGTCTCATAGGTGGGATGAGATTCACACGTTCGGCTCTTACCTCTCGAGCCCACTGCCAGGTCAGCCTCATGGGCTTGTGGTGTCCTCCACCTCTCCAAGCCCAGATGTTTCTGGTCAGGACCATGGTGTAGCCCAGCAGCATCATGGCCCTTATTTCATCACCTGCCCTGTGCTTCCTCATCCAGTACACAAGGTCGCATGGTTGGAGAAGACTCTGAGGAGATCTATCCCTGCGGAGAGAAAGTCAGTCAAACTGCAGCAGCTACATCCTCCAGCGCTCAGCCCCTGAGCCCATTTCAAGATAAGAGGACATAGCATACAGAAGAACACGGCCACAGCCTTGCTGAGGGGAGGAGGGAGGAAGCAAATGAGCAATGGGATATCTATGGCCCTTTTCTTGCTGCAAACCCTTCGGTTACGTTCAGCAACCCCCTGGGATCTGCCTTCCATGATGATCTAGTCCTACTTCACATCTATTCTCCTCTTTTGGACTCCACAGCAGCACATGGCGAAGAAATACGTATGTAATTATGCACTTCAGAAAAATAAACTTCCCTTCATTTGCTTTAAACCTTCTGCTTAATGAGTTTACCAGGTAACCCTCAGAACTTGAATCACAAGACACTGCAAACAATCATCTGTGCCACCTCTTCACTCTGGACTGTACGTGGCTTGATCATACCCCTCTCAGATGCCTCTTTACTCAACCAACACATCTCAATCTGCTTAATGTCTCCTTGCATGGAAGCTCCCCTGTACTTTTGATCATGGTCTATATCTTTTTGAGGTTTCCTATATCCTTCCCAAAAGAAGGTGGTCACAACTCCAGTGGTGGCAATTTTAGAGAGAGAACTTAACCTCACCCTCCTGCTAACACGTCTATTCCTGTTTTGACCACCACTGAACATAGGTGAGACATCTAAAACCCATGCCAACGTTGGCAGAAAGCTGGCCACCATGCAGAGTTATTGACGGAGCCCAGCATCCCCTTGCCATGACTATTTCAGATACTGAAGGATCAATAAAATTGTTCATGTTGTACTTTCAGGAGGTTGCTGGAAGGATACTTTGTCAAATTACTGGAGGGACCAACAAGACATATTCTGGAGCTTGGGGCTACTTATATTTACTAGCAGAACCACTACTGAGTCTATATCTTACCTACAAAAACAAACCCAGAAACCTTTCCATCCCAAGAGGGAGAAAACACCATTTGCACAGTTCAATACAAAGCAACAACTCTCGGTGACATTGGCATGCTGAGCTCCCTTTTGCAATCTCCTGGTTAAGAAAAGTTCCAAAAAAATGTGTGTTGTGCAATAAAAAAAAGCAGCACGGCTGGAACTCCTGTGATATGGAAGCCTGTTTCTCTGTAGTTATTTATAAACTCTTCTTTCCAGTAGTCAGTAGCTTCATAAACTAGAGCAGATCAATACACCTGAAAAGTTAGAGGCAGATCAGAGGGAATTAGATGACATCGGTCTATGCATCTTTAGAAATCGGAAG
>NW_008824411.1:8112944-8116962 GCF_000699105.1 Pygoscelis adeliae | reverse complement strand
ACGTGTAGGTCAAAACAACCTTTTTTTTTTTTTCAATTAAGTATTTTCTCCATTTCCAAATAAATTTTTCTAGGTGTTTGACATGAAAAAAATGCCTATTTTATATTTTATTCTCATCCCTGAAAGCAAGTAATTTCTGATCTTTCCCATTGAAAAATGCCAGAAATCCAACATATCATGCTTTTTTGGGGGGAAGAGAAATCTGACATGGGTTATTGTATCTTGAGCCTTATCTTCGCTAATTTTTCACTCAACTCCAGTCACTGCTTTTTTAAGCTGTTCAGAAAAAGAAAAGAAAAAGCATTCTTTTCTCAGCGGAAGCACTGCAGCTTCTGGACAGACATGGTTATTCTTCATGTGCGAAAAACTTACAGGCTCCAGGCTGCTGAGACAGACCGGAGATCACCCCCAGCCATGGGAATGCGAACACAGCGTCAGGGTTTCTCCTCTAGGAGGCCAGAAACCGAGTCCAACTCTCCAAGTTGCCTCCGAGCCACTTCCCCAGGCTGTCTGCAATCCAAATCAAATCACATTTGACTTCAGGCCAAGTTCAGGAAACTTGATTATCTTTCTCCCCCTATCCGATGGGAGATGGCAGGTTGAGGGGAAAGACAAGGGAGGAGTGAAAAATTAACACAAGCACTTAAGATGTTATGAAACTGCAATATGCATCTCTAGCCTGCCCCCTGGCCCTCAAGCCCATACATTATTTAACAGAAAAGAAAGCATAAATGAGCCAGAACAATAGCTAGAGGGAGGGAGAGGAATATATATATTTTTTTAATTCCTTAAACCATGCCCATTAGTTTTGTTTCTTATTTAGGATACTGCATTAATCATGCTAATATTTTACAGCCGGGCTGTACACTTTAGCCATTACTTTAATCAAACCCATCAGCGTACCCAAGAACACGCTACCAGGTGGGAATAGCTGCTACCGCTTGCTGTTAATTACTTTGCATTTTACAGCAATCAGCAGCAGGGGCTGAGATCATAATAAATTCATGACTTATGGGTCCATAAAATCATTACTGTAGGAAAATATGTTTTATCAGGCATTCGTTGGGCTGCTGCTCAGAGAGAGATTTCTTGAAGGAAATGACACCCATGAAATTAAACCAATCCTTGCAGTCAGCAGAAATGCTAATGTTGGCACAAACAGAGCCGAGGCTCGTGCAGAGCGGAGGGGTGGGGGAGCAGAGGGAGGGGAAGATGGAGGAGGACTTCGCCAGCCTGGAAGGAGGGGAGGCATTGGTGGAAGTCAGCTCCCCCCGAGACAGGCAGGATGGAGGGAGGACAGAGCACCGGAGGGAAAGGGAAGAACAGAGAGCAGGACGCAGGGTTGGTAAGGGGTCTCAGCACCATCAGTGTCACAGCCAGAACCTGCAGGAACATTGCTCCATGGGGTGTCTAAGCATAGGGACATAGAGGGAAAAGTTACTCTCACCCTTCTAACAGGAGGGATCCCTCCAGCTAAAGATGCACTGATGAGTTGATGTGCAGCAGCTTCAAAAGCCCAGGCTATATTCCCTCTCGAATGGCAGTTTCCCGGAAGGGAACACAACACATTGATGACTAATCATAGAATCTCTGCACTTAAATGATACGCCTGTGGCTTTGCACATAGGTAATGTCAGCTCACCCTGAACTTCCTATCCCCAAATAGGGTCACCCGAATCCAGAAGCTTTAATTCAATCACCTAAAACCCCATGCAAATTACATGCGATGTTATAGATGTGATCAGTGCAGGACCCACTCCGCATCGAGCACGGCAATGCCATCGAGGTAAAATCGAGAGCAACAGTGAAACCAAGCAGCGTCAAACTGACATAAAGCAGCAATAAAGAAGCCTCAGGACTTGAGAAGCATGAAAGGAGCCTAAATAAACTTGCTGAATATTTTCTAAGTCTTTTCTGCACTCGCATAAAATCCCATGGCACTTCCAGAGTCATTAGCCCTGCCAGTTCCTAAAAAAACAAATAAGTTCACTTTTAATTCCTCCCCCCCCCCCTTTTTTTCCCCCCTTTTTCTTTTTTCAATCTAAGACCAACTGAGTTTTCTTTGGCAAGAAGCCACTGGCTTTTTAAACCTCTTGTGTTTCTTGGCCTGTGAAAATGACAAAGTGGAATGCCAACTAGAAAATACCCCCAAAGTGTTAAATTGGCCAAGCCCTTGTTTTTTGCTGTTTGTTTCTGTTCGAAAATACTAAGGAAGCTCAGTCATAGCTGGTTTGTTTGGTTTATTCGCCTCTTCCAATTACACTGTGCAAACAGGGAACATTATTTAGTGTTATTTAAGCATGAAATTATAACAGATCATTTTAAATATCAAGGTCCTAAAAATAAATCTTTCTATCAAGGCACAGCAGGTCTAGATCTACTAGCTTGTTAACATCCACCAGGGTGGGCAGATGGCAGGAAAACCATGGCGGAGAGCTCACTGTGTACAAGATTTGTTGCTTTCCTCTCCAGGGATCATGAAAACCTGGGCAGCTCAGCTCTAGGACTACACTGCTGGTGCTGGTATTGGAAGGGACAGGGGAGAGCCAGCAGCGCAGTCGGAGGAAGCCTGATGTCCCCCAGAACATCATCCTGCACAGTGCCCTGGGCTCTTCCTCTTCTACACAGACCAGAGGAGCAACATCAACCAAGAGTCACATGTGATCTCCAGGGAAGATCTCTCTGGGTCTCACCTCCATGAGAGGTAGTCTGTAAGAGGGTTTTTGTTATTCCTTCACCCCAGGAGGTTTTCCTACAAGAAAAGTGTGCTCTGTGTGGTACCTACACCCTCATTCCATGGAGAATGAGTCCCCACACCCTTACGGTTAAACCAGGACTCTTGGCCAGACCACATCATGGCTCCCTCTCCAGGCACTGCACCTAGATTTCTTTCCCTTAAAATCTTGGGAGACATAGGAAAACACAGAAAGAGACTGGCTCATGCCGGCCAAAAGGAGAAGGCATGGACGTACGCCATGGGAGATGCTCCCAGGTCTAGTTTAAACTCATCAGCGATTTCCACACTATAGCCCAATAAGCCAACACCACACAGAAATAACAGCCCCAGGACTACATTAGCCTGACACCAACCTTCATCCAGCTTCCAGCTACCTTGTGCTACATCAAAATGTCCTTGGTGTCATATCTGGGGCCTCAGAGCAAGCCCCAGGGCTCAGGTTGCAGAAATGCTTATGCCAAAACCTCTTGTGCAGCCCCATCAGCCACACAAGACAACCATAACCCCACTCCCCAGCCCCACACAGTGAGCTCCCCACGGCTGCAGCAGAACCACCCAGCCCCTTCCCCTCCTTCCTGACCGGTGGTGGATCAGAGGTGATGTGCAGACAAAAACTCTTACCCACGGCTTGCTCAACACAAAGAGCAGGTTGTGGTGGAGCTCTGCTGTCCCCAGACGCACTGCTTTTTCTTTGCAAGCTGTCTTTACCTTAAGAAACCCCAATCACTCAAATCCCTGGGAGTAAATTGCTCCAACCACAGCCCAGACAGCTGCTCGCTGCTCAGCGTCGCTGGCCTGGCTTCAGCCCTGGCTGAGAGGGAGCAAGGAGGAACCAAGACCTGCAGCCAGATGCTCCATCAGCCCCTCAGGAGCTCCTAACCACCCAGGGCAAGCAAGTCACAGCCTCTCTGTGTGATAAGCTATTTTTCTTTGGGTTCAGCATCTCTAGTTAACCCCTTCCCTGCCTCCCCAAGGGACAGGAATGATCCAGACCTTCAAGATCTCTCTGTATAATTTCCCCCAGCACTCCCCAAGTTTCAGAAGGACAACAAAGCATAGCAAGACATAAGGGAAAAATTTGCCTAGAAAATACCACGCTCTGGCCAAGCCTACCTTAACTCTCAAGGAAGTAGGCCCAATTACCTGGGCTAGACCCCCCTGTGTGTCCCAGGGCTGGACCCTCACCTTTTTACTTCCCTGTAGCAGGTTCCAAGTTGGCTGTTACTATTGGGGCCATACGTAACCTCAGCTGACAGGTACTGCAGCCTGGAGATTTCCCCG
>NW_008824411.1:8096007-8112858 GCF_000699105.1 Pygoscelis adeliae | reverse complement strand
TGACAGGCTGGGAAAAGAGAAGAGAAGAGAAGAGGTTTAAATGTCAGCTAAAACAATCTTCATTTTCTTTTCTAAATTTGCGAAGCTCCCCGAGTCACTGGAGTGAGGCATTTGCCTGTTTGAAGTTCAGCCTGAAAATCCTTTTGCAAAATATTTGCTGAAACACAATAATGTTGGAATTGGAGGGGATTAAAATGGTTTTCTGTCCTTGCCCCATCCCCCCTGAAGCCCCTCTTTAAGAGGGTTTCTGTAGAGGCAGGGACTTAGGTCCCTATATCTTGAAGGCGCAATACAAAAGAGAGGGAAAGAAATAAAAACATAAAGCTCCTAACATCACTATTATTGAAATGCTTCATTTGACATTTTGACTGTTTCAATTAGCTAACAAGGAACGCTCCACTTAATCCACCCTCAGATGTTGAAAGAAACTAAGTCTCTCCCTTCCCCCATCCCAGATCCCGCCTGGCAGCTACTTCCCAGCCTCCGGAGAAATCCCAGCCAGGGTGACGGCTCCTGCCTCGGGGAAGCTGTCAAGCCCGAGCCTACCCAGCCCAATGCCGGCTGACATCAGGGAGCATCCTTCCCCCAAACTCTATGTGCCTTCAGACACAGCATCAGAAAGTCTGGGGAGGAAGCAAAAGGACACCCCAAAAAAACAGCTGCTGCCTTTTCTTACCATTTCAGGAAACACAACAGTAAGTGGTACTGTTAGACCATCAAAGACCTGGCCTCTCTCCCTTATTAGGAATAATCAACAAGGACCCCTTGCTGGTTTGAACTGCAGCAAGCTGAAAAACTACCCGCAATGACATGGTACCCACAAGAGAGGATGAAACACCGCAAAAATGTTCCCCACCTCTTGCACGTGGTCCTGGGCTAATTCGACTGGATTCGTTTTATTTCTCCAGCATTTACCCACCGCCGTGATGTTATACCAAGGAAGCTGAAGTGCTGGGAGCTCTCCTGTTGGCACGTGTAATGGCTGGAGCTTTCTTCCACAAAGTATTTTACCACCTTTAAACACACACACTCTCCATCCCACGGGTGAGGAGCTGCTGCATGCTGCTGGCTGGGAGCGGGACTCGTGGCCATTACAGGAGAAACACTATACACTCCATAAAGTCAGGGCAATCGCCTTCAGCTGGGGGAGCTCTCGGGGAGATTGATTACCCTACCGGGAGCACTTTGCTTGCCTTGGGCAGAAAAGCAATTCACCAGCTCTTTTGTAGCCTGACTTTCACAGACAGCTCTCCAGGCACCACCAAGAGTATTTTCTCCCAAGTTTGGATGTGGAGGAGGGTGCAAGGAAAGAATGATGCATGCAGTGCTATGCAAAAGATGGTTGATGTCCACAGGACAACACCTCACCCAAAAAACTGGGGTCATGGAGGCAGTAGGCTCTTACAGACCTCGGTCAGGTGATATTGTCCATCCTTTGCACCTATTTGAGGTGGTCAAGGGGCTGAGAACAAGAAGTGGATTTAGGTGTGGAGAACTACCAGTGACTGCGCCTGCTCTAACTACAAGGACTTTCAGGTCCAACCTGGAAAGCCTGGAGTCTGGTGGAAAGGAGTAGGAGCTGCCTATCAAGCCAAGTCTTGACATACAGCAGAGCAAGGTAGAGGCAAGATGTCAAGAGTCAGTAAACCCCTTTTTTTTTTGGCCTAAGACCCAGGCTTCTCCCCTCCTGCCCATAAAGGTGGCCTGGCACAAGTGATGGGACAGATCCTGCCCATTTTGTACCAACCATGACCTCAACCTGTTTGTCCTGTCCCAACCAAGGGCAATACTCTCCATGGGAGAAGAGCAAAATCGTGCCCGTCTGGAATAGCCTTTTCCATTGCTACTTTAATAACTCCCGTAACCTCTAATTGCCACAGGTATGGCAGCAAGCGATGTAATTTGCTCTAAGCATGAGGAAAAGCCAAAATAAATGCAAGTGTTTCCAGGATCACTTTTCCCAGTACAGCCTGCCTTCCTTTCACACAGAAACCATTATAAAAGCTGTGCCAGATGCTCTCAGCTCCTAAATATAACCTTAACTTCCAGCACATGGCTCTTCTCAGCAAAAGGCTTCTGCTGTAGTTGAGGAAAACATTTGTGTGCCAGGCAGCACTTAATCAAGTGTAAGTCTGCATGCCGGGAGAACAAATAGCTTATAGAGGTGCAGGAAGGCTTTGTGGGAAACTAACCCTAATCTTCTTCTGAAATATCTTGGCTACCTTTGAGCTCCTAGCCCCAACAAAAGGCACACAGACTGTCATAAATAAGACTAGCAAGAAACCCCATGTCCCTGCATCCAGCCTCTGAGCAGTGCCGGAGTTACATCAAATAATCACTCCTGCTCAGCTTCGCTTTAAACCAGTCCCAGTGCTTCCCTTCTCCATGACCACTGGAAGGGACCAGCACCTTTCTGCTCTAACATGCAGGAGCCTTCTGCTTGTCACCAGCCTCCCAAGTTCATGGCCAGCCCATAGCTGTCCTTGTGCCAACATCTGCTTACTTTAAATAGTTCTTCTTCCTACCAACTATTTCTGCTCTGATATACACGCAGCACATCACATCTTGGCCTTGTTTTTGTGAAGCCAAACTCTAAGTGTGATGGGATCTTCACGCCACTGAATTTCTCTGTGGGCTCCTTTATACTGGCTCCCATTTGACTTCATTGGTCTTCAGAAAGAGTGGCCAGAGCATCCCCTTTATTCCTGATGTGCTCTCGCCAAATTAGCTGACAGCAGTGCTAACACTTCCCCCAGCCCACCAGGAACATCTCACTGGGGATTCCTACAATCCCATTTACTCCAGCCTTGGCTGCATCTCATCATCCTGGTACCTCATACTTTTTAGGGAAAAGAAAGTTATGAAGGTCCTGGGATGGGCTCTCCTGGAAGGAAAACAAAAAAAAATTAAAAATCCTAGAGACTGGAACTGGAGTTCCAGCCCTCCCTCACCACAGCTTTGAGACACAGGAGATGTACTCTGTCCTCCAGCTCCATTGGCCAGGCAAAGAGAGGAAACGCATGCTGGAGAGCTAGGCAGGATAACCAAACCCTTTCCAGAGCAGGACCTTGGAGCGGCCCTGTGAAGAAACCAGACTAAACTTCCCATATCCCCCTGAAATGGTTTATGCCTCCAGGGCAGTTCTTCTCATTCCTTCAGCATGATGACACTCAGGCACCCTCACCTGCCTGCTGAGAAAGCCCCAGGCATCTGGGACATTAATTTCCCTCAGCTCTTCTTCAGCATAGGCAATACCAAGTTTGTTTAGATAGGGTTGCCTCACCCTAGCTTTACTCCTCTGCATTCCCACCACAGAAAGGCAGGGTGGAAAGCTGGAAAGGCCCTTAACTTCCAGGAAGGGCAGCTGAAGTTCCACCAGCTCAGCCCAGCGCCCAGGAGCTACCTTACCCACAAACAGAGTTGTCCCTTCATGAAAAAAGCATCACTGTGCCTGCAGAAGGGACCTGGCAACAACTTCTCCCTCCCAGGCAACTGCCCAGATGATCCACAGGCACAAAATACCTGGTGCATCCCAACCAGAGGCACCTCTATTAATCACAGCCCTCCGCAGTTAAAGTTATTTAATTCAGAGGTGAGAGAAGCTGCTCAGCTGTTTATGTCCAAGGGTTAAACTTGCCCTAGCCGCACACTAAACACATTTTTTACAATCTGGCAGTGATCCTTGCCTATTAAGCATCTCTGGCTTCAGAGAAGAGGTATTGATTTATTTCACTTTTATGGCTGGAGGTATTTATTCCTATTTGCTTTCTCACTTCTTCACCCCAGATGGGGTGGGGGGGATGAGGAGGAGAAAAAAAACTTACAACACTGGTGGAGCCAAGAGGTGATGACTCATGGTTTTCTGATGGAGGACACGAAGGCTGGGATAAGGGAGGTCGGGACCAGTTGCTGGGCTATTCCAGGCTTTGTCACAGCTTTTATTTTCATGATGAAAAGAGGCAAATATGTGGCTGGAAGAAAAGGAAATCACATCAAACTTCAGAGGGAAGGTTCCTATCGAAGTTGCATCCCCATAGGGTGCTTTGTGAGTTAGAGCTTGATTGATTTGTATCAGCTAAGGACCTCAGCAAATCTCTCCTGTGGGAAGAATGTCAACGCTTTCCCATATCTTAAAGCCAATCTGGAAAGGAAGATAAAACCATACTGCCGCAAGAGACGAGCACGGACTAACATCCCTGATTTTAGCCCATTCCCCATACTGCCACAGACACCCATTTCCAGGCAAGACTCCTGCACAGGGCCCCCCCTCCAGTTTTTAACACTGTATTTCAACCTGCTATAACTGATTTTGGAAGGCGGCTAGCTTTGTTCTGCAGTGCCAATACAAACGCAGATTTGCATTTTCACCCTTCCAGATGTTTCTTTGCACAGGTGACGTGCCATGAGATGCCTGGGGATGTGATGAAAGCAACAGGAGGACAGTTCAGACCCCTCCAAGGCAGCAGATGCTCTGGCTCATTGCACAACCCCCACCTCATGTGCCCAGCTTGTTCTGCCTCCTAGTTGGGAGTTTGCTTCTCAGAAATGCCAAAAAGTCACTCACTATAAAAAAACCCAAACACGTCCATTTTCAGCAGCATCCAATGTCAATGCATCAGCCTTAAGCTCTGCCACAGAAACTTCCTCCAACACAGGACCAGACATAAAGCATCCTGCTCTCCTGTGACTGCCTGGCCTATTTTGGTAGCAGGCAAGTTTGGGGAGGGGATGTCTTCCACTCCCGTGTGCATGCAATGCAGATACAACACAAGCATTTCTGGAAACACAGTTTGTATCTCGGTTTCTGAAATCCCACAGTACAGGGTATGGTGACAAAGAAAGCAAGGGCTTGGTTGCAGCATTGAATGTTGGGAGAAGAAAGAGAGGTAAGTGCCAGGGGCCATGAGAAGATCAGGGGTACCTGGGCAAGAAGAGACGGAGGTCTTGCTCCAGCAAGGAGAGCTGGAGCAGGGTTGAGGGAGGTGGGAGGTGCATTTTGGGAGCTCTGGGGTGAGAAGGGTTGGTGGCTTGGGACCCTGTACAGAGCAGCAGCAGCCCTGGAGCACAGAGCACCCCAAATCAGGGCCTGTTGTCAGGGACTGAAAAAAAAAAGTCAGTAAGGATTTCTGGGCAGAGTTAGGAGACACTCAAAGACCCCTTCTTTGCACCCCACTGAACCTGCAAAACCCAGGGTCTCCATTCAGCCCCAAGGTCCCAAAGACTGTAAATCTCCCCCAGATGCCTTGTATATCCTCTGACATTTAGCCTAGCCCAGGGAAAGGAGAATTTGAGCTCCCACAATATCTGCTTGCTTGCCATCCCTCCTGCTTCAAAGAGAAGCCCACATTTTCATTTGTCAAACATAACATGCAAATACAGAAAGAATGAAAGGAAGGAGCGGGCAGGCAGGCTGGTGGCAGATAGCATGGGAGCCACCACTGAGCGCAGCCGGTTCACGCTTCATTAGCATCCTCTCTCACCAAGCTGCGAGCACAGCCTTTCAGTCTGGCTACACACAGACAGAGAGGGAGGGAAAGATGCACGTTTTCCATTTGGAGCCCTTCTCCCCCCTTTCAAAACCCAGCTAACCCGCACTGAGGCTTCCTCGGGCTCAAAGGTGCACACTTCTGCTCCAGCATCTCCCGCACTAGTTAAATATACCTTCAGGCAAACGTCAAGAGTGAGCCCAGTTTGAAACTTATTGTGTTGTCAAGATGACAAGTGCTCTGCCAGGCTGTTAGTCTCTGCTGCCCTTCCTGTGTCTGTTCCCCCTCCCCTTCTGCTCATTAGAAGCTCCCTTGATAAACCAAGGCTGTGGTTTTTTTTTTTAAATCATTTAAATGTTTTCTTAACTTCAAAACATCAACAACTGTGGGACTGAAAGAAGAATGATGCTTTCCCTCTGATACAGATGGAGATTCAGGCCGCTGCAATGCGGCGAGGTGGGCTGGTGGACAGAGCAGAGCCCCAGTGCGTTGTATCCACGTGGCAGTAAGCAGGAGCCCAGCCTGTGGACTGGCTGCTGCCGGCTCACCCCAGCCTGGCGATCCTGCCAAGGGAGTCAGGGAGCCAGCCAGCATGTCCTGCTGCAGCCTCACCTACCCCAACTTTCTCCATTCTCACCTCCAATATGATCTTCAAAGCCCCCCATTTCTGTCCTCCACGTGATGGCCTTCACAGGCAACCCAAACCCGTGTTTACACAAGGCTAGAGCCACGGAGCCTGCTTCTTAGTCCCTGTGCCTCCGTAACCTCGGATTTCTGCTCCTGGTTGCTGGGTCCTTTAAGCGTATCAGTTAAGGATGGAGTTAGCTGGTTTTGAGAAGCACAAACCAACCCCCCCTTGAAAACAAGCTGGTGCACTGAACCTTCCTACAGGCCTTTTCTAGCGCATCCTCCTGCCTGGGTTCCTCACGGCAATAAAACAATAACTCTTTTGCCCTGTTAGATGTGCTGGTAAGCATCTTGACTAGCAGCCCAAGCCCCTGGAAAAGCTTGCTTTAAGTCTCAGCCAAGCCATTGAATGAAAACAGCTTGAGAGGGGAGATGAATTAAGCATTCTCCTCTTTGCCTGCAAACAAAGGCCTGGGGGTGAGGAATAGAGGCCATCTGAAACAGAAGGGACCCACAGGACTGTCAGATATGCCTCTTGCCACAATTTACCCTTTCCATCAAGCCGTGCTCCAGAGTTAAAGCTTTCAGTTTTCACTTCTACCCTGGCTTCCTCAGGAAAAGAGGTTTACGCAGCCATGCAATGTGCCTGCCCACCTGTCTCCCCAACACATGCTCCCCAGCAATTCTGGAACCAGCTGATGAAGACAGAGGTATTGCAACAAGGAGGACAAGTGGTCAGAGGAGAGATACTGCTGCTGCTCACAGCAATCTTTGCTGAGCAGCACGGTGGAGATAGATCTCCACTGGCTTCTGTGACTCCCACAGTGTCTCCAAGCAGCAGCAAGTCCTGCAGCTAGGGCTGAATGGCCACAGGAGTCTGCCTACCTCACCTGGGCTCTCCCTGCGTGGTCAATCCATTTTCCAGGGCTGGCTCCTGTTCCTTCCATAAGCGCACACAGCATCTGGCACAACAGGTCCCTAGCCTGAGCAGGGGCTTCTCGGTACCACTGACAAATAAATAACCATGATTAGCTCCTCTAAACGAGCATTCCCATCTTCTAATAAACATCGTAAAGAAGGAGAAATGAGACTTAATTCACTTTTATTGTCACAACTGACATGTTGCAAGATCTTAATTGGCCTGAAAAGAGTTTCCAGTAAGGAGACGCTGTTTAACTAACTCATTAGCAGCAGCCTGACAGATACAGATGCTCCAGTTTTAGAAGGAGGTGAAAAGGAAAAACAGATCCCACCCCATCCCCACCTGCCCATGCCCCCAGACACAGCACGTCCCCCAGGTGGCCCCGGGAAGGGACTCAACTTTGAAGTCTCCTCTTTAATCCAGGCGCACAGCAGCCAGTGTAGCACACACCCATTCAAACATTTGCCCTGTGTTCCCTTCCACCAATCTGCGTCAGTCGATAATGACCCCAAAAAGGGAGCTGTGGGCAGCGAGGCTCAAATTGAAAATATTGAGTCCCTTGCAATTCCCATTCCTATGCACTACCCACAGGATATTCAAAAGTCCCTGAGCAACAAGGGCACTTTGCAGGCTGCGCTTCAACCTCTTCTCCAGCACCATTTCCACACTAGGGTCCTCACAAGGTCTTGGGAAGGAAGGCAAGGAGCATAGCTCCTCACCTTTCTCTCAGAAAGCAGAGGGATGGCTTTGCCTTATGTATAGAAACATAAATCAACCCAGGGACTGAGTCAGATAAAACATCACCCCCACAAGGCAAACTTTTCAGTAAATTTTGAAACCCAGCAGGAGCTGGAATGGAAAACGCTGTGTAGTTGTCACTGCCACCCCAGTGTCAGCAGCACCCGAGCATCTCAGACATGGACAGACAGACAGCTCTGTGCCAGTTGTTCTACCCAGCAGATCTGGAGCAGCACCTGGCTGGTTTACTCCAGCTCTCTCTGTCCCAATGCAGACAAATTTAGTTTTCTGCTCTCGCTGCCTGGGGAAGAGTAGGGAGGGGGAGCTGACATCTTTCAAATAAGACCTTAAAAATAAGCTGTCTGCATGTCTGGACGTTGAAGAATCCCAGACAGAGCTTTGTCTGGATAAAAGAGCTTGCTCCAGCACCTTAACCAGGTTGTACCCTAACCAGACTGCTACCCACCCAGAAACAGCTGCACTTCAGTAGCATAACAATCCTTGTTTGTAGCGCGATTGTCATGACTAGCATTTCTTGCTGTGCCAGGGATGCTCTGGGGGTGCCACCATGCTATGTGCTGCATACATATGCAGCGACAGTCCCTGCTCTTCATTTCTTAAGGTCTTCACAGAGATCTGGAAGACAAGGAGCCAGAGCAGAGCCAGGAATAAAAGTCCAGATCGCCCATCTTCCATAACTGTGACCCACTCCAGTCACTAGCCCAGCTTCCCTTCCAACGAGACACTTGCTTTCCCTGGGGCTGAAAGCTGCTCTGTAAAGGCAAGTAAGCATTTGATAAAGAAATTAGCAGGATGAATAAAACCATGTGTTTGTACAAGAAAGCTTTTGCTCTGATCTTTAGTGCTGCAGTATGTTTTGACCTACTATTGCAAGACTCAGCTACATCTTCCCTCCCTCCAAATGTGACAGAAGGCAAAAAGGAAGCCACGGCTGATGCCGCAGAGCCCTGTGCTGGGATTCCAGCTGACAAACAGCAACAGCAGAGCTGCCCACACACACACGGATTAAAACCCACACTCTCCACTCTCCTGTCATCTGCAGGAGGAAGTGCATGCATACATACATACATATATACATACATATGGGCCTGATTCTCCATTCAGACTCTTGGTGAAATACCAGCAGCCTCCAACAGGTTCATACGCGAGGAGAAACACACCCACGAGATATATTTCCTAATGAGGGCTGACATTTACCAGCTACCACAGATCCTACGTTACCAAGAATAAAACTTACAGGCAGAACAATCTCTGCTTGGATGGGGCTGTTTTCTGGCAGCGAGCCAGCAGGGTGGAGGTGGGTACAGGCTCCAAACAGTCCCAGTAGCGATGGCGTGCAGAAAACGGGGACCGCACAGCCACCCAACACGTATGAGGAGCTGTGGCTGGTTTTGCAAGTGGTATCATATCATATTCATATCTGCTCTTGTGAGGCATCCAAGGGGAGGATCAATGACTCTAAGTGGCCTTCTTTGTACAGCTTCTCCGGGCTGCCTGGCTACTGTACAACCCTGTTGGCCTATAAACTCTGTGTTGATGCAAAGGGAAGAGGGCCGCTTAGCGCCACTATCAGAGGCTTGCAGAGTAATGAAGACCCCAAAAAGCCCTAACAAACTGCTGGGATCTCACCCAGGATGAGATTTCAACTCAGAGGTTTGTTCCAGAGAGCTTTAATGTGAGCTCCTCTTCAGCATGGGCAAGCCCTGAACCACACACAAACTGCATTTTGCAATGGACTCCAAACCCTCACTGTACATGCCTCATCTGATTTACTGTTGCTGCCAAGGAAGGTGGATTTATTCCCAAATTTAGCAGCCACCAAATCAATGTGAGAGTGTTCACATGGGGATTTGCCACAAGCTTTTGTTAAGCCAGGGCAGGACTTGCACACTGAACAGCCCTTCCCTCGAGAGGCATCAAGCCCACAGCGAGCAGTGGCCTCACTCCATCACAGTATAGGTTGTTCATAAGGTATCTTACTCCTGCCTAAATCCAGTGGTGATCCTGTTCGGACCTGGTCACTCCCCTTTCACAGATGACACAGTGACAGAAGACAAGGAACTGACAAGGAGAAGAGGTCTATGCTCCAAATTGTTCTTTTAAACTTCAACCCTAGCTTGGCATGCAGGGCGCGTGGCAGCGGGTTTATTTTTCAGCGAACAAGTTTCCTTTCTTCCAATCAACTCTGAGGCAATAAGAGGTGGGTTTCAACACAGCATAAATCTGCCAGCAGCATATCAAGGCTTCTGAATAGCAAGGGCACAGACAATTGTCCAGTGGAAAAGAAAAAAAAGGTCAGAGCAGTAACTCTTGCAGTATTTGTTCCACAAACAGAGAAGGTTTACACAGCTTTTCTGGGCAATTATTAGGCAGGAAATAAATCTCAACAGAAACTCATCTTCTTCTCCTGCTTTGCAGCTGAATCTTTTTGCCTCATGCCCCTAGCAATGTCCCCAAAATGCTTTGCAACAAGATGTCAGTTACACAACCCAAGGCTGTACCCCAAGAGCCAGTGGAGAACTGTATTAAATTTAATAGCATTGCTCCAGATAATCTACGACCGCTTATAATCAATTGTCCATGCCCGCTGCAGCATGACTATAGCTGTCTTCCCAGGGCTGCAGGTGCAGGACTGGCAGAGAAACCATCTGCACAGGCTGGAAACAAGAGTGAGCTCTTGCACAGCCTTGAGTGCATGGAAAGGCTGGGAGGCAGCCAGCCCACCCCTGCTGCCACACTCTGGTTAAGCCAGGGTTCAAGGTCTCTTGGTGGATTGGAGAGCCTGGGCATGAACACGCCAACTCCAAAGAGACTATTATCCACACCATGGGGAAAAACATCAAGGAGGAGCCAGTCTCTCCCCTTTGGCATCAATTCAACAAGGCAAGAAAAGGATCACTGTCTCTATTTTATGCATAGGGAAACGACGGACAGGGAGACAGGAAGGATTTCTCCTTTGCTTTGGCAGAGCTGGGAATCAATTGGCATCTCCTGCAGCCCCTGACACCCCGTCCCCCCTCCACGCTCTGTGGCACCAGCATCATTCCACCACGTGGGACCGGCTCCAGGCTCCTCCACAGTGCTGGAGAACAGGAACATGAGTGGCCCTGGGTGAGAGGTCAGGGCTGGGAGAGCCAGGCCAGGCAGGCAGAGGAGAGAAGGAAGGGATGGAGAGCAAGGGGGAAGCTTCAGGAGCAGGACTTGTTACTCCCACCCTCACCATGTGGGTAGGAAACACTGTCACACACACCTCAATGCTTCCCTTCGCAGAAGCAGCAGCAGTTAGCTCAAACCACCACCAAAAACTGAAGAGGAGGTGGCCCAGGATCCCAGGGTCAGCTGTTATCACCACACCAGACAAGTGCAAGCAAGTTCTGGGTCTAGCCTCTCTTTCTGGTCCACAAAACAGATCTAGTCCTCCCAAGATGAGGGTATGCTTGGATTCATAAAACTCCAAGGAGCCAAAAGTTGTACAAACTGGTTGCCTGATCTCTTGCTCAGACCTTTGCTGAACATGGTGCTTGCTTTCCACCCCGCCTGGCTTTTCTGGGGACCTTGGCAAGGGGCTGTATTTTCTTGCCAGCTCCCATGAGAACAGTTAAGAGGGAAGAGTTACAGGACCCCAGACTACATGTGCTGCATTTCACAGTGCCCAGAGGCAGGAAGACATCCCCACCTCTCCAAGTCTTCCTCTCCTCCTCTTGACCACAAATGGGTTGAGCCCATGATAAAATATGGTCAGGAGAAGCCAAGTGAGCTCGGTCCCCCTGGGAGCTGCAAGGACTTCCGGGAGAGGCCAAAGGCATGTGGCAGCTGGCTCCTCGGGCAGCCCATCACCCAGACTACTTTTGGAGGGTCCTACAGAGAGGTTTGTGGTATGAGCAAGAAAGATTTTACTTGAACTGACACTGTCTGTGAGGGACAGCAGCCTTCAGGTAGGCTTCCAAGCCTCCCTCCATCCTCTCTCCCTTGCCAGCAATGGACAAAGAAAGTACCTGTTGCACTGGCATCCAGAAGAGATGATAAATAGAGGCACAGCCTCTGAGGTGTGATCTCCATCCAGTGTCACAGCAGAAGACCTGGGAAAGGCAGAGGGTATTTAGTCCAGCATCCCTATCACTTAGGCACTGAGCAGAGCTAGGTACAGGGAGGAGGTAGCAAGTGACAGTTCTAAGTGTGCAGGAGCAATTACAGTCCTCTCTCCAGCAACATTTTCCTTCCCTAACCTCCCAGCTCTTCTCCAGCCAAACGGCAAGGCCCATTTCCACACACACACACCCTCCACGCACACTGACTGCATCAGAGGGAGCAGAGTCCTCTGTCTGCATCCTCAAGCACACGCAGGAAACGAGCCGAGCATCATTAACACCAAGCCCTTTACCAGCAGCTCCCAGACACAGCAAGGGACTCCCATCACTTCCAAAAACTCTGGTACCTCCCTGACCGACTGGCAGTTGTCTGAGCAATCAAGCCCGAGCCAATTTCATCACACGGAGGGAAGGATTGCCAGAAAACTACTGTCCAGCCTGCTAAAACCGCTGGTCCCCTGAGGTCACAAAATCCAAGCCACTTTCACTGAGGAAGTGATAAGAGGCAGCGGGGTGCTAAGCTGTCCACTTCAGCCCAGCATAAATCTCAGAGCTTCACCAAAGCTCGGCATGAAAGGGAACGGTACAGCTTGCCTGAAAAGCAGCTGCTGGCCTCCTGAACAGAAACATTGCCATCTAGAGGCTCCTTGCCTTGTTTGTGGAGAGGCTTGGGAAAACTTCAGAGGAATTTCCACCCTCCCCAGGCATCTGTGCGGAAGAAAAGAGCTGTTAGCAGGGACAGGAGACCTGAGGTTTAGGAGTGCAGCGTGGGCCAGACTCCAAGAGATTTCAATCAACGTTGGCTAGGGAGTTTAGGGGCTGTTACAACACTCAGGTCTTCCTTTTCTCCTTGGGAGAACTTGGCCAGAGTGCAGGCAACTGTCTCTCCTGCTTCGGTGTGTTTGAAGGCTTGCCTTGCCCTCAGCAACCGGCTTGGAGATACATGAGCTGGGGAATCTTCCCCGTGCCCATGGGAACACCATCCTGAGATCACCAGACTGTCCTGTGGGGAGACACCAGTGGAGTCTTACTGGGGAGTCTGTGAAATGGAGACAGGTGTGAAAGCACCCAGCTCAGCTGTGGCTCTCAAGCCTTTTCTGCACACAAGGAAGTGCCAACCACCCAGCAAAGTCCCCTGTAAAGGTGGGCTCAGATCCCAGCAGACCTCACTTTGGACCAGGCCCTTGCTCCACAGCAGAGACATTCTCCAGCAGCTTTTTTTGGACCATGCTGCTCTCCAATTTAACAGCCCCTCACACAATGCTTTGTCTCCATCACACAAGACCAGAGGCACGGTCAGGCCATGCGGTGGCATGTCAACCAGCACCTCCCAGTCAGCAGAGAGAGGCAGGCCCTCCAGAGAGGGGTATGGTTCGGGCAGCAAACAAGTGTCCCTTGCAGGGTTGCCCTCAGTGTCCTCCACTGGCATGTTAAGTGCTGCAGAGATCACACCTACACCAAAGCCCCCGGGAATCCCAGCCCCTGGAAACCTGAAGGACAGCAAGGGAGGCTGGAGGGGGCTGAGCAAGGTCTACAGGTGGGTGGTCATGGAGGCTGTGAGAGCAAAGACCATGCAAGTACAGAGAAAACGCTCCCTCTTGAGACCTGAAGGGAGCTGAAACAAGCATGAGGAAGAGGGAGAGCATGGCAGCCTCTCTCCTTTCCAATGACACATTGGCCAACAGCCAAGGCCCAGCATTGCTCCTACAGCTGAGATGGTGGCCCAAACAGCAGGGGCAAGCTGGACATGAAGCTGGGGGTCAGCAAGGCAAGGAAAGCCGGGGCCTCGGTAGACCACAGGGGAGAGGATATGCCAGGGAATTCAGCTGAGGTCAAAGGTAACATCCTCATTTCAGGTAAACTGAAGTTGGCCCATTGAAATCAGTGGTTGTAGACTGGCTTGCACCGGCAAAGGACAGGGGATGGAGCACATAGCCTCCAAGCTGAAGAAACCTCTCAGCCCCACAGAGCAGCCTGCAAACAAGATGCAGATCTCTGCAGGCTGGCACTTTGGCTTCTGGTCTCACCCTCCAAAATACCTGGCTGTGGCAAGGGCTGTGCCACAACGCAGTCATTGTCATGCCCAGAAAGCGGCCTGGACACCCTTAACTCTGCCCCATGGCAAGTACACACCCCGCTGCGATCCACCGCCGCAGCAGTGGGACACATCCTGATGCTACCTCCAACTTTTCAAGCTCACCTGGGAGTGCCCTTCTCACACACCATCTGCAAGGAGTGGACATTCAAGCATGTCCTCAAATCCAGACCAGTGCTTAGTTGGGAAGCTTTTGTCAGCAAAGATTAATTTCTGCAGTTTGCAGCTTTCTACCTGAGCTACCTCGGAGCTTGAGCTGTCTGGGGAGGAAGAGAAAAAGATAATAAAATCCCCTGAATGTGTTGATCAGAAAGAAAGGCTGGTTAGGTGTCTCGTAGTCCTCTCACATTTTTAAACTGGTGAATCACTGGAACTACTAAAGAGTAAAAAAAAAAAACCACCCACCCTGAGCCCCAGAAATCTCATCTGGGAAGGTGAAAGACTAGAAAAAACACATTTGAGCAGGGGTTTTGAAAAGAAACCACTCTTCAGTCTTAATTAGGACTGGTCCAGGCCAGGCAGCCATTAAGGTGCTTGTGCAGGGAGCCGCGGTTAGTACCCACTAATGGAGGAGTAAGAAGACACCCCAGGATTAAAGCTACTGGCGCCTCCAAGGACTGATGGAGCAGAAGCTTCCTGGCAGCTTTTTCTTCCTCTCCTCTGTGGTCAGCATGTTGATGATGGATGTCTGAGTCCCAACCCTCCTCTCCTGCAGCACATCATTTGATTTGCCACCGACATGGGGCTGGAGGTCCCTGGCAGCGCTCTACACACTAGGAGAGGTCACCATCTCTTTGAATAACGTCCTCTTGGAGTGCCAAGAAGTGACATCAAGCTTTGCCCCTTGCCACTCCCTTGGCATCACAAGGATGCTAGTCAGAGTAGGGGTTACAGGAGGCGCGTTCCCTGCCGTCTCTGGCTGCCCATGCATGATTTATACCTGCTGCGTCAGACGGACATTTACATATATTGGTGTGACTGCACATGCTGCCTCCCAGCAGCAGCGGCATGGCTTATGGAGCCGGGCGGGGAGACTGGTCTGCACCGTGCCAGCCCAACCCTCCTCCATCCTGCCTCCACAGAGGTGAGCTAATTCCCCTTACCCTGCCAGTGATGTTAGACTTGCCCAGGGTAGATTAACCATCTCCTGGGATGCTGCTCTGCAATGGACCACATCAGATAGCCCAAATTGTCCGAAAGATTCATTGCTGAGATCCTGAGACAATGCAGGAGCCAGCAACACTCTGGTGCAAGAGGCACAGCTGGGATGCAGACTACATGGAAGGCACTTGCCTCCAGACATCCCTTCCCCAAACTTCCCTCCCCGCTCCACCACAGGCTTGCAAGCCTGCCTTCTGCTCTCTGACCCCGCTTTAATGGGCACAGCTGGTTCACAGATCAGCAGATCAGACAAACAAGTGACAGCACATGGCTCATGGAGCCAGGGAGGAACAGCCAAAACACATAGGAGGCAGACACAGCCACAGGGAGAGGGCAGAGAGAGTCAGCACTGCAAAACGGGGTGGCTCTGCAGAGCAAGGACCCCCCGCCATCCCAGCTCGTGGTGGGAAGCTCCCCTTCTCCCAGCACTTACAGTTTTGGTTACAAAATGGTCTTACTTTAAAATGACCCTGAACATCTCATAACAGGACAGGGTCTATGGCCATGTTTTTTCCTTCTTCCCCAGTCCAAACCCCACTTCCGTCCAAACCCAACCTCACCAGCCCAGACATGAACGCACGTGAGCAGCCACCTACAAACATCACCGACTGCTCTGGAGCATGTTAATATTTATGGTGGCATCTCTGCTGCCCTCTCTAGCTGGCAGGACCCAGGGATGATGGGGGCGTTGAGGGCATCGCTGTGAGGCACTCAGCCTGAAATTACGAACATTGTCCCACCACTGGGTCACTCACCACAAGATCTTCCATCATTGTGGCCAGCTGGGACCCTCCGTAATTTTCAGCTGCAAAGTCAGCATTCAGACAGGGCTGGTGCTGCTCTCCCAGCCACAAACAGTATATTTAAAAACCAAAGCGCAGATAGGGAAGTGCCGGGGGGGTGGCAAGGGGGGAGATGTTCATTTGTCCTTGGTAGAACAGCACCGCGGCACCAGCAAACGCTCGGCTTTGAGGACAGAGGAAAGCACTGGCAGCTACAAATTACTAATCAATGTCAGGTAACAACAACAGCAGCTAATAATGAAGGGCTGATCAGCTTACTACGGCAGTAATTATTCCTGACACCAGGCCTCAGAAGGAGCATCCAGGCTTAGCACGCTGTCTACCATGATGATAACCCAAGATAACTAGAGAAATTTTGTGCTGGAGAAAAGGAGGGGGGAGAGAAAAAACCCTCGGCAATTAGCAAGACTTGTGGCGCTAATTACACTGTGAATGGTATGCAGGCTTTGTCAGAGCTAACTTGAGCCTTCCCCGCGACACCAGGGAGGGATGCGAAGTGCCAGCACACCTTTCACAAAGTGGCGGTGACAAACGGTTTTGGCACCTGGTTATTTTTGAGAGCAACACAATTCTCTGCTGCCGACACCAAACTCGGCACCAGCCCTTTGCCATCACGATTGCCTGGGGAAAAGCCTCTCACCTCTGTAGCATAAAAACGATTGGGCATCTCTTCACATCACCAGGAGGTACTGAGCCCACCTAATCTGGGTACAGGACCAATTCAGGATGCAAGCCTTTTGGTATGAGACACAGCCAGTACAAGACTAGAAATCTTAATTTACCAATGTGTCTGAGGTGTGTATGTTCAAAACACCCTGCCTTCACACACAGCCGCTCAGGATCCTGCAGCGATCATGCTCTGCAGCAGCCCAGACACAAAGATACCCATTGCTTCAAGCACAACTACCAT
>NW_008824411.1:8094554-8095973 GCF_000699105.1 Pygoscelis adeliae | reverse complement strand
CTGAAGAAAAGTTTCCGTCAGCATCCGTTCACCAGCAGAGGAAGAATTATTGCACCCGGCAGGAGTAGCAGCTTGAACGTGCGAACATGCGCGTGCTTCCCCCATGCACTTCTTACTGCTAGAACAGGTGAGAAAAAAAAAACAACAGCCCCAAAGGCTTGCGATCACACATGCCTCCTCACCCACTTCTCTCACAAGCAGGCGTAATTAAGCACACCGTTTTCTTGCACCCTTCATTCAGGAGGCTGCCAAATTGCTTTCTCAGCCACAGTATGTATTTTATAGACATGAGCTTCACAGGAAGGCAGCTGGTTCGGGGTGTGGGTCACTGCAGTAGCCAGTGCACGGCGTCGTAAGTTCTGTGAGTCCAGAGACGAACGAAGAGGTTGCAGCATTTCTCCGCGCAGATCAATGCAGTTCAAGCAGCAGCAAGATCACTCTGTGGCCAGTTCAGACTCCATCCTCCCAGGTTCTTCCCTCTCCTCCACAGCACACAGGCTTTGGCACCTTACAGGGAATGGGGGCTTTACCTCCACCATGGGGTCTTTGCAGAGAGCCCTGCAGCCCACCAGGAATACAAACCAGACATTTCACCAGCCTGGCAAAATCCAGTAGTTCGAGAGACATCAGAGGTGCCCATCGGCTCTGTGTTCATGGCCTGCAAAACTTCCCAACACATCCCAAACGTGAGTCCTACCCCTTTCCCTCCCTGCAAGGGCGCTCTGTGCTGGCCCGGCCCCTCCCAGCCCGCTTGCAGCGCTGTGATACAGCCCACAATCCTATTACAGGGCAGTGTCAGGGGGACACGGCTACCAGCCCTTGCACAAACAAAATCCTATTACAACCGAGATCCTGATTCCAGCCTTTATTTACAGAAATTATTATTACAAGGGACCCTGAGGGAAATCATGGTTCTGGGCTTTATACACTGAATTCATCATCGCTAGGGAAGAAGCCTCCTAATGCTTTGAGACACACTGAGATGCAAACGATGCAAACAGGGAAGGGAAGGGAAGGGAAGGGAAGGGAAGGGAAGGGAAGGGAAGGGAAGGGAAGGGAAGGGAAGGGAAGGGAAGGGAAGGGAAGGGAAGGGAAGGGAAGGGAAGGGAAGGGAAGGGAAGGGAAGGGAAGGGAAGGACCACAGACTAAGCCATTGCAGGAGGAGAGAAAGGTAACAGCATGCGTATTTCTTTTGTCCAGCCCAAGGCAATTTCCATCTGCAAGGTGCACTAAATCCTTTGTACCACTTGATTAAATTACGGCTGACCTAAGCACAGATTGTTGTTCTGCCAAAAAAAGAGCACTCCAGCCTCAGCATCCTCCACAGAGTGAATGGCCATGGCCTCGTACAGGCACATGGGCAGCCCAAGGAGGGCTAGGAAGGGAAGGAAGAGGGAGATGCTGCAGGGCTGAAGCGGT
>NW_008824411.1:8082792-8094430 GCF_000699105.1 Pygoscelis adeliae | reverse complement strand
GGTTCAGAACTGCTACCACATGCAATATCGCAAGCAGTGCCAGCACTGACACTGAATGCTGGGCTGGAGCATCTGCTTTCAGACGAGACAACACAGATGAGGAAGGGGAGCAAAGTCCCACTGCATCCTCCTGAGATGCCACATTTGGATGTGCAGGGAAAGTCAAGGCATCGAGCACCCTGGGGCGCCCTCCTGCCTGCAACTCATGCGTAGCCCAGCACCAAAACGGTCCAGTGGTCAGAGCATTCCCCTGTCGCATACCTTGACTGGTTGATACTAGCAAAGAGGGAAGGATTTTGATGTCCAATAGGGAACAGACAAGAGGTCTTCTTGAGGCAGATCAACCTTTCAGATGCACGTTGTTCAGGCATACTGCAAGCAAGGAGGAGAAGGACAACAAGGAGGCATTTGACCTTAAGTGAATCTATAGGGTGGCCCCTAAAATTTGTCAGTGCAAAGCAAGTGAGGCATCAGAGGAGAAAGGAAGATGGTCTGTACAGTGAGGTCCCACAACACTGCAGCATGGGTACCGTAGCACCATCAGGGTTATAAATCAGAGAGCTGGCACCAGACCGACTGTATGGACTGCACTGGGCACTAGCAGAGTGAAAAACACCTGCTATAGAAAGACCTTCAGCAGCAAGATCTCCCTTACCCTGCAGATGCTTGGAATAAACAACCTATCATCACTTTGCTGGTACAGAGCCAGAAATTTTGACCTTAATGCCAGTTACGCAGGCCAAGGATGCTCTGACAGTGCCTGACCTGCTCGCATTTTCAACCAGATGTTTCTTCAACCATTCCCATCCACCTGTACCTAGAGATTAGGTACTCCACTTGAAAGTGTCTCCCCATGGTGAAGGGCCCAGGGAGGTGTCCAGCATGTCACAACATCAGAGAAAGTCAAATTCTGACAGGTGACAGGAAGGCCCACCAGCTAATACCAATGGGTGACCATGACAGCTCTCCAGGAGAGAACCAGGAGAAATAGTGTTGCTCAGGGACAGCCCAGGTATGAGTGGCACATCGCAGAGGGGACATCAGCACAGGGTGCAATCTCAGATGCTGAACCAGACTTCCAAAAATTGAGGCTAGAACCAAACTCTTCCTCCTTTGTGTCCTCAGCCAACTCTTATCTCCTGCTGCTGTCTCCACCAGGAAGGGAGGCCGTGGTCTTCCTCACCTCTACAGACTGCAGCCAACACAGCAGCCCTGACAAAGCAGGGTAACACAGGTGCTGGCCCCTGCAAAGCTGTTCGCCAGCATTTCAAGGTGAATCTGACAACACAGTTGCTTTCCTAAAGTGTTAAGAACATGCTTCACTCCAGCTTTTCATCTCAAGCACACGCAGAGCCAAGGGCAGCTTGCCAAAAGCAAAAATCACATGCAGGACGAAAAGCGTCACCCCTGGGAAATCTGCATCCAAGGAAGGCTGGAAACCTTCTCCCCAAAACTGACAGAAGCACAAGGTTATTCGAATCCCTCCCCTGCTGAGACAGTCTCTTTCAATTTGTTCAGTGGACGCATTTCACACCTCACCTGCGGAGTGACTGTTCCTGAAGAAGGAGGAACCATGGAGAAGTTTAATCACAGCACAAAGCCAAACCTGGATCGTGCCTCTTGGTTTTTACCGCTTCTCCCCCATTGAGGCACGTTAGGAGTGAGATTTCAGAGACAGGCGATATTGTTAGCGTCAGAGCCACAAGACAGCAACCCTAAGGTGGAAGGAACAATACAGCCCTCTTCATGAACCCATCCTGCTTATTCTTTTTTCACAGCACAATCAGAGGCTAAACTCACACTCCAATAACAGTGCTGTGGATGAGTCATCTTCGTTGCTGTCAGCTGGAATGATAAGGATGAAATCGCATCACCTATCAGCAATGAGCCAGCAGAGAGGTGGCTGCAGGACCCGTGAGACAGGCTGAGGTTTGTATTAGGAAACTGAGCCCAAAACAGGGACGTGCTCAAAAGGCCCAACCTTTTGCCCAGTTCCTACATGAGCTCAGCATTGCTTCAAAGCCGAAAAACAAGTTAAACATCTGCTTGCAGAGACAGCAACTGCCTTTTGCACCTGCCTATGGAGGAGAAAACTTTTGGGGGGCTCAATGGCAATTTTAGCACCAAATTGTGGCAAGTTCTTAATGTTTTCAAGCTGGGAGTCCTGCAGGGTCAACGGAGGTGGACTCACAGATCATAATGGCTCTGACTAATCACACCCAGCTCTTGGCTGGCTGCCTGGTTAAAAATCTGGATTACTCCAATGGGAAGCTGACCCTGATTTAAAGTCAAGCCCACATTTTACAGCTTCACATTGCAGCTGCTAGGTTCTACCTTACGTACCTTCTTTTTGACATAGCTGTTTCCTCTCCCTCTTTTGGCAAGCCACCAAGAAGCAGGACCATTGGCAGGGTCTCATAATTGACACATCTAAGAAAGCAACTTCCAGCCAGCTAAGCAGTCTGACACATTAAATAGCTGAGCAACTAAAACCACTGGTTAAAATTACTTGCAGCAGAACATTAGTCCTTTGGGGTGGTCTCCCTAAGCCAGACCATGTTAGTATTTGTTAATACTAATACCTGATAATACCAATATTAATACCTTTCCACTCACACACTTCGCCCTCAAGATGCAAGAATAGGAAGCCTGTCTCAGAGAAAGAACCACCCAACATACTGGAGAAGACATTTCAAGAGCACCTCCCCAGCTCCAAAAGCAGCCCCTGATGTAGACATTGGCCTGCAAGACAGGTGCCCGTGTTCATGTGGCATGTTTAACCCTGAAAAGTCATGACTCACCAGCATTTTCCTCCGGTAATTTGAAATGTAACAAGCTGTGCCACACCAGCTCAAACTCAGTGATTCACGCTGGAGTGGGTATGCGAGAGATCACCTCTTACCCAAATATATATAGTTTTGGCTGACAGCTATAATGGACATCAGAGTCTTGCTCTCCATGGGAGATTCAGCCAGAGATCACCTCCGTGGGATCAGCTATCTGACCAGAATATAAAGGCAGCCATTGGCATTGAGACCGGTGCTTCAGGGATTGAGAGCTGAACAAGGCAGTTGCCTTCCCAAATGGCTAAGTAAAGCAGATAAAGGATCTGTAGGTTTATTTGATGATTTAATCAATAAGATAATTATATTAATTCAATAGTTTCGTACAAGGCCACTTCCCTTCTGTTTAATTTAACTGCATTTCAGAATTTTCATGGCTTAGTTGACCAAATACATAAAATAGCAAATTTGTGCTAATTAATTAATAGCAGATGTATTTTCCTTAACTATGACTTGCGAGAGGCCTGGAGGCAGAGAGCACAATCACCCAGTGACCATGTAACAACAGCCCACAGATTTGCATCTACAGTCATCACGCAACCCACTAACGGTGCCAGAATTCATCTAAAAGGCAGGGCAACTGTGCTACAAGGGGATCTGGCAGAGAACAGAGATGCTGGTGCATCCACACTTAATACAAAGAGGTCTGAACACTTCTGGTAATGGAGTAAAGAAAGACTATTATCATGTATATAGCTGTTTTCCATTTACAGGGAGGAAGAGCAAAGTGTCTTCCTTCGGGAGGGTGGAACAGTCTAGGCGTGCATTTTTTTAGCCTTGTTTCCTAAGGAAACACCAGCTAGAGAAGCCAGTCAAGCACCACCACCCCCCTTGCCCAAAGGCAAGTAACACGGTGAGACCCATCCCTAGTATTAATGCCCCAGAGAGCCACTGTAAGAGGCTGAAAAGCCACGGTAGGAACCTCTACCTTGTTAGACTGCAAGGGATCCCTACCCAAGGCAGGGAGCAGGTATCGGCCGCTCTCCTTCTTGCAAAGGTACTCCCCATGTGGCTGGGTAGCCCCGTTTGAGACTGGAGAAGAGCATCCTCCTGAGCTGAGAAGACTGGTGCTGTTTGCAAAGTTCCTTGGGTTTTTTGCCTTTCCCAGGAAGGACAAAAACTACACACACACACAACCCTGCCTGCAACTATAGCTATACAGTAATTCCCAGCATTACCACAACCTGCTTTCAGGCTAATTTTCTCTTTTTCCCCTCCCTCCTTTCTCCACTTGAAATTTATCCAACCCCTGACATGACCAGAAGAGGTGCAGTAAAGGCGATCGCAGGTCAGCCTCCTTCAAACAATTCCAGGATCTTCTTGCCAGGTTCCTCTCTGGGTAATACCATCCCTCCAGCAAGAAAGAAAAGCCTCTAAATTAAAAAGACCTGGACAGCAACCCACCAGCTGCCACTCCTGCCCTGATCAATGAAGCTTGCTAATTAAAAGCAGTTGACCTGAGCAAAGAATGGCTTGGAGGAGATTAGCCCAAGGGAGACAAGATTTAAGAATTAAATTACTTGACTAGTCTGTTTCATTTTATTTTACAACCCTGGTTTTTCCTCCTCCCGCACACAGGTAAATGGTGGTTTTGAGGACTCAGTCCCAATTTGTAAGAGCAAAGAAGCAGAGAACATGGTCCTGCTGCTTAATTCACTGTCAAACACCACCATCTGAGTGCTTGGGGCTGTCGGAGCAGCTGCTCGGTCTGATCGCCAGGTGACAACTGAAAAATGGCCGGGTGGCACCTAATTTCTCCAGTTTGATTAACTAGTCCTTTGCACCCTGCCACATCAACAGGACTCTGAACAAACACACCAGCAATGCCTCAGACACTCGCTGTGACTCCACAGCCAGGGTCTCACTGATATATTTATCTCTGCCTGTAACCCCTGAGAGATTTATGCCTAGCAATCAAAGGGAGATGACCACCACCCAAAAGCAATAGTGCTCAGGTCAGGTCCCCATCATCTGGCCTGATCAGTGACTCGCTGGTATGAGTATCACACTGCACAGGGCTATAAAGCAGATGGGAGGTCCTACGGCAAGCTGGCACATAGCAAACACGCTGGGTCTCATATCTGGGTATGCAGGATGCACTGGAATAGCAAGGAAGCAGAGAGCTGGGCTCTTCGGAGAGCTCTCGCATCTAATTTTCAGAGTTGCTTTGCCCTGCTCACGTCAGTGGGAACCACAGGAGCTCAGCGCCTCTAGAAACCCTGTTAATAGGAGGCAAAGGAGAGGAATGTAACACTTCTTTGCTTCAGGAGAATTGGCTGGAAACATGTTTTTTTCCCCCATACAATCAGAAATTCCTGTGCAAACATGAAATATATTCTCCTTCAAACACCAGTATTTGAGGGCCTTCACCACAAAACAACTTTAAGGGGATTTGCCCAGAGCATATGCATTTGCACAGAGAGAAAGAATATTCTTGGGAGAAAAGACCAGCTTCCTAACAAAACACTTGGGATTTTGTGTATGTTCCATATACAATCTTGGCACTCATTTTCTTTTAAAAATCACTGTCTTGGAGTTGAGGGGGATAAGACCAAGAACAGGAGCCATGGCAACCTGATTTTTATAACTTATTAATCCACTGCCCTTTTTTCTCCTGCATCCTGGTTCTTTCCTCATCCAAGACCCTTCCTTGCTTGGATGCTGCAGACCCAGCCAGGCTGGTTGGGGAGCTCTCACACTCCCAGGCCACATGCTGTCTACCACTGCAATGATATACTTACTTGTCCTGGTTTTGGCTGGGATAGAGTTAATTTTCTTCCTAGTAGCTGGTATAGTGCTGTGTTTCAGATTTAGTATGAGAATAATGTTGATAGCAACAACTAAAACATCAGTGTGTTAAGTAGTGCTTACACTAGTCAAGGACTTTTCACCTTCTCATGCCCTGCCAGCAAGAAACCGGGAGGGGGCACAGCCAGGACAGCTGACCCGAACTGGCCAGAGGGACATTCCATACCATGTGACGTCATGTTCAGTACATAAACTGGGGGGAGTTGGCTGGGGGGCGGTGACCGCTGCTTGGGAAATGGCTGGGCATCAGGCAGCGGGTGGTAAACAATTGCATTGTGCATCACTTATTTTGTATATTTTTATCATTATTATCATGATTATTATTATTTTCCCTTCCTTTTCTGTCTTATTAAACTGTCTTTATCTCAACCCACGAATTTTACTTCCCCCCGCCCCGATTCTCTCCCCCATCCCGCTGGCGGGGGGGGAGCGAGCGAACAACTGCATGGTGTTTAGCTGCCTGCCGGGTTAAACCGCAACAGGACTGCAAGTTGCTTTTGCTGGGTGCTGCTCCTTCCTGTCCCAGGCAGCTGAAGGAGGCAGCAGGCTGTGTAGGCAGCTGGGAGGGGGAAGTCCCAGGTGGCCCACGCACCATATCTCCCAGACTAGCATCCTTCCTTCAGAGCTGGCACTCCTTCTCTGGTCACCATGCCTTGTTCTTACTTGTCACGGAGAATAGCTCATGCAGAAAGAGCCACGCATCTGTGAGAAGAGCTTTGCTCACACACAAGGAAAGAGAGTGGCCCTCTACAATCCCAGTCCCAGACAAAACACACGCCTGGAAAAGAGCTGCTGCAGGCCTGGCCGCTCCTTGCACTGGCCCCTCAGCAGGGTACCAGGTGTCTTCTGTGCCCACGCTTCAGTGGCTGGTCCAGTGGTTTGGAGACTGGGCCCTCCACTGTGATCCAAAGGCTTTCTGTGTCCAGCAAGACCTGCAGTGAGAATTAAATGGTGCAGCAGCCCCGTGGCACAGTTGCCTGCCAGCCTGGGCAGCACAGCCAGCCGCAGGCATGTATCCCCGACCCCTCACTGCATTTGCGGTCGTCAGGCACAGGCTCTTGCTGAGAGCTGGCAAACGGGGCTGCTTTGGTCCTTGGCCTGCTGCCGCAGCAAACCCGCTCCCCTCCAGCTTCCACCCACTCGGGGGACTCCAGCCAAGAGCCAGCAGGGTGACCAGCTTCTTTCTCTGTGCGTGAAGAGATTGCTTCTGGATAAACCGCTATGGGAATCCCTGATGACAAAGCAAGCAGTGGTGATGCACCCGGTCCTGTTCTTGCTCACTTCAGCTCTGGCATGGCTGCAGGGCCCAAAGGGTCCCCCCATACTCCTGGCTGTTGATACCAGATCTTCAGAGTCATCTCAGCTTTTGCTCCCCCATAATTACGCTCTCTTCTTTTCACCTTCATGCAGCCTGCAGCAACTTGCTTACCATTTTCCAACCAGCATAGCTTGGACACGCCTGATACTGGACTGACCATCAGAGCAAGGCACTTTCTATTTCAGCTGCAATTCCCAAACTAAAATAATACTTAATTGCTTCCTCCAGTCCCCTTAAAAAAACTGATTGTAGGGTGAGGAAGAAGTTACAGCATAGCATCCAGCAAGAGGAGCTGGTCATGAATTAGGACCCTAAGGCACTACCACCAGAAAAAAAATGATGCCTCCTTGCAAATGCCAGCCAAAGTAAAAATAATTCAGCACCTGAAATGTAAGCATAGCCAAGCTGCATCTCAGCAAGGCAGTAATCCGTATTCCTCTTCACCAAGGAAAGTGGCACATAAGCATGTAGCAATAGACACGGAGTCAAACACACTCTGCAAAACCAGAGAGATGTCTCAGAGGTGCCCTAGACGGCCATACAGCTTGTAGGGGACGTCATGGCTCATGCATTGTTTAAACTGCATAAAGAAAGATGTCTGAGATGTTATAACATACTGTTACTCAGCCCTAATTCCCCCAGCCACTGTCCCTGAAGTAACCCCATCATTTTTATTACCAGGAGGGAGCCAATTGCAAACCCAACCACATTTCCTTCTGAAGGGAAGAAACTTCATCAGAGATGCAGCAAAACATCCTCATCTGACTTGTGAAACAAGAGATTTATTTAAAGAAAGTTCCTCTCTCCAGCAACACCTCCCTCCTGCCCAAAGGTGAGAGGAGTACGGGAAGGCGTGAAGAGAAGCAATGCTGGATAGTCCATCAGAGGAGGGTGCCGAGATACAGTCCCTTCCAGCTACCTGGCTGAAATCCAAATGCTGGATTAGTGCCTCTGGCACACTGTTAATAGGAGGCAAAGGAGAGAAATGTAATGCTTCCTTCTGGCCTTTCAGATCGACAAACCTCTCCCAGGGAGCAGACAGTCTGGTCCATCAAAGGGAGAGTAGAATCAGAAGTGAGACTTACTTGCCATATAAAACTTCCAGGTATGAGGAACCAAGCTGAACTCCGGTCAGGCGAAGGTTAGGGCTGCTTGGCATCCATTACAGTCATGGGCCTCAGAAAACCAAAAAGAGCAAAGGACGAACACTTCTCCTTGGCCAGATCACTCCTGTCCAGCTGGATATGAGGGACTTTGAAGGTTGGAAACTCGGCAGGGTTGGCTGCAGTGAAACAGGGAAGAAAATGGAGATATGGAAGAAGAAAAAAGTTAATCTTCAAAAACAAAGTGTTTTTGTTCATATTCTCTTTGGTCACCAAGGTAGCTCCAGCTGTGACTTGCTTTCTGGGACTGAAAGGAAAATGCTTGCTGGAGCTCTCGGGAATTGGAGTCACTTATGCATCTTCTTTGTACTGAGTTAAGGCTCACATAAAAATGAGGGTGGCAAGCCCTGAAGGTGTCCTTTAGCCACATAAAGGGAAAAGTGCTGCAAAAGACAGACCTTGATAAAACATGATCCAAATGGGAACACATTCAGCATCCCTTGGGGTACGTGACAGCTGTGCAGACAATCATCCCAACAGCTCCGGGCAGGGTTTGGGCACTGGCTTCTGCCCAGATCCATTCAGTGGGTAAGAACACGAGCAAGCAAAGGGACTGGTGTTACACTCGGGTTTGGATATGTCCTATTTCTCCTATCAAATCTCTGCAAAAGCAGCGGTTTTCCACTTCGCCCCTTGGACACCTACAAGGATCAACAGCTGGAAGCCCCTTACCACTGCCAATCCCAGCACCCAAGAACCTGCCATCTGCGTTGCAGTCTGCCTTTTGTACTGATTTGTTAAGTTTTTGCCCTGATTGCATGCCTCGGGCAGGCGACAGTTGCTTTGTGCAGGACTTGGAGGAGGGAAGTTTTACAGCTTGGCTGCTGCCAACGCACAGATGTTACAGGCTGGGTCACGGCAAGGTGCTAAAGGCCTTCAGAAATGTTGCAAAGCATTAATTATGTTTCCGCAGCTGTTCTTCAACCCTCGTGCATGTCTCCTTTCTTCCAGGGGCTGCCAGAATGACAACTGTGAACGGGAAATCAAAGCAGGAGGCTTTGAGAGGAAGCAAAGCAGAGAATTTAAAGGTTAAAAGAACAGCAAACATAGGGGTTTTTTAAAGCTGCTTATCCCTGCCGTTTGCTTGAACATCTCCTCTTCCACTTGATGCAGTGCCGAACTCCAACAGCACCTAAGGAGAGATGGAAGAGGTCACCCCAATCCTGACATATCACGGAGCACGTCTCAGCTGGGAGGTTGATCCATGGGCTTGGAAATGCTTTGTCTCGCAAGACTGGAGGGAATGACTTGCGGGGTGGGGTTAACCAACCTTTCCGTCTGTGCAGATCCAGAGATGAGATCTGAAAGGGGTTTCCCTGGTCAGAAACACCCCATTATGCCCCAGCTGGACGGGAGCTGTACTGAGCTGGAGAGCAAACCTCTCAGACACACCGCTGACCAACCTGATCTGCTCAACCCAAGCTCAGAGCTTCTCCCATCCCTGCTACAGAGGCCAGAGAATGCCAAGCGTCAAGACAGCATTCAAGCGGGCTTACCTGGAACAGCACTCAGAGATGCAGGGAGCCAACAGTCTCCTGAACTCACCTCATGTGCTTCAGCCCCGTGACAGCCACCGTCTGCCTGGGCTGGCAACATGCCTCCCGGGCTCTCTGCAAAGGCAATCTCAAGAGGACCTACGTACACTTCTCTGGGCAATGGGAGCACTGGAAAACCTGTAGCTACTGCCAAGAAAGCAGGCCCATCTTTGCAGCACAGTGCCATTCAGAGCTGCCACTATGGGAAAGCAGAACCACTTCGTTAAGGAGGTCTGCATCTAGACTTCTGAGATCTGCTGAGCATCAGGACTAACAAGTGCCAACACAACACTAAGGCAGCCGTTCCGGTGCTAAAGCTGCAGCCTACCTGGGAGGCATCTCCATGCCCCACAAGCCAGGGCTTCCCACAGGGAAAGTCTGCCCATCACTGATCTACAGACCAGCTGCAAACTGAAGCCCCAGCTCAAACACAGGCATCCACTAACGTGTCTGTATAGGCTGGGCTGCAGCTGTGACACAGGACCATGAGTGGTCTGATAAAACCCACCAGGCTCCTGAACAGCTTCTCCCTCCCCCATTCCCCGTGCTTTAAGCTGCAGTCAAACAGAGCATAACTCCTTTTAAGACTCGCAGATGTTGTATTTCTGAATCATCTGGCCAGGCGGCTTGCACTGGTGAGAGGAAACAAGATTGTCTCTGGAATCCTTTGTGCTGCGGCTCTCCATGCACAATAAGCTCCCACACACTGGCAGACTAAATAACTTTTTATGCTAGAAATGAAGTAGGGGGGGGGAGAAAAAAAATACAGGCACAACAACAGCAAACAAACAAGCAGAGACTGAGGTGATGGAAAAGCAGGCAGAAAAAGCTATGCTGTTGTGCCTGGACACACATCCCACACAACAGCATCTTCCAGCACCTTCCACATTTAAAAAGGCAGAAAACAACAAAGAGGACAAGCTTTGCCTGACATCTCCTGGACATGTCTTCAGCCAGGGATCGTTATGATGCAGCACGCTGGCCAGGACTTAAATTTCTGCATAATGTCCCCAGACAGCTACCAATACCCTCAGCTGCTGCTGGCACAAATGTTAGCTCCATCGCAGTCTTAGGAGCTACGATAACTAAAAAGAGAAGAACATACAAACCTTGAAAGGGATCCATGATAGTGTTAAGCACTGAGCCCCAGGGCCACCTGTAACACTAGACCGAGCTCCCCTGACAGCCAGAGGTGAAGGAGCTTCCTCCAGGCAACTCAGGACCCTCATTCCAGGTGACCAAAGAGGGTGTGAGTCCTCCCACACCAAAGCAGCAGGTGACAGCCCTCCTCCCCTCCAGGGACACGCCACAGGGTGCCATGGGGAAGCCTGGCCCTGGGCACACAGCCATTTCAAGCGGGAATCCTAACTCAAGGATTCAAGTCACCCTAACTCAAGCTCCAGTCCTTACGTGCTGGGCATGGGCTTGCCTTCCTTGGGCAACTGTCCTAGGGGAGCTGGGGGGGTGGGCTGACACCAGTTTCCCACCAGGATGGATCAACAGCCAAACAAAATCAGGTTAAAGGCTTTGTGGGAGCCGTGTTTGTGTTAGACATCTGTGGAAACCCCCATTATGCTTAAATATTAAGCAAGGAGACAATGTTTTCATCTACTTAATAGAGCTCTTCAAACCACATGCAACCACGTGGCCTAAGCTGGCTATTTTAAAACAATGTTCAGCTGAGACTTTTGTTTCCAACAGAGTAATTAAACACCCCACTCTCACAAAGTACTTTCACCCCCAGATATCAGAGCAGTTCAGAAAGGCTATGCCAATTTTACAAATGGGGGGGGGGGAGGGGGTGATGGGAACAGCAACGTAACTGACATCACCTGTGATCCCAGGAGCAGAAATCCTACCTGCCCAAAACTGCCACCAGCAGGGACAGGCAGAGAGGCAGCTTCTTCCCCAGCAGCCTCTCCCAAACAGCAGCTTTCCTCTGATCTTTCTGCTTCTTTTTCCAGCTTTTTT
>NW_008824411.1:8082101-8082749 GCF_000699105.1 Pygoscelis adeliae | reverse complement strand
CACCCCCACCCCCCCCAACTCCAGGTTCAAGTTACTTAAATTTCACAGAGGGGCTGACATCTTCTGATGAAGATGATTCCATCGGTGTTATTGTCTGGCTGCCAGCTCCTGGGAAACAGGCAAGGCACAAGGGCGGTTGCTGTTTTTAACCAGAGGCCGTGTCTGACTCGAGCGTTAGGGCTGAGTTAATGAGCACTGTGCAGTGGGAGGGAGGGCTGGGAGAAAGCAAACGGGGAAAGCTTTATTTTTATATTTCATTATTTTTATAAGAAAAATAAGCCAGGAACCTTAAGGGAGGCATTTTTTATTTTTATTTTTTTTTAAACAGCAGAATTACAGGTTTGCAGCCGGCAGAGACTGCTGGGACGTCCTGTGCCCAGGGGTTGAATAGAAGGGAGGTGGCTGGGTCTCCATGCAGGACATTACAGGTCACCTTGCTCTTCTAGGTCTCAAGAAGGTCTGGAAGGGAGACATCCCTCACAGACTATATTAGTGGGTCCTGTTGGGGATGCACCTGCAATCATGGTCAGACAGGGAAGGCTCTGATGGTCTCCAGTAAGGGCCAGACACAATCGTGATGTTCTTCCCAGCTGCTTAAGGTCCACCTCACAATCTAGAAATTGAGACCTGCACCAATTTGCAGGGTAT
>NW_008824411.1:8068034-8082070 GCF_000699105.1 Pygoscelis adeliae | reverse complement strand
CATATTCACATACACACACACACACTCTACAACCCTAGAGAAGAATCCTCTGTGGTTCATCCCATTCACCCAACCCTGTCCCAGACACGGGGTGGGTCTGCATGATGGACCCTCTCTTGGTGGTGACAGTCTCCAGGCTGCCCCAAGGAGTCCAGGCACCCTGGGAGCTCCCTCGCCAGCTCTGAAGGGGGCTCTGACCACTCGGTGAGTGCTCAGCACCAGGCAGGTGGAAGCCAAACCCAGTCGTCTCTAGAAAAGATGGACAGGATCAGCAAACCTGACATTATTTCCCTTAAAGCAGCAGGGAAAAGGTTAAAAGAGAAGATTTATGGGCATATATCTCTGCCAGAACCACCAGGTGATCATGTGTACACATTTCTCAACACTAAGACCTAATTTTCCACCATTTCCCTTGATTTGCTGTTCCTTTTCTCCCATTTCCTTGATTTAGGGCCCAATTATTTCTTGTCCTCTTGCCAGTGAAACAAAATATTTCATAAGCACTCCTGCCACCTCTCCCCACTCCCTCCCTCCTTTGGATGTTGGTTTCAATGCCTGACTCATGCCTCATGTTCTGCAAAATTTAGAGTATTTTAGTGAACACCTAACGATGATTTTACCATTTTTCACAGTGATGCAAATGGGAATTGGCACCAATGAGCTCGCTGTTGGAATTTAAGTGAGTTTGTGGCCCCGGCAGTTCTGGCACATCTTTGCAAAGCAGTCCCTGAGGATTGTCACCTGGGCAGGATTTCCTTCTGATAAGACTGTGTCCTTCACTAGGGATGAGCCACGTGCCCTGAGCTGGTGGTAACATTCTGTGCTGGGATAGGGAGAATGGCAGACAAGTCAACTCCACAGCTCATCTAGTTCCTGACCAATGCAGATATATAAGCAATGCCCTGCAAGAGTTGTGTCAGCAAGAGCAGGACTGTGCTAACACAAGGCAACTCCCTGGCTGGACCACATCACCTCCTCGATGTAGCTGCATGCCCATGGAAGACTTAGGGACTACCATCCCTACACAAGTATGTCTAGGGTCTGGTCCTTCTCCTTAATGATATAGACAACAAATTCTGCCCTCATTAAAAATAAATGTAGAGTAAAAAAAAGGAAATGAAGAGTGGGGGGGGGGGGGGGGGGGAAAGGATAACGCCTGTCTCTGGTGGCTCCCCAGTCTAAACTTCTAAGCATAATCAAAGATTTCAAGTGGTTCATCACAGTTGGACCCCTGGGACCCACCCCAAAACCCCAGCGAAGGACAGACTGACTTCTGTCAGCATGCTGAGCACCAGCCCTTGGGAATAGTCCCAGGCAAACACTCTCCTCTCCCTGTGGAGCAATGGTTTTACAATAGCTTTCCATCCTTCTTCCTCCCCTCTGCTCAATCACAGCATATAGCATCTGTATACCATCCTCCTACTAGTTCCCATAACCATATCCAAACCTGTCACAATACAACACAACCACAAAAAGACAGTTAAAAGTGCTATTTCAATATTGCCAGCCTTTTTCAGGGAGATGTATCCATAAAGTGAGGTGAGGAAGATTAGGGGACCGACCGCACAGATCTAATCAGAGGTGCCCTAGGCTGTGAGCAGGGAGAAAGAGCTAAAGTTTGCTCCGAATCAAATGGAGCAAGGACTCAAAATTGGGTCTCCTGTATTCTGAACTCATGCCTCAGACACCAGTGACCTCTAACTTCCATGACCATCAGCTGCTTACCTCTACCTGCACAACACAATTCCTTTAGCCTTCCCCCCCCCCGCCCAAAAAAAAACCCCAAACCCAAAAACAACTCACTGGATATGAAGCTTTTACATCCAAACGCCACCTGGAAAACTGCAAACCCTTGAAAGCTGCAGCAAAATGGGGCTGTGCTCGCCAGCCAGCTCTAACTTGGGTCACTCTCTAGAAGAGAACAGCTGCTTGTGTCAGCAAGCTCCTGCTCCTGTATCACCCCGCCTGTCGTAATGGCAGACATGAAATACCACCTCTCTTGTTTACACCGTGGCTGTACATGGATTTTTAAATAAAGAGCAGTTTAGCCAGCTAGGGCAGGTGAACACCACAGCTCCTCCTAAAGCCAGTGCCTTTTCTATGCACGCATATCCAGCGAGGGGCATCTCCAGTGATTCTAGTCCTTCCAGTGGCTGGCAGTAACAAGGAGGAAAGATCTTGGGCATCTGAAGAACAGGATCAGGAGGAGGGGATAGGGAGAGGTACTCTCTCCTAGTTATTTTAAGCTATGCCTGTTCTCTTCATCCAAGCAGACGATTGTCACAGCACATGGAGAAGTGTCCAAACCTGGCTCCATGCTCAGCCATCACTGATGGGGTCAAGCAGGCAAGAAAGCTGGACACAAGCTGGGAGATGCAGAGCTCTGTCAGAAACCAGGCCCTAAAGCAACACAATAGGAAGCCCTAGGTAGGGTAAAGCAACATTCACGCACCCCAAAGCCGGCAGGGGGATCTGGCCTTCACACCCACCACCGCAGCTGTTGGCAGCTCATTCACACATTTCACAGAGCCTGGAGGACAAGCTGAGCCATGCGATGCTGTTTAGCCACACTAGATTTCTTGCTGCTCTGTTATGGGATTGGGCCACTTCACTCCAAAAAGCTTTGCAAAATAACTGACCACCAAATGCCACCAGAGTGAGACTACTTCTGTCTTTGGTAACACAAGAAAGGACTGAGGTTTGTCAGGGGGGGTCTTTATCTGAACTTAAGAAGCAGAAAACTAGCCCTAGCTAGCAACAGCAAATAAGAATGGAAAAACAAATGAGGAGGAAACCAGAGAAAGTCTCTGCAGACTGCCTTGTGCAAAGGCATCTCCTCTTCATCACAGGGGATACAGAAGGCAAGACTCCTCTATTTTGCCCTGGGAAAGGCTTCTGAGACCCTGCCTACCACACTCTGTGGGGCATCAAACCTGCTCTGGGCTCCCTCTGAGGATCAGCCCAGCTGAGGGCCTCTAAAATCCACCTGCATCCTGGGGAGGTTTGGGGATTGGTACGCCCCCCCAGAGCCCTTAGAGGATGCGAACCAGGCTAACTTCATTCCTCTTCATAACTTGGTATGATCAGCTCTGCTAACTGTGTTGGCCTGGGGTTTGCTAGATTAATGTCACTTTTAATTTATCATGTGGCTGTGACTGGCTGGAAGCATGGCCTCCAGGGGAAGCTGACTCACGCTAAGCACACTGTTTTCCGTAGGCCAGCTAAGTCCTGTCCAGTAGACCAGTTTCCCCTCAAGCTACCTGTCAACCTACCACAGGCTGGACACTCCCCTAAAGCTAACATACCACAGTTCATATTCCTGGCAAGTACCATCACAGAGCTTAACTCCCCTGAAAAGTAAAAGCTGGCCATTAGGGCAGTTTTATATTGGATAGAGATATTCTACATTGTAAAGCGTGTTTGGAAGGACCATTACACTCCCTCCCTTGTCCTTCCTCAGAGGAAAGAAGATGAATGTCTAGCCGGTTGTTCATAGCCCAGGGCAAGGGAAATACAACATCCTCTGTAACAGCTCACAGAAGTACCAGAGAGCAGAGACGCGCAGGGACTCCGCTCAGAGACAGCACAGCTGGCTTGCCCAGTGCTGCACCAGCACCAATACACTATCAAACCCAAACCACCTCCAGCAAGCCCACTCCAGGGCCTTTGTACCACTCTCCCAGCAGCCCGGGTGCTGAGATGTTAGAGAAAGAGGTGCCCATCAGAGAGCCTAGCCCTGACCCCGAACAAAACAGCAGTGCCTGGGACTGCTCTCAAAATAATAAGACTACTGTATGCAAGCAGCACAGTGCCTCTGTCTGGTTATTCTGCTGCCAAAAGAAACCTCTCCCATTTGATTTGACCATTGCACCAGCACAGGGAGGAACTGTGTTTGGTCCCCAGAGAGCTCACTAAGCCAGTATTTCTGTAGGAAACGGGTGCCTGTGCACCAGAATCTAAATATAGTTTTAAAAAATAAAATCAGCCTCTACTCCATCTGAGCAAGAGAAAAGTCTTCAGAGGGTAAACCAAGACAGGAGTGTTTGCTCAGATTTATGGGGAGGCTGAATAACAACTTGGAGAGGTCTGAACCAAATTCATCCCTTGAGTGGGAATGTAACTACGTAACTCTGAAGTCCAGCTATAGCTTCCTTTGCTGCCTGCCAAAATTCTCAAAGGAAGAGAGGAGGAAAGGACCATTAATGACCTTCATCAGTGACCTAGATGACACGACACAGTGCACTCACAGCAAGTTTGCATATGATACCAAACAGGGAGGAAGGGGTGATAGACCAGATGGTTGCCATGAAGATGATTAAGAGCTTGGACTATCCAACATACAAGGAGAGGCTGAGAGAGCTGGGACTGTTTAGTCCAAAGACGACAAGGCTCAGAGGAATCTTATCCATGTGCATAAATACCTCATAGGAGGGAGTAAAGACAACAGAGCCAGGTTCTTCACAGTGGTAACTGGCATAAATTGAAATACAAGAAATTCCATTTAAACACAAGACCTTTTTTTACTGTAAGGGCAATCTAAAACCTTAACAGGTTGCCCAGAGAAGCATCCATCCTTGGAGGTGTTCAAACGCTGACTGGATGTGGTCCTGGGCAGCCTGCTTCAGCTGACCCTGCTTTGAGCAGGCAGGTTGGACTAGACGATCTCCAGAGGTCCCTCCAACCTCAGCTATTTCGTGATTCTGTTGGATGCAGGATTCGTGGTACTCTATTTTGACACTGAGAATAGGAAGAATGTGGTTAGGGCCACAGCAGATCTTCTATCCCTTGTCCCACCTCATCTGATTTCTAACAAAGGTTTGGATTCAAAGAGCTCCAGCACTTTCCCCAAAAGGAGCTGTCAAACATTTACAGGCTTCAGCCTTGGAAGAGATGTCCACCATAGATCAGTTGTTCCATTCATCCATGGGATGGATCAGATCAAAAGAGCAAGGGCAACACAAACCGTAAAACATGCAGGTCCTCAAATGCTAAAACACTTCCCAGACCTTTATTTGCTAGACTGGGGCAAAAAAAAGACAGCACGGAAGAAAGATGAAACTTGGTTTACTGGATCCTCCTAATCGAGCTCTAGTGCCTAGGATCAAAGATTAGTTGATTAAAATCCAATTTCAAAGCTTATTAACTTTTGAATGAGAAATGCCGCTATGGTGAGCTTACTCCGGCAGGCTATTTCTGGCTTGGCAGAAGTGGCTGGCGGGGAAAAACAGCTCTTTGCTTATCAGCACCCAGCTTAGACCCAGATGAGGCAGGAGAATTTCACCTCCCCAGACCACTTTAAAGAAAGACTAAATGAACAAAGGGACTTCCCTTAAGCTAGCTATTAAAACTGGCTGGGCATTTCCCCTTCATACCACCACAGCTCATTTGAAAGCCACACAGAGCCACTGCATTACATTTCTAAGCTACCCAACATTCGCTTCCTTGCAAGATATTCTGGTCAGGCTGGCAACTGCCAGCTCTGTCATGAACTCTCTGGGTGTCTTCAGCCCACGTCCTCCTTGCCCAAGCACAAAGAACAGGACTAACTCAGAAAAACAGAGGCCTCTGTCCTTACAGCAGCTGTACCACTACAAGCAGCTCTGTTCCACTGCACAAGGAGCAAAATATCCTGGCCCTGCTGGCTGAGATCTATTTGCCACAGGGTTTTATCCCGAGGGACATAAATCCCACTCCTAACCTGAGCATGCTTTAAAGCATGCAAGATATAGGGTGGAGCTGTGTCCTGGAGCTTCAGGGTTGAGTACATTCCTTATCCTAAGGACAAATGGGGGTTAAGCACTGCCCTTTGGGGAGCCAGTTCGTCCCATCCCCTCTTGTTTGAGCTATACCTCACAGTACTGCTTGCACAGAGTTTCTCAGCTTCTACCCTCTTTCCCAGGCACAGCGACCATAAAGATGAGAACTGCAACACATGGTTCCATAGCAAACTTTTTCAGATGCTAAGCGCCCATTTTTCTCTCAGGTACACAGTTTTTCAGAACAGCTCTCATCCAGGGAGACAGTATTTAAGGCCATCTGTGCCCAAACAATGAGCTTCACCTCTTCTGCTGAAGGACTGAGTTTATCAGCCAAGTGCAGCAGTTGTCTAGATCAGCTATTGACAGGGACTCATACGTGTGTGGCAAAGGTGGCAACTGTGAAGGACCAAGGTCTGGGTCTTGTCCTGCTCAAAGTGAAACACATGATGTATCCTCAGAAAGCATCAGAACAAGCAACGGTTTACACCAAAGCCCGGGGGGAAAGGCAAACTCATGCTATTGCACATTAAAGAGAGAAGGTAGCAGGTAGTCTGGGTGACCAAGTTTGCTTTGAAGAGTGGCTGGTGACAGCTACATGACAAACACCTTGTCTCTCTGGGAAGCACCTTGGTAGCTTCTTTCCTCTATCCTGCTCTGCTCCAGTTATACAGATGGGCATGAAGCAGGCAGAAGCCTTTCTAACTTCTGGAGGATGAACAGCTGTGGGCTCTGCCACCAGTTGGTGGTCTGGAGTAACCTTCCTGCACATTTATGTGAGCCCTTCAGAAGGATTCCTGCTCTAGCAGATCAGGCCCAGGCTTTCAGAAGAGGGAAATCAGTTATTTTCATGCATCCCTTTGCAATGACCAACCAGGAACCCAAGGGCTGGTTCCCACTATGCATAGTGCCTCTGGGGAAGGGAGCAGTCCGGACAGCACAACCCAAAGGCCTTCCCCATCCCTGCCAAACCGGACAGAGCATGCGATGTTTTTTTTGATGTGCAGAGAAAAGGTTTCAGCAGCATACCTCGCCTACATGGGCACCCGGCAGTGCACAGCTGGGAACCAGTCTGAGACTGAGCCCATCAAAAACTCTAATATACAGAAGAACATTGGTACGAAAATGTAGTAGCATAATACCTCCCTGCTGGTGGTGAGGCAGCTATTGCACTGGGGAAAGAGCATGTATTTCTCCCGCTAAGGAAGCTGCACAGAGGTTGGGACAGACTGGTAGGAAGTTTTTTCTGTGAACAAGAGGTTTTCACTTACACAAACTACTTCTAGAGTCTGGCTCTCCTATTACACAGCCTATGCCACCACACTAACCAAAAGGGTTAAGGGTCCGCACGCAACCTGGGACAGGGCCAGAAAGTCAGCACGGGTTTTGCAAGTGCCACGTCTGGGCTCCAGCTGCACGCTTCCAAGACCAGTAACCCTGCTCTCCCTTGCAAGCTACGCTGTGTTGCATACATCAGCAGCAAGCTACAACCGAGCTGTAGAACAATACTTGGAAGCAAAGACAACACCAGATCACCCAGGCAAACACTGAAGAGAGGTGACAGTAACAAGGAGGGTTATGTTTAGCCTCACATCTGTGCTGCTTGGAGGCTCTCTTTGGTGGGGGGCAGGGGGTGGAACATCTTAAGAATAATTCTTTTACTCGGAAAACATCCAGCCTGGGAATAAAAAAAAAAGTCTAAGAGAATAGGTAATTCAATGGAGAGAGGTTGTTGAACAGAAGAGGTCAGGGGATGCAGAGAACACACGTGCAGGACCACCAGCACAGGGAGGATTTGGGAAAAGCAGCCATCTTTGGGGTAGACAGGCATGCTCCCCCTGCCTGGCTGTCTCACCAGAATCATCTTGCAGGGGAAGGAATGAAGCCCTGTGCTACCTCCACTTCTCACAGCCTCCCCTCCTACGGCAGGGGGAACTAGCCCTATTCTTCCCTGAGCTCTTCCTTCCCAAAGCCTGGCAGAAAGCCAGATGCCAGGCAGGATCTGGGAGCTGCTGATGAAGGTAGCCCTTTGTGGAGGACATGCAAAGTCACTGAATCTGGGTCTCAGTCTGGAACTAGCCGCTTCATACAATAGCCTAACATCACAGATCCCTCCTGCACCTCATCCAAAAAGCACTGGCACTTCTTTCTCTAGCCTCATTCAGCCCCACCACACCTGGTCCTGGACCACACCCTACTGCAACAGCAAGTGCCAGCAGAGTTGTAGAAAGGCACACAATGTTTGCTCAAGACCAGCTCAAGCACACATGATTGCAAGCACATTCCCACCTAGTCCTCCAGTGTCCCAGCATCCGCCAGGAGCCGGCACACCATGGTAGCAATAGGTTCCCTTACTGCCCAGTGCACTCCAGTTCCAAGAAAGCAGCACCATGCCAGGTTTGATCAGTTAAAACTTCATGCGAACAACCACCTGGGCCACATAACCCAACTCCATACAGGCTCATTTGGGACATTTCCCCATTACTGCTTCAGCAGTGGGTGACAGATCTGAGCCTCACTGCATTATAGGAGGCTGCAAATCTGTTTTCTCCTGCAAAAACTAAGCATGTTTCCATCTACCTTGACCCCCCTGCACCTTGCCTAAGGATTGAGCGACTGGCAGTTCAAACCCCACTAAGCATTAATCCCCATTCAAATCAGAAACCCAAATCTCTAATTTGCTTCATCCTGAAGTCACTTAAATGTAAGCAATGCTCCTGGTTCTAATTCTGTATTTATTTTTATGGTTGCAGGTACTACAATTGTTGTACTAACAGTGCTTTAGTTGCTATTATAAACGTAGAAACTCACATGCCTATATATGTGCAGGCACGCATCCGCACACGCTCACTCTTCTACCTCTTGAGAAATGGGTCCGTTCCGCTTTCTTCTGCTACTGATAAAATATTGATTAGGGAATGTGAAAATTTGAAATGATTTAGGAGTCCCTGGATGGGAAACGTAATGTACTGTGCCAGTCGCATTATGAGCCATCCATCACCTGTCAGCAAGCAGCAAGAAAGTGACAGAATCAATACAAACGTGTCTGAAGATGGGTTTAACTCATTTCCCTTCCCCCTCAGGCAATGGCTGGAGCATCCCAGCTGGAGGAGAAGGGAGGCTTGGTAACTAACACCAGGCCAACCTCAATCCAGCCAAAGTGCAAAGGGGTTAACTCCTTCCTCGGCAGTCCACCCACGCCAGGGCCAGGAACCGAGATGAGCGACCTCGGCCATGCTCCTCTGGGAGCACAGCTAGACCAGCCAGCCAGGAACTGCTAATTCGGACCCTGAGGGCTGCGTTCAGCTGCCCCCGTGTCAGCACACAGAGCCATTTGAGATGGTCCAGGGTACCCAAGAGCTCCATGTGAGTCACAGCACCTGCATGGCTCCTACTGAGGCTGCTTCTACCAACTTGCGCAGGTTGTTATTTGTTCCTAAAACCTCCCACAGCTGGTAAACATTTTCCACTCCTGCCTCTCCCAGCACACTTTACCCTGTGACACGCTCCCAGAGACTCACATAACGTTATTCTGCTCTTGGAGGGACCAGGCTGGGCAGCAGCACAGTGTGAATCCCTGCCTTGCTTCCCTACCCATTGCTGCCATGTACATCCTCAGCATCGACTTCCCTTCTGCATCACCCACCTTCCGTCAGCACAGCCTGATCCAGCTCCTCGTTATGCCACAGAGCTTGTTCCTTAAGTATTCGTTGTTCTTACTAGGTCCAAGAGTCTCTTAAAATAAAAAAAGGGGGGGCAGAATCCATCCATAGGGTGATATATCGTCCTCCCATACTTTGCAGATGGATTCAATTGGCCTGTGATCCTATTTTGCAGATTCCCTTAGAGCACTGTAATTCATCCTGCAAGGCATTTCAAATGAGACCGGACAGAGCACTGGAGAAATGATAGGAGCCAAGCGCCCTGCATCACTCCCCGGGAGCGGGCAGGGTGACCAGGCAGGCTATTGCTCATGTGTTATTAGAGTTAATTATTCTGAGAGTACACCGCAAGAGGTGATGGCAGCACAAAGGCAGCTCAAACAAGGCCAACAGAGCAGCCTGGGCCCAGAGAGGCTGTTCCCAAAAGCTGCTCCTCAACTCAAGCCTGCCCGCTGTGGGCCGCATATGGGAGCAGCATTAAACACTGGCTGCAGAGCACGCAGCGTGGCACAAGGGATGGAGCAGGGGAAAGGGAATGCTCCACAGTACCAGACACCTTTTGACCTGCCAACTGTGGGGTACGAGACCAAACAACTTGCTGGGTAGGAGCAGCGAGGATCTCCAAGCCTGCCCAGGTCTCACCCCTTGACTGGCTCTTCTCTGCCATGACAGGCAGCTGGTAGACAACCCCTCTTGCCACCTTTCAAGGCTTCAGAGGGGCAGCACTGGCCAATGGATACAGGAACAAGCACTCATCTTCTGGGCAGCTCTTTTCTCCTCTGTTCTTTCTGCAATGGTGAAGCTTCAGCCTTCAGGCAGAGTCAAGCCACTGCCTTGGCTTTAGGAGGTTCAGTCCTTCTACAGGCAGCAGAAGCAGCCAGAAGTGAGCCCTAGCCCAGCTCTGCCATGTCAGCTGATGATATGGCTGCAGGTAAAGCTTCTTGGACAAAACTTTCTCATTTATTTTGCTTTTAATGCCACTATTTAATAGACTGCAAAACCCTTAATGTGGGAGTCCTAACTACTGCGTCTGTGCAGTTCACTCCAGATACATCCCTTCTACCTTACCATCCCTAATAGACTCTATAAATGGTTTCCAAATCCAGCAGAAGTGGTCTATTTGCTGCCTAGTATAGCATGTAATCTTTTGCAGAGGTGGTATTGATCTTATTAAACCTGCAGAGCCATTGAGTCCTCAGATGTGTCTCAGCATTTGCTTTCCTACAGCAAAGCAAAGCACCTTTTCTAGGCCCACAGCAACACGCAGGTGACAGCACCAGCCTATGCTGACCCAGAGACAAGACGATCACTGCATTTCTGAGAACAATTTAATAGTCAGTAGAGCCATGGCTGTAGGGTACTTAGTCAGAAGCAATACCCCATCTCAAAAAGAAATGTCTGAGTCATTTTAACTGTAAGGGACAGAAATTAAGGACTAATTCAACCAGTAACGGGTACTGAATGCTGAGCCCAGAAGCAGCTCTGCTCGTGGCTAATGGATTTTGCACAGTGAGACTGGCTCAGGGCTCTCGGCTCACCGCTCCAAGATGCTCATAAGACTCATTCACAGCAGCCTTGACAAATTTTCTTCACCCATCCACAAAAGGAGAAACTCGTGCAACTATTTGCACAGTCCTTTCCAAACAACTAACCCATCCCAAAGCACACAAGCTGGCTCCAGGCGAGAAAGGAGAGACACACAGTGCTAAGGCTGCAGGAGGCCGGGCAAGGGAAGAGGCATCAAGCTACAAAACACAAAGCTGGAGCTCTCAACAACAAAAAAAAAAGATATATATACACACACATATATATACATGTGCAGATACATGAAGAAGCTCACCTTTTTGGAGGGAAAGCAGCACCATGGTGTGCTGGGAAGGTAGAGGTGTAGAGCACAGTCTAACCAGATGCTTATCTGACAGAACATCAGCACTGGGTTATGTTCCCAAGCTGCCCTGGCAGTGGCATCCAAGGAGAGGACAGATGGCAGCTCCACAGAACAGCATTAAGACCATGACTAGTGTCTGTCTTCTAGACGAGGCTCTCGTGCCGGCAGCTTACAGCAGTCACTGAAGGAGGTGGTGATGAGTGGCCACTGTCTGGCCCAGAGGCGCTGGGGTGCCAAGCGGAGGGGAGACAGAGATGCATCTTCCACCCCTTCGACATTTGCGCTGACCCTGTTGTGTCAGCCCCGCTTGTCAGCCCATCTGTCACGGTTCTGGTTCCTGCTGGGGCCTCAGGACCTGTGAAGGTGGATGCACATGTTGGACTATTTATCTTCTCTCGTTGTTGGGACAAGGTGTCTGACAGCCCTATTAGTTATCCCACAAAGCAGCGCCCAAACACATCCTCAGAGAGGGGGACAGGGAATAACCCCAGGGAACAGGGGAACACCACAAGCCGCGTGGCTCCCAGCTCCCCAGGCCTCATGGAAAGGCAAAGCAGCAGCACAGCCTGAGCACTGAAATCCTTGCAAGAAGTACGTGGGGAAGAGCCCTGGAAGCTGAAGCTTTTGCTCATCATCTGCCATCTTTCCTTAGCCAAGAGTAAGTTACCACTGTTAACGGGCAGGGATCATCCCCACTTTTTGGGCTGACCTTTCAAGCCTCATCCTGGGATGTGCCCAGGCTGGGAGGTGGGACAGCAACTTTTTAAAACTACACACTGCAGCCCCAGACCTCTTCCAGGAAGAAGCATGGGCCCAACACTCATTTGTGGTAGGACCAAGACAATGCTGTGCCTTCGCTGGACTGGTATTGTGGAGATCTAGACTATTCCTGCACCATCCCCAACTAATCATATAGTCTTCAAGGCAGCACATCATTGCTCTGGGAACCAGCCACCCACACACACACTGCTGACTATGAAGGGGAAGAAATATTGCTCCAACAGCCCAAAGAAAGAAGTCATCCATACCTACGTGATGCCCACATGTCCTGGAAGCAGCAATTCAGGACCTGCATCTCTCTCTACCCCAAAAGAGCCAGGATGTATACAACAGCTAATCAAGGCACTGAAAGAACCAGGCACAGTAGTTGGGTGACTAAGAAAACTAGTGTCCTACAAGTCCTCAGGACACATCAGTGGGAAGTGTTGCTTCAGTAAGAGAGCAAAAAAAGCACCCTGCTCCCAAACAGAGAGCTCCTCCAACCAGTACAAGTGTTTCCAAGTGACACGCACATCAAGGCAGGTCCTGACTCCCCATTTCTGTGCTGGCTTTTTGGGTAGGGATCTCAACATGAGTGATTATGAGCCAGCTACTCACCGTCACTCAAGGCTGTCCACCTGCCCTGCCAACACCTCCAGCAGAGCAGGAACCCAGCCAGCACTAGGTCCAGAATCCGCCCCAGCAGCTCAGGACACAGCCAGGAGCCAGAGACCAAGCAAAGGCTTAGTAAAATGGAGCATGTCATAGGTGGGGAGGAGGGGAGACAGCTCTTTAAGCAAGTCATTTCAATTGCCTTGAGAAAACAGGTTGTTAAAATGATAGAAATAAATGGGTTGGTTTGAACAGCCTCAGAAATGCTTTCAGAGAAAGCTTCCAGGTAGGAATATTGATTGCAAATACTTATTAACTGTTCCTTCATTATCAAAGGGATGTGATACATATGTTTACATATCTTGATACATTTTTATTAATCCTAGTCACTGTTTAATTCCCTAAATCTGCCCAGAAGAACTGTCACCACGCAACCCCCTAAACACAGCCTCAACTTCTGCACAGGCAGGCGTGGGCATTGGAGAAGTCACTCAAGCATCTGCCTGTACCAAGGAAGACGCATTGCCAGTGTTAGACCTGAAATGGCGCTTTTGATCACAGCCTCCCAGAAAGGAGTCTTCCTTCAGATAGTGCATGGTAGGGTCATTTACCTGCCTTTGTCCAGTCATGACAGCCATCAGCCAAGAGACCATAGGTTCCTCTAGTTCAGCCTCCTGTCTCCAACAGCAACCGAGCTTGATGCTAATGGAAAGAGCTGAACAGAAGGCGAAACATGGAGGTGTTTTCCCAGGACATTTCTCCAGCTCCTAGCAGCCCAGCACTTACAAACTCCCAAGCTGTAAATCGCTCCAGGGCTATGTTTAGGCCCATCGTCAAGAGTTATCTGCCATGAAATTGCCAAATTCCTTTTTAAAGGTTCATGATATTTTTGGCCTCCACAACATCCCAGGACAACAAGTTTCCAGGGTTGAATTACTTCTCCCCGACACACAGCATGTAATGCTGTTTGGTTTAAACCTGCAGCCCACTATTTTTGGTGGGAAGCCCCGGCTTCTTGCCCTGCAGGAAACAAAAGACAATTGCCTCCTAATCACCTTCTTGGGTGATTTTATAGGTCTCTCTCAAGTCCTCCTCACTCACGTCTTTTCCAAGCTAGTGAATCCCAATCTAGGCTATCCTCAGATGGAAGCTGCAACACCATCGAGCTACATAAAGCACACCTCCCTGCTCCAGCCAACATCTTCTCCAGCAGCAACCAACGTCAGCATGAGCAATGCACTGTGCTGGGACAAGGGTTCTCCCCCGGGGCTCCTCACTGGAGCTGTTCTTCTGATGGAGAACCTGAAGGTCTGTTTATTTTAAGCAGAGCTTGAGAGATGCACAGGCAGAGGATGGGTG
>NW_008824411.1:8062587-8067977 GCF_000699105.1 Pygoscelis adeliae | reverse complement strand
GACCGCACAGCCTACCACAGGCCACTGCTTCAATAAGAGATAAGATTTTTCCCTGAGGCAGCCCATGCCGGAGGGATGCAGAGATTGTCACCTCCTGGCCACTTGGGCAGGGGCTTCTGTCCAAAGCAGAGGCATCATGCTGATGGACAGATCCCTGCAGGCTTCCACAGCCTCCATCATCCCGCTGGAAGCGAAGGGCCCTGCCAGTCCTCCTTCCAGCAATCCTGCCCGGGGACTGCAATGTTCCAGCTAGAAACTGCCCTCCAAGTACACAAGAAGCACGACGACGTCAGTATGGTCTGCAAACTCCACCTGCCACAGAGATTACAAGTCAGCCCACAACACATTTTGTTTTCAAAAGGAGCAAAGCACTGCTGAAAACCCTGGTGTGCTGCCGAGTCATGGATTCTTCATCATTAGCACCTCGCCTTAAGACTGCACACAGCACAGCTGGTGTTTGCAAGAGAAAATGGAAAATATCCTCTCTCCACATACGGCCATTACAAAACTCTTCATCAGAAGGGTAAACCCAGCAAGGCCAACCCAGCAGGGCCCAAAGCAGATAGGCGCACCGGTACAAATTGGCAGGCATGGTATATCTGATGGCCTTCATTCCCTGGCAAATATCTCCTATCAGCTCAAGCACTGGGAAAAAAAAAAAAAAAAAAAAAAAAAGCAGTTGCAGCTTTCTATATACAGTGAAGACGTTGCCTTGGTGTTGCAATTTTCATACCGTTAGAGCAAAGACACTGGGTCACAGCAACCAGATGTGTTTTGGCATCCAAACGTGAGATCCACAGAGCTCTAGGCCCTCAGCATCACTGCAGAGTCTCAAAACAGAACCAAACTCTTTGGCACAAAAGCCAGTCCCCAAGTCACCTGTGGGCAAAACCCAAAGTCGCCTCCCAGCCACACACCCTCCGTAGACACCTCCACCAGATGGGCCAACACATTAGCCCCAGAACACCGTACCCTGTTTAGTTCAATCCTAACCCAGTGCCTGCAAAGCCCACTGAAGTATACAACAAAGCATCTCTTTTACCAGCATCCAAGTAGAGCCCACACACCCAAAGTTTTTGACCTGTCTGTATAGCCCATGCAGTATTTCCACCACAAAGAGAAAACAGCAGCAGGACTTTCCAGACGTACAGACCTTATCCCTCCCTCACTGCAACTGTGCTGTCCCGGAGGCCTTAACTGGCATGCCTTCTCCCAGGGAGCTGCTCTATGGGAACATTTACATGTTCAACTCCTTTGGACAAGTTCAGAGACAGGCGGCTAATCCTCTCCCAGGTCTCAATGTCATATCAATTTCCTGTTTGAAGCTGAGCTCTCTCCATCAGGGTTTTTAAACTAATGAGATGCACCAAGGCCTTCAACTCTGGCAATATCAAATGCAGAGGGATTCAATTTCACTTGATTTTCATGTGGTTTTCCCTTTGTAATTAACACCAGACAGTACGCAACTTCTCTTCATCTTACCACTAGATACAATCTTCGCTCAAGACAAACATGTCAAGAAAGGTGACGCTTTTACCCTACACTACCAAAGGCTTCTAACAATTTTTTTCGCTGTTTTCCCCTCCATGAATATAATCCACATCCTCGAGGTAATATTCAGCACTTTAAATCACCAAGAGCAGCGGCATAAAACCCTCAGGGCTTGCAGGTACAGCAGCCCCTCCTGCTTCTTACTCACGTGGATTATACTCCAGAAACACCGGTGTATGGCCAGCGGCTCAGAGAGGATTTTGTAGGTCAGTCTTTCCTACCATCATTAGGGGGCTAAGGATCTCCAACGTTTCTGAGCAAAGACGAGGAGGTATGAAACCATCCTACACCCTTCCTAAAGGCAGGCTGTTAGGCTTCCTACCACAGTAAATGTCCCTTTTCCTCTTACTTCTGCCTCAACCCTCCCAGGTCATACTAACCAGGTGGTCATAGAACTGATTGCCAGCTCCCCAGGCACATGATGCTCCTGCACCGGCCAAGCTCTTCCACAAGTTTTTGGGGAGCAGGAGGGAAGGATCAGCCTTCTGATCTGTTCATACCTCACTTACTGTAAAAGGAAGCCAGTCTGAATGAGGTTGCCGGACACTGTGATAACAATTAACACACAGCCATCGGCTCCCACCTTTGCACTTCATCCTCGGGTGTTAAATGAAGGATGTGAGCAACTTCGCAGAATGCAGGCAGACTTCCTACACTGCTAAGACATGACAGCCTGCAATGGCCATAGCTTGGAGACGACACAGACAACACCCACCATTTTTTTTTAAACTTAAATGAGCTCAGCTGTGCCATACCTGGCAGGATCTACAGGACAGGTAAATGCTCCTTTTGATCAGAGGAGTTGGAACAGTCCTTCTGTGTAGCAAGAGGCTGCACAGCAATACAGCATGGTGCAAAAACCTGGTCAGCAATGGGGCAATTCCAACAGGGACTTGTATACAAAGGTTTTGAGGGAGGATGTCCATTACTATAACCAGACACGGACAAAATCCTAAGGCCCTGATCCAGCAGAAATCCCTGCAGAAGGGCCCCCACGATCTCTGTGGCCAGGGAACACGCCAGATTGGAGGGGAAGAAGATATTGCCCCAAGAGAAAGCAGGGCGAGTCAGGTCTGCTCTACTCCAGGAGTGAAGCAGATTCTTCTCCACAAATAAGAAAACAAGAGTTCCTAACCATCTATCCCACACAGCTTGACCTTGGGCTCTCACTTCAGGAGACACATAAGGGTTCAGAGCAAGAGACCTAAACCTGGCGTCCTCTCTCCAAGATAATCTTTTGGGGAGCAATTTTGCTGCCATTCAAGCACAGATACTAAACATGCCCTGTTAAAAGGCACAGTACACTGCCTGTGTAATGTATTCCAGATTAGTACGTAAAAAGCCTCATTTTTCCAAAGACAACTCTTTTATTTACAAGACCTCAGTTGTTACCCTGACTTTTCCACACAGGGTAGCAGAAGCTGGAAGGGACTTGCCTGGATTAACGCAGCAAAAGCCCGCTTCCCACAGACTCAAAATTATGCTCTTCCCTCGCACATATATAACAGCCATCATCCCACTCCTTACGGTGATTCCCAGCTGGTACCAGCAGCCAAACAGGGCCATTTTAATACATTTTAATAGATGTTGTGTTGCATCCACTCTCACCCCAATCCCATCTCAGGGCCTCAGAGGACATTAGGTTCCATTAACCAGACCATTCGCCACCTGAAGGTGCAACCAACAAACTCTCCCGTACCTGCAGCATCTGAAGTGTCCCCCTGTTAATGCTCATGCTGCTGTGTAAGAGCCTGCTTTAGAAAATGCCAGGCTAGTCTCACGCTGCTGTGCCAGGAGCCTGCAAGTTCAAAGTCCTGAGCAGCACCTCGGAGCAGAGTTCACAAACACTTTATTACCGCTCCATCACGGAGTTCGTCGCACTGCCCAGCAGCTCCAAATGAGCCCTCCACAGCCATGACAGTTAGCGCCACAGGACCACCGAGGTTTCATTAATATTCATGTCCCATTGACACTCAAGCAAGCAATGAAAGCTTGCTTTCTATAGCACATCATTAAGCAAGGGGAAATGAGTGACCTCTTAAGACCAGCTGTGTCACAGATGCCACCAGGAGCTGAAGGGACAGAGACAGGGTCATCACCCAGCACTTCTTTTAATAAATAACAGTTCTAAATGAGCGTGGCCTTGCCGTACCCAGCAGGACCCACGTGAGACTTGAAAGCATCTGGGAAGTGGATGCCCGAACTGCAAGCTGGGCAGGGCAGTGCCTCCTCTCAGCAACCCTGCCCGGGAGAAGCTGGGCAGTGGGATGCTGCCATGCAGCGGGGAAGCGAGGAAGCAACATCTCACCAGCAGATCAGGTGTGTAATTCTGAAATAAGTCATCGTGTTTTGGGCACAGTTAGCCCAGGTCAGTGGGAACATACTTACCTCCCTCTACAAGCTAGTAGTGTTTAGGAGCATCCCAGGGCTTCCTCAAAGCATCCCAGCTCAGGGTATTTAGCAGAGCGCCCCCAGGCAGCAGTTACAACACTCCACATAGCAGAGACTTGATCTCAGATTACAGACTCTCATTGCTGCTATCAGTCAGAGTAACAATTAGTATCAGGTTAATGCATTCCCAGTGCTCTCCGCAGAGGATGGGGAAGGAAAAGGGAGTCTTAGTCCCAGTTTACCTCAAATTCACTGGGAGGCCACAAGAAAGCAACTCACGGGCAAACTTCCCAGGCACCTAGTTTTCCCAGGATATTCACCACCTCTGAAACACCCAAAGCCGCACAGGAAAAAATAAGCTCCTCCAGCCCTCCTAGTCCAAGCAGACAGCTGCCCTACCTCTACATTTCCACAGAAAGAAGCTAATGGAAGATCACACCTCACCCAAACCAAGCCACCCTCCCTGCTGCGAGAAGCCACCAACATCACCCACAGCCTCTCCTTTTTTTAGCTTCTTCATTGAAGCCTGATACCCAACTCATGTGCATCAGGTGTGCACCAGACAAGGCAGATTCAGCCTCTTAACTCTCTCATGACTCTTGCTCACCATATCCCCACAGCACTGAGGCTATAAACAGTGCAACAGGCCACATGCAAGCAAGGAAACTCCTGTACCTCCAACATGCATAGCTGCGCAGTGAGCTGCCCCTCCTAAGGGGATTTGCAGCACGCTCTACTTCAGAAAAACTTTGCTGCCTGACTCTCTTTACAACCTCAGGTGAATCAAGAGTGGAGCCAGAAACAAAAAGTGTGAAGAGTCATCCCAAAACCACAAGATTTATTTCTAAAAGTATTTGCCAGACCTGCAAGCTTATACAAGAGGTCCCCTGTGTTTATCATTTTCCTCCAAAAAAGAGATTGCCCGAGGACCAGGACAGATCATGCTCGATCTCAGAAAAGCAGGATGTTTAAGGCCCAAGGCAAGAGCCTTGCATACTGCTCAGACCGTTTAAATCAACTCAAGACTGGAGAATGGCAAATAGCCCTTACAAAGCCAGGGAAGCACATATTGACCCCACAAAGGGTTGCCCCACAAGCACTGCTGCCCGAAGCATCCTGCAGCTGGGGCAGAGGTGCAGAGAAAGGTGCACAAACACAGGGCTACAGCACACAGAGCTGTGAGGACACCCAGGAGGGCTGCGGCCCCAGTGCAGCCTGGGGATTCCTCTCCCCACACCGAGACAGACAGAAGTATCCCAGGACTAGGAGCCCCAGCCCCAGGAAATCTGCTGGAATTGTGTGCTGCAATCAGCCACACTCACCCCAGCATGGCACCTCAGGCTCAGCCAGTCACTTCCACCTGCGCAGCCCTGTGAGCCAAACCCAGAGGCATCCAGCCTCGGAAGGAGGGAGAAGCCCGCGAGGAGTGCTCAGGGCGGTTGTTTACA
>NW_008824411.1:8056878-8060661 GCF_000699105.1 Pygoscelis adeliae | reverse complement strand
GGGGCCGCCCTTGGCACCCCGACTTCCCCTCCCGGCCCCGCTGCCCTGCGGCACCTCTCTGGGGGGGACCCGGCTGCCCACCCCCCCCCCCCCCCCCCCCCCCCCCCGCTTCTCTCCTTCATCACACCGCCATCACTGTCCACCCCAATTTATTTTCTTATAAACACCAAACTCTCTCTCAGGGCGGGTATCCCCCATATCCCCCCCCTACCCATAGCAGATTGCAGGCAATCTGCCGCCCCTCCCAGCAGCCAGGAGCCACCCCTCGCCCTATCCAGCAACACCTCAGAAGGATGCTCTCACCTGAGATACCTGGACAGGGTTGAAGAGGGGGACTGTCCCCACCGGTGGGGGAGATTCATGGGAGCCAGTCTGGAAGGGGTGAAGGCAGAGAAACTTAATGGCCACCCCCCAGTTTCAGACACGCCCCCCCATCACACACAAATACACCTCTCTCCTCACCTGCCCTCCTGCTGACTCCCCACCATCTGCATCCCACGAGCCTTTCATCTCAATGGACACTGGAGTAACAGGAAAGGTATTTTCACCTTGCATTCCTCCTGGGGCATGCAACCAAAAAAACCCCAAACTTAATGTTAAGAGGGGATCAGCTTCTAAAAGGCTGACAGGGAGAGGGGCGAGGGGACCCATGCAGCACTTACCGGGATTTCTGGACGGAGGCTGAGCCAAAGGGCTTGTCCCAGCCACAAGAGGAGCATCAGGTGGGGATCGCGACGTCTGTTCCTGAAACCACATCCACCCATTTAGAGCAGAAGCTCCTTGCATGGTGAGAAGACCTCTGCACCAGATACCACACCACACTTTCGGGGTACCGCTCTGCGCCCATCCTGCCGGAGAGGTACCCCAAGAGCTACAGGCACCCAAGCTAAGGGGGAGCTACAGGGTCAGGGCAAGCAACCCCTGTCACAAAGCTAAACCACCCGGAGAGCTCAAAATGAGGCAGGAGGCTGGACACCAAGCCTGTGTACAGTGTACGGCACCAGCAGGGTCCACAGGTCCCGTCCCATCCCCCCGTTCCTCATCTCCTGCTAGTTTTGGAAGAATATCCCAAAATTTCCTGCTCCGGGACTGAGGTCATTCTCAGCCAGGAGGAAACTTCCAGGGGAGGATCTCACTCCACCATCTGCCTCCAAGCCCACCGTCGGCCTGCAGTTGGGGATGTGACACCCTGAGGACTCGGTCAGGACTGGGATAACTACGCGTGGCTGCTTCCCTGTCTCTGCTGCGCTTCCAATTAAAGAGGTTTTCCTTCCCTTCAGCTCCTAAAAACCGCCCAAGCAGTGCCGCTCGCAGCTGCTGCTTTCCTCTCCGGTGGAGGGCAAGCAATCCCCACAGAGTTTGCCAAGTGCTCGGAGGACATCCCAGATCAAAAAGGCCTTATAAATTTACAATTATTATTAATCAAGGATTCACTTCCAGGCTTAAAAGGACTCTTGGTCCCACTCTGTCCCCACACAGAGCGGCTATGGCCATGAAGAGCTGTGCAATAGCACGGCCCAGCCACCTGCACGAGGATGGAGGGAGAAATAGTGGGTGAAGGGGTAGATGTGTCACCTGTCCCCATGGTTGTAAACCAGGGTGTCACCCAGGGACAGGACAGCCTTTTGTCCCCTACCTGCGGTCCCGGAGTGGGGGAGTCCGAGGCTGTCTCAGACGTAGCTTTGGGAGATGTTTCCTTGGTGGGCTTCGACCGAAACCAGCCAAACCACCTAAATCCGGAGCTCTGGGAAATGGAGGTTGTCACAGTCAACAGAAACGGGTGAGAAGTGGAGGATGCCACGGCCACCTAGATGCCCCCTGTGCCGGCCGGGAGCGAGCAGTGTTTTGCCCAGGTCAGGGCAGGCACAGCGGGCATCGGGGACAGGCAAGCTCGGAGCACAAGGCTTCGCATCGGCTCTGGCATGCTCACCTTATCCTCACCCGGCTTCACTGCCTCTGCTGGTGCCGGCTCTTCAGCAGCATCTTCAGCTGTGCTCTCTGAGGAAGGCTGGCTGTCATCTTCCAAGGAGACGGTGGAGCTCTCTGAGGTGGTCCGAGCCCTTGCCTTTAATTCCTCCTGGCATTGGAGATCGGAGCTGCCACTTGGTGTTCCCAGAGGACCCACCCCAAGCATGATCAGAGTGTCTCCAGGACTCCTCCATGCCAGGCTTAACAGATAGCATCCCCAGGGACCCCCGCATCCCTTACACAGCAGGTGGGGAGGGATAGCACCCACAGCGGCATGCAGTGGGCAGCCCATGGTCCCAGAGGTAGGAGGCTGGAGAGGGCTATCCTAACCTGTCAGGTCCCCAAGGCGATGGCTGTCACCATGATGGGGGGTTTCCGTGCAAGTTAAGTGCATGGAAGGATGAGCCAGCGAGTCCTAAATCCCCCTGGGGCCCTCAGTGGGATGGTTTCCCTGGCCCCTCTGACTCACCTCCTCTGCTGGGAGGGATGGCTGCGCCCCCCCGGAGGACAGCGGGGTGCCCCGGGGCTCCCCAGCTTCTCCTGTGGGGCAGAGGGAAGGACACAGTCAGGGTCTGGCCTGAGGAGCTCCTGCCACGTTTATCAGATGTATTTTCAGTGCTTCTATCATCCCACCCCAGAGCAAGGCCATGTGGCCAAGATATCCCCCCAAGAGATGCAAAAGACTATTCTGGACCCTGTCCCTGTCCATACCAGCACCAGGGAGGGAGCAAGCCACAGGGCTGCACCGGTGCATCTCAAAAACCTGCTTTGCACTGCTGGATGTGAAGCTGGTTTTCCCACCTGGCAGGGAAGCGGCAGCTCTGCCACCAACCCGCAGCTGCCCCCTCTTGCTGCTTTGGGGGCAAGGTCTTCTAAAAATGAAGACCCGCCTGCCCAGGGCAGCCAGCGCTGGTGGACACAGTTTGCGTGCACGGCACTGGGGCAAGCGCGGCTCCACATCTAGGCAAGGTTGGAGGGAAACAAGGCGCTTGGTGAAGGCAGCACTGGCAGGGAGCAGTGTCTGAAGCGACACACGTGCCGTACGGGACCACGCTTCCCCGAGGGACACCCCATCCCACTGCTACTAACTGGGGACAGGCATTTTTGCAGAGAAACAAGGCTGGAGCACTTACCTGCCAGTGGCACCACCTGCAGAGGGGGCTCAGCAAAAACCCCTCCTGGAGGGGCAGCCGTCCCTGGGCTGAGCGTAGGGGGCTGCAGCTCTTGCCGAACACCAAGCAGTGGCGACGCTTCAACCTGAGCAGGTGCCAGGGGCTGAAGAGACACGTCCTCGTGAGAGCTGGGTCCCTGGGGTGGCATGGGCTGGTACCACTGGTCATACTGGTAGCCTTCACTCTGTGGGGGGAAAAAAAAGGGTTATTTTTACAAAATTCACTGTCTTTACTAACAAAAAAAAAAAAAAAAAAAAAAACACACAACACCACCACCACGCCACACACACCCCTCAGGAGTTTACTCCAGTGTTTATAAATTCATCAGGCTGTTGCACAGAATTCTCCCCTTTTCCATTACACATCAGTGGGAGCCAGGGCGGTGAGGAGGGACCCCAGGGACCAGGTGCGGGCGAGGGAGGAGGTAGGGCATGGCACAGCAGCAAGGACCTTTCAGAGGCTTCAAGGAAGGCAGGCTGTGAAAGACAGGGGGGAAACCTCCCAGGAACATGCCTGAGGTTGTAAACGAACTCGGAAGGGAAGTGCTATGGAAGCAAAGGGACCAAGCACGAGCAGCACACGCCCAGCAGTTCAAAGGAGCCCGGGGCCTCCAGCCTTTTCTTCCACTCCTGCTCCCACCCCC
>NW_008824411.1:8054455-8056807 GCF_000699105.1 Pygoscelis adeliae | reverse complement strand
AGGAGCGCCCATGATGAGTTTCTTGCTTTAGGCAGATTTATTCAAGGTTGGGGTTTTTTTGTTTGAGAGTCAGGTTGAACAAGTGGGGTTTGTTTTATTTAACACACACATGTTGCTCTGTCTGATGTTAGACACGGTGCGGGCAGCACACTGCTGTTGGTCCCAGGTGTGTGTCCTGCTTGTTCCAGCTCTGCAGCCTCTGGCCAGAAACGTGCTGGGCACTGGGAAGTCTCTCTCCCATCACCGTGAGACACAGTCATGCAGGAGCCAGACCCCGTGGGTCTGAGCCTGAGGACAAACTACAGCACCTCTTGGATGCAGTGCTACAAAACCCATTGCTTTGCCTGCCAGCATCACCTCCAGCCTGCTCAGGGTTGGCTTCACACCCACGAGCTGCTCCCACATGGCCTGGAGATGCTTGAGATCCATGGGGAGGAGGATGGATGGTCGACTCCATGCTGCCTGGCAAGCTCAGCCAGAAAAAGTCAGGGAGGACAGCCCAGGCTGTAAGGATGGAGAGAGAGGTTGCTGTGACCACGTCAATCCCAGCTTGGCACTTTAATTCAGGCTTTGTCTTTCCAAGATGAATTCAGCACCAAGCCAGCTTTCTCTGCATGTCGGTCCCTCAGATGGTGACTCTGGATGGCCTTCTCAATGAACAAAAGGGCCAAGCATCGGGAAAGCGAACTGTGGAGACCACATGGAGCAGACCTGGCTGCTTGGAGAAGCCATCCCATTGTACTTGCAACTTTTTTCCAGAGAAGGATGATCATAGCCTCAGCCCTTGATAGCAGCAGAAGGCAATCAGGATTGATGATCCCTTTTACTGCCTGGGAGAGCTCTTTGTAGAGGAATTTGGCAGCAGCAGGGAAAGCTGATAGGAAGAAATGGCTTGGAGGAATTTGTCATGTTTTATCCTGTCTGCACCAGCCTTTATTCTCCACCCATCGATGCCGGCGTTCCCAGCAGAAAGCTAGATCTGAGCAGCAGCGAGGAACAGCAGGCTGTGCCAGGGCATCCTGCTGATGGAGGTGGCTGTGAAGCAATGCCAGTGGGTCACCAGACCTGAGTTCTCCTCAATGGAGAGGAAAGGAAAGCTCTCCAGCCCTTCTCTTGACAGCCACCCAGGGGAGGCTCATGTCCCTCATCTTGACATCTCTTGTTCCTCTGGGTAGACTGTCACTGGAGGGGACGACTCTTGGGGTCACCGAGAGGCAAAGTGGTGAAAGAAGCAGTGGGGAAGGGGAAACACTGGAGCTTCACCAACAGGCATGCTGCAGCCTGGCACACAGAGGGACAAGCTCCTTCCTGAATCTTTCGCTCTGCAAGTGTGAAATCCCCTTAGTTCAGCTCCAATTTGCACCCTCGGAGGACTGCCTGGGAACGGGGCCATCTCCACCAAGGCTCGGCCAGGAGGCATGTGCTTCATCCAGCCACCCACCCCTGGCCCCCCTTCTCACGTGGCGCCCACAGGGACTGCTGAAGCTGTGGTAATTAGGCCCAATTACTCAAACTTCATATGAAGTGCATGAGCATCAACCCCTCTGTTTGCAGCCCATCCCTGGCAGCCCCATGCCAGAGGGATGCATCCAGGCAGGAGCAAAATTTTGGGCTCTGAGGGGATGTAAGGAGCAAGGAGCAGTTGCTGAGAAATGCTCCGGGGAGCAGGGAGCTGCCTCCCAGCCCATAGCAGCACAACTCCACATGCAGAGAAGCCCGCTGCAGCGATTGCAACCTGTTGCTTCATTTTCTTTACCTGCCATCGATGCAGCAGCCCAGGAGAGCCCTGACTGAGCAGGTGCCACCTCTGGAGGGAGGTCATCTTCCACCTGGAAGGAGTCAGAGGGAAAACGTGATAAAACAGATGGAAAAAGGGATGGCACAGAGCAAAGACTAAGGAAACCACAAAGCCAATGTAAGGAAAGCATGGTGCTCATGGGTCTGGGGCTCATGACCCACGCCAGGCTACGGAGCCCGGGTTACAGATGGGACCCATACCAGCATGGTCACAGTTCTTTCCCAGCAAGTGAAGGGGGCTGCAGCACTGCTGCCCTGCTGAGAGCAGGCAGGAGGGGAAACTGGAGACAGAAAAGGGCACAAAAACAAAAGCAGACATGAAAGCTAAATGAAAAGCATTAATCCAAGGACCAGACCACAGTTAAGGGACCCAAGAGCACACGTCTGCAAGGTGACGCCCCGCCCGTGTCCTCTGCAATATCCTCACCACAAGAGGAAATCATCATTCACCCACCAGCCCTGACTGCCCTCCTTGAGCCAAGACAAGGAGCGTTTTGCCCCGTGGGAAGCTCTGCAGCCCTCGTTGCTCACACCTTTGGGTGTTGCAACCCCCCT
>NW_008824411.1:8048275-8054433 GCF_000699105.1 Pygoscelis adeliae | reverse complement strand
CTGAAGCTGCAGGTCCAACAGCAGAGACCACACCTCTAAGCGCACAAGCCAAGGGGAAAGCTGCCTGAGTAACAACAGCATTCGAACCTCCATACCTGTCCCCTTGGATTCAGGGCAGAGGAGGAAGATGCTTCCGTAGACCAGCTGCCCCCCAGCATCCCTGCTCCTCCTTACCTCCCACTCCTTGCAGCAGGCTCGGAGCTGTACCAGCCAGTCAGGCTCCAGTGTCTGGTCCTGTTCCGGCATCTCCAGGAGCAACGGGTCAGAGAGCTTCAGCCGCTCGGCTAGCTGCGGAGCCAGGAGGGCAGCGGGGCTTGTCACACACCTCAGCTCCGTGGGGGAGAGACCAACCCTCACAGCAATTGCACATGGCCGGGCACACAGACCCGGGGAAAAATAGCACCAGAGCTGCACTTCATAATATGGGCGTTAAAGTAACACCAGACTCTTGTGCAAAATTAATTCCATCTCCTGCATTGCTGCGGAGAGGTGCTGGCCCATCCTGGGCCCCGCGGAGAGCCTCCCAGCAGGGCTATCTCAGCCATCTCTGCAGAGATGTCAAAGTACCCATGTCAAAGATGCTCTTCACATCAGAGAGGCAGGTAACTATTACCATCCTTTTCTCCTCCAAGTTAAATGAGCACCTTTAATCCCACTTGACAGCCAGCCCGGGGCACCAGTGGGTTTGCAGGACACCCCAGCAGGAGCTCTGAGAACAGCCCAGCTCCCAGGGCTGTGCACCAGCCCCGTACCTGCCCCACAAGGATGGATGGGAGCCAGTAGGGCTTGAGCTAAGGGCTCACCCAGCCGTTTCCTCACCTGGCTTTGCAATGAGCATTACCATCACTAATAACCACACAGAAAAATACAGGGCTAGGAGGGACTCTCTGAGGTTACCTGATCCATCTGCCAATGCTCAAGAAAATCCTGTGTGCCCACACCAGCCCTTGTTTGTCTGATTTACACTTACAAATCTCCAAGGAGAAGATTTCACAGCCTCCCAGGCCTGTCGTGATGCTTAACGTCCTTAGAGGTAGAGAGGTTTTTCTTAATATCTAAGTGAAATCTTCCCTGCTGCAAATTAAGCCTCTCGATTCCTGCTCCCGCAGAAGCTGTGGGGACAGTCAGGCACCATCCCCTGAAAAGCAGCCTCCTGTGTGCCGGAGGGCTGTTATCACATTCCCCATACCCCTTCCTCCCCCAGCATATCTTGCCTGGAAAAAAATAACGCCAAGGCCTTCTTTGGAGGTCATTTTCCTCTCAATCTCTTATCACCCCTGCTCTTCTTTTCTGCACTTGCTCCAATTTGGCCCTGTTTGAGTGCAGCATCCCAAATGGGGCACAGTGCCCCAGCCAAGACCCCCAAGACCCAAGCACTGGGGATTATCACCTCCTTGTCTCACACATGCTGTTCTTGCTCTCACAGCCCAGAATAACATTATAACATTAGATTTTTTTTCTTTTTTGCAACAGCATCCTGTTATGTTGCTGCTTGGTATTTTTTCCATGCTCCACTATCTCCCCCAGGTCCCTCTCTGCAGTATTGCTGCTGTGTGTTTAATGTCCTGCAAGGGAGGGGTCCATGCCACCCTGGCTGCAGCCATCTACAATGACATGGGGCTCCAGCTACTGTCAACAGAGCAAGAGGCTCTTCTGAGGTGACCCAACCCACCAGCCCAGGGTGCGATGGAGGGCTCCCTGCAGAGCTAAATCGGTCTGAACAAATTGCTTAGACAAGGGTCCAGTTTTAAGACAACTGGATGAGGGGAGATGACATTCACCCAAAGCACTGCTTTTCATCTGAGCTTTTACTGAATTTTCTCTTACTGGTATCGATCCATTTCTTGGGAATTTATCAAGCTCCCTCCCAGCTCCTTCACACTCATTTATCTTCCACGCTTTGCTATGAGGCTGCCTCATCAAGGGCCACCAAAAGCCATCCAGAGGTGACTTTGCAGTTCAGCCACCCGCCGCTGCCACACAGGTCTTGGCTATCCCCCCCCGCCGCACCAGTCCATATGGGCTGTTTCTTCCTATTCCCAAAATTGTTCAAAACAGTCTAAACCAGCACAAAATACACTTCCCACCTCCAGGAGGTTAGAGTGAGACGTGACCCATGCAGCCAGAGCCCGGCTCAGGACAGGGGCCAGCCACAACAAGCAGAGTAACCCAGCCAGGAGGTTGCACTACCAGACCCCACCATCCCATCTCTTTGCAAACACACATGTGTTCATCCTAAATCAATTGCAGGAAAGAGGAAATTATAAGCATGATTACTCCTAAATGGGGGGAATGTTTAATCCAAAAGCTAATGTTCATTTTGATCCAATATTAATGAACCAGCACCTGGTTGTATATCGTCCCCAGCTTCAAAAGAGGGGAAGTCTTAATCAAACACTAATGTGTATCATAATTTGTAACACAGTCTAAAACATCAAAGACAAGAGTGTCTACGAATGCACTAGTTTTTCAGATGAAAGTGTTTTCTCCCAGGAGGAGCATTATCCCCAGCAGAACGGTAGATCTGAGAGGCTGTTAGACAGTAAATAGGTTTCAACAATGGGGGAGGGGGCTGCACCAGCCCAGTTTTGGGCAATTTCTACAGCACCTGCTTCAGACAGGCATCCATGGTGCCCCTCAACTCACAGCACCATAGCTTTTGCCCCCTCCCCGATGGAGGAAGGCTTCGAGCAGCCTCGGCACTGCCCTAGTGATGGGTGTGGAGTGGGCAGACCCGCTCTCCTGAGAGCCCAACCTGCTCCGGGGACCTGGGACACTTTGCTTCTCCCCTCCCTGCCCCAGCACCCCGCTCATGAAGCAGAGGAGCTGGGCTCAGGGCTACAGGCTGGGACATGCTCCTGTTCACTAACACCCCAAAAGAGCCCCCAGCAGGTAAACGCAACAGTGGGATGATGTGCTGAAGGGGAAATGTCAAACACTCACACTTCAGCTTCTTAAGTCTGTTCCATTTAGAAGTTCAAAAAGCCCCTCCAGAATAGAAAACACACTTTGCTTCCAAATAACTCTGCTCTTACTTGGCAGTCAACACAATTCCTTTGTTTTCTACCCTAAATCTGTGGGTATTAGAGACCCCATGGAGGTGTTGGCTTTGCCGTGCTCAGCACATGCCAGGCAGCAAACCCTGGAGGGGCTGCTCAGAGCAGCCAAGCACCCCTGGCCATGAGGAAACCCCAAAGATGCTTCCCAACGCACTGGGTCCTGAAGGGGTACCACCCTGCCCAAGGATGCAGAGGGGTACAAGACTCACCTTCATCACTTGCTGGGCCAGGACAGGGTGGCTGGCCGGATCCTGGCCCAGGAGCGTGGTGGCAATCTGCTCGCAGTACTGCAGGGCTTGGGCTGGGAGCCCATAGTCTGCCAGGCGAGAGGCATAGAGGAGCTTGTACACCTCAGGAGAGGGAAGCAGAGCAGGTGTAGGTGAGTGAGGAGACACTCATGCCCATGAGTCCCCTCTGCCCTGGTACTGGCACATCATCCCAGCATGACTCAGAGCACCCTGGGTCATGGGTCTCATCACCCAGAGATCACCTGCAACTTGGGGACACCCCACCCATCCCCGTGGGTCAGCCCGGCCACACTCCCCAATCCATGGTGCTGTCGCAAGGCCAGCCCACCATCTTCATCTATCCATCCGATTTGTGCAGCGCCTGAGGCAGCGGCAGCTGGGTGCTTATTTGCAATATGAAAAGCCTATTCATTACCCAAGAGCAGGAGGGGAGCCAGACCTGAGCAAGCACCAAACACACCGTGCTCCAAAACCTGCCCAAAGCCCTGCCCTGGAGGAGCCCCTCCGTCAGGGCAGTCTCCCCATCACTCCCAAAGCCCAGCGAGGGGACAAGCCTTGGAGAGCAGCCTGAATCCCTGGCTTCAGGGGGGTGGATGCATGTTTTGGGGCAGGTCTGAGCTGCTGCACCAGATGTGCTTGTGCATCTCCACTACCTGGAAGGGCAGCAGGAAGGATTCAGGCTGTCGTAGCTGCTGGCAGTACTCGAAGATTTCCATCCGCTGGATGGCCTCTGTCCTGGCAAACTGGGTGAATGCCTGACTGCAGAGGAGAGGGGTAGGTTCAGCAAGCAGGAGCAGAGCTCTCTCCCCAGACAGCCCCACACACAGATTCACAGCTCCATCACTGTGCCAGCCTGCAGCTGGAGAGGCCCAGAGCAAAGCTCATATTAAGAGCAGTAAAAACCCATAAACGGGGATTGCTTTTGCATAAAAGTGAGATCCCAGGGATGGGGAGAAGGTGGGACGCATCACTCTGGCAAGAGCACCGCCTCCTAGGCTCACTTACCGGTGGCTGCTGCCCAGCAGGGCCATACGGTCTGCCTTCGCCCCGAAGTAACCGAAAGGAGTATCTGCCATCAGGTAGCAGAAATGAGCTGCTTCGACTGCTCCCCTGCCAGCTGGATGGGAGGAAAAAAGACAAACACTTAGTCCTGAGAGAGAGGTCACCATGTGATCAGCATTGCTTTGGAGGCCCCCAAGCTCACATGAAAATCCAAACCCCACCACCCCACTTTTCCTCCCTGTCTATGCAGATCCTGATCCCTCCCTTCTCACTGTTTTTTGTCTGTTTTCCCCGATTGCTGCTTTCTGTACCTAGGAGGGGGTTTCAGTTCAGTGGTAGGACCAGGGGAGCCTGAGCAGGGTCCACCTCCAGCTTCAACTCTGCAGGGTGCCATTATTGGCATGAAATCCCCGGAAGTCCCCACCACTGGGAGTAAGTCTCAGTCCCTGCAGTTACATATGCCCTCCCTCGGTCCAGCCGCTCCAGGTGTCTCCAAAAGAGGAGCTAATGGATGTGCCTGAGCCTGGCTCATCTGCCAGCACGAGGGGCAGTGGTATCCATCAACACCTCATTCCTGTCACCGCAGCTGCAGGAGTACAGGCATGCACACCCCATCTCAGCACCAACGTACATCCATGCCAGCATGGACATGCATGGTGACATTTCAAGTGTCCAGCCACTACTACAGATAGCAGGAACATAACTGCTTACAATGGCCTTGGCTCACCCAAAGTGTCTCCCATGGTGATGATGGCTCGGTGGTTCAGCTCCATGTCTCCAACCTTGTTGGACAACATCACGGCCAGGTGGGGCCTCCAGTCTCCCCACGTGGCATCCCCACAGCACTGGAGGGAGACAAGAGGAAAGTGAAGGTGAGCAGAGATGGTCACCACAAGGTGGGTGTCACAGGCAGGTGACAGCATAGGTGTACATGTGCCAGGGCCAGCCTCTTGCTCACAGACCAGCGCTGCCTGAGGGATCCTTCCTGACATGAGCTGGAAGAGGGTCTGCAGGGGGTCATTGGTGGCCAGCGTGCTGGTGAACCTGTGAGGAAACAGCAGTGATAGGGCTGACGTGCCAGGACCCCAAACCCTCATTCACCTCCAAGGGCATGTCCCAAATGCCCCAGGAAAGCAGTGTCCTGAGGGGCTTCCCAGAGAAGGCAGAAAGGATCATCAGCCCACCAGGCTGATGATCTGCCTTACTTCCAGAGCAGGCAAGTCTCCAGGACAACACTGAACAAAACCTCCTTAAAAGGATCTGGGTTGCACAAGACAGAAAATTTCTGCTTAACTCTCCCCGAAGGGATCAACCCAATCCAGACTAAGTACATTAATTCCACCAGAAAATGTTCATACGAGTGGGATGAACAGCTCAGACCAGGCTGGATCACAGTGAAGATGGCTCAGCTCCCCCTAGCCCAAAGGCTGCCTTTGCTAGGGCAGCAAGGGCAAAGCCAAAGACTCAGAATAAATCCACCCACCCCACATCTCCAGGGAATGGCTTTCTTTCTGCATTCCAGCCGCCACTTGGTTTCTCCTGTCCATCAGGAAAATGACTCAGAAGACTCAGGGCCACCCAGATGGATGCCCCCTCTCCCCTTTGCCCCCTCGGAAAGGGTCCAGCTGAAATCAATGCTCTTTTTTTGGTGCACTGGGGCTGAGGGTGCCTGAAGGGATAACAGACTTGGCAAAGCCCGTCACAGAGCATCATACCTTGCTTTAGCTTTTCCAACTTACCCGGTGAGCACCCAGCTGTAGGTCCGAGGGTCCATCTTGCTGGAGAGGAAAAGGGCATGGCCCCACAGCTGGTTTCTCATGGCCCAGACCAGAGCATCCTGCAGCCAAGG
>NW_008824411.1:8015980-8048233 GCF_000699105.1 Pygoscelis adeliae | reverse complement strand
CTGCCAGGGGACCCTCTGCTCACCCAGCTCAGAGAAGAGCCCTGATAACTGCTCTGGCTTTAACTAATACCCTCCAAAAACTCTTCCATGTTCACCAAAGGCCCCTTTACCTTTCTACCTTGCACGATGACAAGAACTGGAACCTTTATAGCAATATTGTCTTTCCTGGATTTCCAGGTCTGTGCTGCCTGTTAGCTCTCAATGCCACCACTGTGGGATTCCAGCCTGGGCACCCAAGCTCCTCTGCATCCAACCCACCTCTCTCCCTGTGCCTTTGGTATCCCTTGAGATCACATAACTGCAACTAAACCTGCGGTGCTGGTAAAAGCCTCTGCATCTTGCCTTCACTTGGGGCCCCTTCCCAATTCCCGATGGTGGGAAGTCACTGCCATAAGCCCTGTTGTACAAACACAACTTGAAGAGTTGATCCCACAACCACAAGGCACCTCTTGACCACTCTTCCCTTTAAAACCTGCCTGAAGAGGCCAAAGGGTGCAAGAAAAAAAAAGTCAGCCCTGTGTCCTGGATCCTGCTCACCACCTACTTTCTTTCTGCCGTAGTAGAGGAGCTTGGTGAACTTCTCCACTATCTGTGCCTGCGTCTCCACGACAGGAGGGACCTCCCCTGTGATGAGGTCCAGTGTCCCTGGCTGACGCGACATCCACTCATCATCTGTTAGGCCGATCAGGTTTGCCGCAGGGTTTTGCCTCTTGTACTTCTCCCGGCGCCTGCAGTCTTGCATCAGCAGCTCAGCTGTGTCTGAGCCCACCATGGACTGTGAAAGGGAACGGGAGGAGCGAGGCCTGTGGAGGCTGCCCCATGAGCAAAGGCTGACAGCACTTCCAGTATGACACCCTTACACTTGTATCCTCATCCTAGCACATCTTCCCAACAAGACCAGCCTTGGCCACCAGCATGCAGTTTTGGACGGCAAAAGATTCAGCACAACTAGCAAGACCTTCACAGCACTCGCTCTGAAGATCTTATTCATCTGCTTCCAACAAGCAGCCACAGATTAGATTGAGTGGATTTCATTGGGTTAAGGGAATAATCCCCTTTTAAGCATAAGTGCTGGCTCCTCAATGCAGGTGGCACCAGTCCCTTTCACAGCTGTTATAGCATTGGGTTGTTGGTAGTTCACAAGGATGAGAAGCAATCAGAGGAGCGTTTGCTCCAAATATCCAGGCAGTATCAAACTGATTGATAGTACTATGGGAATGGGACACTTTTAAGGTACACCCCCCCTGAAAACAGCAACTGGATCAAGAGGCACCTAAGGGGCATATAACTTCTCACTTATAAAATCAAAAGGGTCAGCCCCTTCCACAGGACACCTACCCCGTTCTGCCGGCAGAGGAGGACCAGGAGTTTCCAGAGAAGAGATGAATCTCTGCCTCTCTGTGTTGAGAGATCACAGCTTGTGGCTATCTTCTGCTGGCAAAATGTCATCACATCCACCTTGTGCAGATCTTCCCTACAGCAGCAAAGAAAGGCATCAAAAGAAACCCAAAGCAAAACAATCTAGGACATCATTCAGACTCAAAGCATCCTCAGGTTCAATGATGGGGATGCCAAAGATTCAAAGTGAAAGATGGAGGAGACAAGATCCCCAGTGCCAATGACCACATACCACATTGGCCACACCAAGCTCAAAAATGCTTAAATTTTATCATTACTCTGACTCCTTGCAGATTTCTGTTTCAGGGATGCAGAGTGCATCTCAAACCCTCTCTGCCCTCCTGATAATTTTCATCCATCCATCCACAAAGCACCTCAGTTTTTCTGTGCTGCTGTTAGAGCCATGGACGTCTGAGGCTGCAGGAGCAGGCACACATATGGGCAGTATCTTATTTAACTGACATAGTGCAGGGAGAAAGACACACTTGTGATCACAAACCCCTTGGGTCTGAAACAGAAGCAAAAACCTTTAAGCTATGTGCAAGCCAGGCAGAACTGCTGTCTTACAATAAAATAATCAGACAATTGGAAAGAAAGTGTGGCTGAGACAAGATCAGCCAGGGGAGAGGGACTGGGGATGGAGATGCTGATCCTGACTCAATCACACCAACATAGCATACGGAGATTCCCAACGGCCCCTTCGGCACAAGTGGTAACCTGCAGGTCTTCTACCCAACTTCTGGGCATATGCAGCTCTTCTGCTCAGTAAATGGTTTTCCTCAGTAAATTGTTTTCCTCCTCCTGCGCACTCCTTTTCTCTCCCCACTTTGGTTATGAGTGATCAGAAGACACGCTGGTGTAACCAGCACAATACAGAGACAACGTGATGCAATATGCCATGATTCATCCCCAAGCTCACACTGGATGAAGGTGCATACTGGGCCTGACCCTGCCATGCTCAACAGTCTCAGGGGACAAAAACCTTAGGAAAAGCTAAACCGCAGGCTGACCCAGGGCTTTAGACATCCAAAGAGATCTCCCAAAAATCAGTTTTCTGGGACATGAGTACAAAATAAGGTCAGACATACAAACCACACTAAGCCCACACCCTATGAATATTCAAAAAAAATATCTCCCAGAATCCAAACCAACCTACAATGCAGCAAAGGGGCTGGGCTCGCAATCTGAACTTAGACTTGGCCTTTGCAGATGTTTCAAAATCATGGGGACACTAAAGTCTGCCTTGAGCTCATGTCTCCTCCCAAAGGAGAGGTGCTCCCAGGCCAGCCATGCCAGCACAGCCAGAAGGACACAGCTCCTGGACTTGTCAGTGTGGCATACCTGGCCAGGGGCCCCGGGAAGGCCTGTAGCTCCTCCAGCTCTTTCGTGTCATGAAGGATTACCTAAAAAACAAGAGCAAATTCAGCAGTTGGACTCCAGCAATCAGGTCAGCCCCAGCTGGGCTAGCTCAAAGTCAGTGCCTTGGCCAAAGGTTCAACTGTGCTGGTGAACCCATTCTCTGTATTGTCTTAAGGTAACCACAGAGCATAGACCCTAAACCATCACATGGACCCCAATACTAAGGTCCAGGAAAAATGCCTGTTGAGATGGCATCTGCCTCCTTTGGGAGGTAAAATAGGAGGCTGAAACGCTGCGGTAGACTCAGGGGATGGATACAGTCTCTGTATTGGAGCACCTCAGAAAGGTAAGCAGAATTATCCGTCAGAGAGGTGTGAACCACATCTGTCCCTATCAGAAGGGATCACTGTGAACAGGTCACAGATGACAAGGGTTACAGAGCTGAAGGAGCAGAACGCAGGGCCCAAAGGCTGAAAGCAATGCCCAGGCACAGGCTGGCACGATGCAGACTCAAGAGTCCATGTGGGCTGGAGATAAGATGGCAGCAGGGGACAGGAAGGCTGCTAAGGAGGCTGTTTGGGTGACAGTGTTTGCATCCCTCAGGGCAAAAGGTGGCACTCCAGCAAGGGGACAGAGGACAGTCTGGGGTGCTGGGCTGTGGCATACCTCCAGGCTGTGTAGCTCGACATGGGCTAGCTGCCCCTCGGCAGGGCAGTGAGGACACACCAGCACCAGCTGGCCTCTGGCTCCAAAGCACACCGCCATGTGCGGCAATGAGAACTTGAGGGGTACCACCGGGGCCGGGGTGGACACCAAGGGCCCCCCTGCAATGACACACAGGCTACCATGAGTCCCCTCACCCTGATCCCACACCACCTCCACTATGGAGGATGTGACCAGGTCCCAGCCTGGCCCCCCAACTTAAGTAACCCTCCATTGGCCCCCTATACAAGAACTGTCCCCTAAAGCAGAAGGCATGCATGGCAACTCCTGCACCTACCAGGGCAGAGCCACTGGACCATGCACCCACCCCACAGCCCCCCAGTCATGCCTTGCACCTGCACAACCTCCTCCAGGAAAGGACCAAGTTGCAAGACAGCAAATCTTCTAATGCCAGCCATTTATTTCCTTGCTCCCCCCTTGTCAGAGGGGGCCAGGGCCCCATCACACCTCACCTGCTTGTGCTGGGCTCCATGTCCCTGAAAGCACAGAGTCATAGTGGTCAGCACCATCACGGATGTACTGGCTGAGCTCGTAGCTGCTGGAGCTGAGCCCTGACTCACGGTACTGCAGGAGCAGGCTGGGCTGGCCCAAGGGCTGCAAGGGAGAAAACACAAACCTGGCTGAGAAACTAGGGACACTGCTGCTTTTCTGCTCCCAGGACAGTGGGACAGGCTCTGCTGCTCCATGAAAGTGCCCAGCAGGAGAAGCAAAGCACAGCATGGCTGATTCCCATCTGAGCAGCTCACACCCTTCGGCATCTTAGGTTCATCATAGCACATACCCTGGTCATAACCAATGGCTTTTAAAATAATTTACATCAGCCACCAGTCTAGCCCAACAGCTTTCCTAGCCCTAACACGGACTCCTCAACACAGACAGCAGACAGGGCTTGAGAAGCCAAAAAAGCATTGCCCAGGAGCAAAACCACCACAGCAGCTTTGATTTGATCTTTTAATTTGCTCTTGGCAAAACACAGTGATCAGGATACAAGTGTGATGGAGCAGGACTTGGTGGACAGAGCTGACAATGACATGCAGCTTTCAGCTACCTGGGGACGATGCAGAAGAGCATCCTACCAAGCCTGGATTTCTGTCCTGCTCTTGGCCCTGTGCAGGAGCAGTGTACAGCCCCGTGCTTGGGGGAATGACAGCCCAGCAGATGGAGAGTTCATAAATACTAATAACCCACTATAATAATCCCCGGACACTGTTGAGCACTGAGTGCAACATAGCAAAGCAGCCCTTTTCTCCTCAGCCTCCTTCCCAGCTGGAGAAGGGACACATGAATTGTTCCCAAAATCTCTGGGAGATCCCCAAGCCTTTTGTCCTCCACCCCGGCCCATCTTGAGGTTACCTCTTGGGGCTGGCCACCGGCCTCCCCTGAATCGCTGCCAAGGGTCTCTCCCCCTGCCCACTCCCTCCTGGCAGCCGAGATGTAGCTCTCCTCGTGGGAGTCGTAGGTCTGCATCCTGCAGACAGGAGCAAAAGAGACACCCTGAAGGTCAGAGATTTTGGAACCAGCCACAAACCCACTTATTTTGCAGCAGATGGTTGCACCAGGTGATGCCCAGACTCCCCACCCTTACCCGTCCTGCCCTGGGGTGGTCGTGGCCAGGTTGGGGTGGTAACCCCTGTAGTAGTGCTGATCCCGATAATTGGTACTCTTGCTGTAAGGCTCTCCCTGTCTCAGGTCTAGAGAGAGAATCAAGATTTAGCATTGCCCCTCCAGAGCAACAAGCCGTAATGAAGTTGCAAAAGAAAAGCAATGAGTCAGGCAATTTGCCATGCACACCCCATTTGCTTCCAAATTAGCCTGACACACAGGAGGTATGATAAAGTCCTGTACACGTTTGCCAACACAGCACTGATGTCCTTTCCTCTTTCCTCCCTCCCCTTTTCTTCAGCCCAGGAACTCCAGAAACAGCAAAAATGAGGCCACCATCACCCTGATAAGACAGCACCATCAGCATCGAGTTCAGCCTGGAACAGGGAATGACATAGATTTTTAGCCATGGAGATCAAGATCAAACATTCCCTTGGGTGCACCTAGTTCCTGCTCACATTTCCCAAATGCAAACTGACGGCAGTGCTGCGTGGGGAGAACACCATCAATGGCCCAGGAGTATGGACAGGAGAACGTCCTGCAGTTGTGCAAGCCCTGGGAGAACCACCCATCCTGGAGAAAGCATCACTTCTCCTGCAAGCAAGTCGCCTCCATACCCAGACCCAAAGGGTAAGCCCATACCTCTGTCATCCTGCCAGGCCACCGGCTGCCACTGATGGCTTTGGTAGGTGTAGTCGTCCCTGTAGCTGGCTGCTGGATACTGCCAGTGGGGGTCTTCATATCCTTGCCTGAAACGCAACGCAACATACTTAATCGGAGAAAGAAAGGACACCTCTGCAGGTTCTGGACCATATCTAGGGTTAGACTCAATGCCCTGCATGGGACCTTTGGAGGCAGAAGGCATGACAGAAATAAAGCCAGGTCCCCTGCCCAGGTGCCCTGCCCAGTGGCAGGGCCAGAAACTGGTCCAGCATCACACCTGGAAGGAGCAGCAGGAGGCTTAGATACTTTCCCATCCCCATCTATGAGAAAGCTGTGCACTGCAGTTTCAGGAGCCATCCCCATCTATGAGAAAGCTGTCCACTGCAATTTCAGGAGATGCCCAGTTTCAGCTCGATGGTGTGGACTTGTCATGGGGATCAACGTTCACCCAGATTTTAGGAGAGGTCCCCCAAAAGCACCTTCTCCGCCAAGCTCTGGAGCTGCCGTGTCCACCGCTCAGCTCAGCAGGTCTCCCCCTGCACTGGAGCCCAGCCCCAGCCTAAGCCACCCACCTGGCACTCATGTACCTTAAGCCTTCACAATTTACACAGCAATTTGGTCAGCCCCACACAACATCCCCCTTCCTGGTGCAAGCATCGCACAACCTCAGCACAAAACCCTGCATATCCACACCATAACTCGCAGAGGGCAATAACTCAGGCAAATCAACCCAAATTTGCTGAAGCGCTCGAAGCTTTCTCAGCACTGAGAGCATCCTCTAGCCCACATTTTATTCTTCCACCCTCCGCTGTTTCAGCAGCTGAGCTTGCAAGCTCTCTTTTGCTCCTATATTACCATTTGTATTTTTATTGTTCACCTTACGCTTGGTAGAAAAAGAACTGCATTTAATCAAACTTTCAAGAAAAATGCACCTTGGGACCAAGACGAACCCTGTAAAACGGCAACCACAGAAGTCACAGCTGTAAGAAGAAATCAGAGCCGCAACTGCTATGCAGCCTTAAATATAGAAGTCACTGGCTGTTTTAATAGCTGGACATCACCTAAAGACACACTGCCTCTCTGAGCCTGCAGCTGGTGGCTGCTCACCACTTCGCCTGTGCCATGACAAGGGCAAGTACCCGTGTTGCAAGCCCACGAGAGCGGTGGAGTGGTCAAATCTTGTTTTAAAAGGGTTTACAAGGAGGGGGTTCAGTGTGAGCATCACAAAGTGAGGCAGCTCTCACCTGGAGCATGGTCTGTTGGGGTAGCTGCTTTCGTAGTACTCAGCCTGGGAAGCCGGTCTGCAGGCTTCCCTCCAGGGGTGGTGGCCGGGGAGATGACCCCCATCCCAGGAGCCGGGCCGAGGTGGGGGCCCCACACAGAGGAGCTGCCGCCTGGGCTGTGGTGGGGGGCCACGGTGCGCCTCTCCCCATGCCCCCCGGGCTGCCTGCCTCTCCTGGGGCTGGGACAACCAGGCAGGGGCCCAGGGGTCCATCACAAGCTTGCCAGCGAGAGCCTCTCTGGTTTTGGGGTGGGAGCAGGGATTAAGTCCCAAACAGCTTTAGTGGCCTGCAAGCAATGAGATAAACCACAGTGCATTTAATCAGCAGCTTTCGCTGCCCCGAAAGCCCCCCGTGAAGCCTGTTGCCACCTGCTCTCCACTTTTGGGAGCCTGCTGGAAACCCACCATCTTTTCCAAAATGCCCAAAGACAAGGAAAAGCTACCTCCCCGTTTGCTTAAACTTGAAGGTCCCCTTAAAACACCAGGATGAAATGGTCCATTTTTGAAAGCAACAGGCATCCAGCTCTTCCCAGAGCAAGAGGTAGCATCCAGGTAGCATCCTCTTGCACCCCCAGCCAGCCTTGCAAAGCACCACCACTCACAGCCTCCCCAAGCAGGTGACAAATCAGCTTTACCTCTGTGACAAGGCAGTGAAACCTCATTTTATATGTGGTAGGGGAAGGAACATTGGCAAAGCTACAAGCGGGATAAGGAGAGTTATTCTCAAAGAAATTAGTAGAGACAGAGGCAGGGAGGAATGGAGCTTTGCTCACGTGAGCTATGAGACAGGGTGGAAACAGGGATTTCCTCCTGCCTTTCAGCTCCAGCAAGAATATAGCTGTTCAAGTGGACACCAGATTTACTTATAATGGTTCCACACAGAAGAGGAAACCCTAAGGAGAGCCCAGGGCAACACATGGGTGAAGCCCCAGCTGCCAGGGGAGGGGGGTGCCACCCTCAAGCCCCCCCACATCTTCTCTTGCAGCATCGGTACCTAAACTGCCCCCACAAAGGCTCACAAGCCTCCCCGATGCAGGCAGATGGCCAGATGCTGTCTGAACCACTTGTCACCCCCCTCACACTCCAAGTTTAAGGCATTTCAGGGTGGGGGGGGGCAGGGGGACAGGACAGACACACACTCAGGTCTGAACAGAGATGGCCCAGTTTGTGCCCCTTCTAGGTGAAATCAGGGTTAAATCCTTGCCCTAAAGAGCCCCTGGGCACAAGCATCCAGACACCCATCATTTTGGTCCCACCGAGGGCCCCCCCTAATTTTCAACCAGGGGTTCCCACCACCATCCACCCCCCGCGGCAGCCACACACACCTGCTCGGAGGCTGCCGGGGCCCTTCTTCCGTTCCCTGGGCCCTGCTGCCAAAGTCCACTGCCACATGGGCCGCCAGCCGCCGCCGGGGGCAAAGGGTAGCCTCCGCTGCTCCACCTCGGACCAACTCCCTCGGCCACTCGCTCAGCCCCTGGGGTGGGTGCGCACTGCTGTTTGCATCCCTGAGGGTCACCTTCCACAGCACTTGTGCCTCCTCTCAACCAAGAGATGGAGCATGCAGCCCTCCAAGCTCAAAAAAAGCCAGATATTTCTCTTGAGTTTTTTTTTTTTAATGCCATGAGATAGGTATCCTTCTCTATACATCCTCACACTTTCTAAATAATAAATAAAACCTGTTGGCTGAGCTGTTGGTTTAATCCAGACCCAGCCACAGCTCAAGAAAATAATATCCATCCCACCAGCCACTGCCTGGGGCAGAATTTGGGCAGGATGGAGCTAGGGTCCACCCCAGCCTTGCCTCATCTAAGTCCTTATAGTGCAATAACGGCCTCACTCTATAAGCGACCGGGGATTCCTGCCTGGAGACCCTCTCCCAAACTTCCCCGGGCACCTTAAAAAGCCAAAAAAGGAGTAAATTAAGGCAAATGGCATCATAGAAAACTGCAGTAAAAGCTAGATATAAGAGTCAGCGTCTTCGACCCAGCAGCCTAGCGACATGCCATCATCTCCCCCTTTCCCAGGGAAAGCACGCACAGTTTCCTAACTCCCGAAGCCTCCATTTGCTGAGTGTGAGCAGCCAGATTTCAGCCCAAGGGCAGCACAGAGGAACATAGAATTATAGAATCATTAAGGTTGGAAAAGACCTTTAAGATCATCGAGTCCAACCACCAACCCAACACCACCATGCCCACTAAACCATGTCCCTAAGTGCCGCACCTACATGTCTTTTAAATACTTCCAGGGATGGTGACTCAACCACTTTCACATGGGATGACCAGCAGAAAAACAGCTTTTTTTCCTTCTTTTTTTTCTTTTTTTCACACCCTCCCGGTCCTGGCTTTCCCTGAGAAATTTCCTCCAAATTACCTCCACCATTATACCACAACACCGATTGATTTGGAATTTGCAGGCAGGATCTTATTCATTGCATCGCGGTGGCACTGTCAGGCAAAACCCTATTTTAATTATGTTGGAAGACTACATATATTATAAGCTTCAGAGCTTAAAATTTCCACCCTACTGGGACAGTAAGATATTTCCCCTGGTGATCCTAAGAAATAAGTGCTCGGTCTCCGCAGAATTCAAGGTTTCAAATAAAAAAATATCCTTAGCAAGCAGCCATACAGAGAGCCAACTGGAAGAAATGCAAACCAGGGAAGCACTGTCTTCATGCTGCCAAGCTGCTTCAGTAGAATGAAAGTAATCATCTCCTGTCCCTTTCACAGCTGCCTTTCAAAACTTTGGGAGGCTTTGAACAAAGTAAAAGGTCTGTTATGGACAGGTCAGGCCTTCTGGGAAAGCTAGAAAGGATCCCTAGAGACCATGAGGATGCCACTTTTTTAATATATAAATATATAGATCATACTTCCACTTGGCTGCTGGCTAATAGTTTTAGGTTTCTAGCCAAGAGGCGACTGCTAGATGTTTCCAACCTGTTTTCTAGCAACCACAGAAATTTATACTGGGAACCTGCAAGCGTTCAACCAGCGCCACATGAAGAGGCTGAGAGCAGCCCCAGCTTCTTGGCCTGCTGTTGCCACCCAAACCGGGAGGATTTGGGTTGCAAGGAAGACTCAGGAGCTTGACTTGCATAAAAGCATCTGCAACTTGTGATGCTTGTTTTTGAGATGAGTGGAAACGCTGTACCAGTCCGTGATAGGGAAGGAGATGCAGGAAACACTGCCAGCAACATCAAGCTTCAAGCAAAAGTGGCTTAAAATGGACAGCTGGGGAACACCAATTTAAAGGAAAAAGCAGAAAAGTGCATTGGAAGAGGAGAGAGCCAGGGGAAGGAGCTGGGAAATGAAAAGTGAAGGAAGAAAAAACAGAGATAAAAGGACCAGATAGGCTAGAAAGAGGGAAAGAAAAGGGTAACCCTTTAACTACGTCGTTTCTAGCCAAGAAATTTCTATTTTAAAAGGATTCATAGCTTTCTTGGAAATTCAAGCTCTGTGCCATAGGACTGCCATTGAGCTTACAGGACTATTGCAAAGAAGGCAGCACACGCTACAGATAGCATTTGTCAGACAGAGCTGAAGAGACACCACTATCACTTTAAAAAATTGTCTTTTTCTGCTTTAAAAGGTTTCACTGCTGTTGTCACAGTAACAAGATTAGGTGGAAAACGTTTTTCTTCATGCCCTCTGGGTGTTTGCATGGTGTGTTGGGGCTCTGGACACTCAGGCCAGTCCCCCCCACACCAGACCCAACTGGTGAGAATAATTAGCAAAGCCTCAGGTTTAGGTTACAAATCTTTGTAACCTAAGAGGAGAAATCCAGGTGGCTTCGGTACCTGAAGCTATTTTTAGGTGATTTATGTTGTTTCTAATTGGTTCTGAAATGAGATTTTTTTTTTTAATGGCATCATTAGGAAGCTTTGTTCATCTCTGAGCTCTAGCCCCCTAGAAATGCGAGATATAGATATACACAGTTTTCTTGTGGAGATGTCTTAAGCATCATGTCATAGCACAGGGGAGTTTGAAAGGGCCGCCTACAGTCAAGAGAAAAAATTGAAACCAGCTCATCTCTCATCACATCTGCATGGCAGAAATGCAAGTAGTAAATGAGCTACATAAAACGTGAAAACTCATCTTAAATATTCTTTAGAGTGAAAACGTCAGCACTGAACACACTGCCAGCATTCGAGACATTTGACAGCATATTCCATGTCACACACACACACCAAGGAAATTAAAACCACCCAGGAAACCCAGGAGCTCAGTTTCCCAGGCAGGCTGAGCACCTGCACTAGTATGGGGAGAGCCCTCATCCTCAGTCTCAATGGCAGCTAATTAACTAATTAGCTTGATCACTCCTGACAGGCTTACAGGGAAGGAGTGGTAAGAGCCCCTGCTCCAGCTGGGGGTGGCATGTGGGGCCTTCCTAGGCCAGGGGCATCCCAGTGGGAGGAAGGTGGTGGCTCCCAAAGCAGCTGAGATACATCTGCTCCCACCTGCAGCCGCTGCATTAGCACCATCATGTGGATTTGATCCAGCCAGCATGGCACCACTGCACATTTCCCCATAGCCAGTTTGTGTGCTTAAGTTTTCACCAATGGTTTTGCACCTTTCTTCCCCACATTAGGTTGTTTCTAGCTTCGAGGGACCAAGCCATCCCTACCACCACCACCCCGCACATACACAGTCACATTTAGCAACATCCAGACATGCCTATTAATTTTTTGAGACTTAGACAAGAATATTAATTGCATTCCAAAGGCATTCAGCACACAGCAAATTAAGAAAAATAATTTTACACCCCACATTGTATCCAATGAAGAAGCAGAGCTGCAAAAAGCTATTATTTGTGGAAATCAAAGCACATCTGTGCAAAGTGCTGTACAAGTCCCTGGTCTGGCTGCAACGGAAAGGTAATTCCAGCCTCCTACATGAGCTCCGATTACAAAGCAAGCCCCAAAAACTTTGAAGTCTTTGCCTTACTTTGTTCCCACTTCAGCAAAACCTCTTAACTCTTGGCTGTGAATACAAATTCCTTGCTACTTGCATCCCCCACCCCTAAAGGAAAGGCTGTGCTGCTCCTGCATCCCACTGTGGCAGGCTCTGTCACAGCATCTCGCCCAGCTTGACCCACCATGGGAAGGAACGGGGATGCACAAAGGCCAACAATGACACAACAGCTAAACCCAACCGCGTTGAGGAGGTCAGAGAGCTTTCAGTATTCAGGTCCTCTCGTTTGTCTGTGCAACACCCTTATGTTTTCCCAGCCATAAAATTGATGTTTATCTCACTGCTAACTGCCTTACAGAGATCATTACACATTTCAAATTCAACCATTCGCAGATAAAACGAGCACGAGCAGCCTGGAAACTGTCACACCACCCGTCGCCTTGCCACATTGCAATGCGTTACAACCTTTAAGCTGAAAATTAACATATAAAACCAAGAGGCCTGGAAATATTCACTGGGCAAATGATGAAAACTAAGCAGAGGTAATTCCTCCACCCGCCCCACACCACCCCCTGCTCAACCAGGGAAAATTAATTTTTAAGTGAGACGAATTCTGAAGCTATTCTTGTGGTGTTAAGCAAAGAAACCAAGAGGAGATTATTCTTCCTTGTCTAAAATATCTTTGCTATATGAAATGTCCCTCTGGATCTGTGTCTGTTGGAAAATATGGAGGGAACAGAAGGCAAAGAAGGGGATGCAGATGCCAAAACAAGCCCCAGAAGAAACATCACCAGCTACAACTGCTGCATCTCATGGCATAGGTGCCGTGAATGAGCAGGGGATAGATGCTGAGCTCATGTCTGGATCGGATCACACGGCTGGGGCTACCAGCCCTGCTTGTGCTGATGCCCTCAGAGATCTCCACCTCACCCCATATACTTTTAGGCTCCTTTACTGGTGGCCACAGAGGGAGGGACCTGGACCCAGACTCTTTTCTCAGGGTCTCCATCAAGTGCCGGAGCGAGGAAAGCTGATAGCTTGGAAATCTTTAGCCCTGAGATATTCCAGGGTGTCCTTTTGAGAAGATTGCCATCTTGTGTCTTTTCAGACACTTAAACATTGGTTGCCTTCATATTTGAAACCACAGGTCTCGTTCAGGAGCTTTATTACACACAATCAGGGACAATAAAGACCCTTGACAGTTACAGATGGCTTTGTGTGTCCTGTTCTTAGTGCTACCTTGTAAAGTTGGACAGTAATGTTTCCCTCATTTTTTTTCATCTCAATTTATGACTCCTCTACCATGAAAAGGCACTTATGCCCTCCATGGTTACATATACTATATCCTTCAAGGCCACTAAATCACAGTCTCAAGTCATGTCAAATTTTGCGAAATAAAACTAAATTGCAGTTGTCCTCTAAGGCAAGAAGCTGCAAAACTTAGAGAGAACGAGCTCTGTTAAAGCCAGAAATCTGGACAGCAGCCTCCCATGGTGTTCAGGAGCAAGGATCACCAAAAACCTCTAAGTGAAAGAGAAAAGTCTGATACAAGGGAGCCTAGGGGACCCTATGTGCTACCCCAACAAGCTGCCTCCATAGGTACTTCTGTGGTCTAACGGCAAGAGTTAAAACTGTTCCAAACTCACAGGATTTCTCTATATAAGCTGAGCCTCCAGTCCCCCACAGCTGGGATGCAGAGGGCTGGGAGCAGGAGAGAGCCAGGCTCCAGCAGCATTTATTCATTGAGGCTCAGTCCCTGGGCTGGATTTGTGCTTGGAAAGAAAACTGGGAAGCTGATGGGATCATAACTTCTTGTTTTAAGGGCTTTTTGTGCAGACAAAAGTTAGAGAACTACTAACACAGCAGGGTTTCACTCAACTGAGTCCATCTGGGTTCACTCAAAGTGCTGGGCACCTCACCAAGGACTGGGGAAACCGAGGACAAAGATACAGCACAAAGAAAACATTGACCCAAACCCACTTTTTACATTTTTCAGGGGCACAGTGAGTTGTCTTTTCCCTTCTGCAGCAGAGTTAAGCTTTCATGATAGCTGAATTAACTTAGAGAAGAGCCAGCACCAGGGACAGACAGCAGCATGCTAGTATAAGAGCAGGGAAGACCCATACCACTGCTGTGCTTGCTAATTCCCCTCCCCGCATCCCACACAGCTAATTCACAGGGGGCACAAATTGCTCCATGCATTGCAGATACACCATCACACCATGGCACAGCATCCAACCTGGCACAGACACCATGGCAACTCTTTCACCATGTATGATCATCTCTCAGCAAAACCCTTGCAATAAGCACTGCTATTTTGGAAAATCCTATTTAAAAGTTTGTTCCATGGTCTAAGCTCAGGAGGCTTCTTCGCTTCACAAGGTGACCTCACACCACATTGCATGAGCCCAGAGCAAGCTCTTCATGTGGAACAATGCCCTAGAAGCAGGAAAGAGCCAACCCACAAAAAAAGAGGAAAATTATGAGGAGCCATGACAGAGACAAGGAAAAATGCAAAACATCTCATGCCAGATCCTTAGCCGATAAAAACCCAACGTGCATAACATACAGCTTCGGGCTGGGATACACTTACCCATCTCTGAATGTTTAATGGGAGCGTACACATCGGTTAATCAGCAGCACAAGACACAAAGTATTTTGTACCTCCTCTCCACATGTTGTGCAATTAAAAGGCTTCTCATTCAGGCACAGAGAAAAGTCAAGGGACTTCAGGCTGTGAAACATCCATTATTCAAAAGTGTATCCATTATTGAAAGTTTTTCTTAAAATCCTATTGTCAGCTTGAAAGAATAAAGAAAATGAGTTTTTGAAAGCTGTGCTCCTTTGATATTCCACTCCAATTTTTGCTGATTGTAAGTACTAAAACTCCAGACATTTTGAAGAGCTGAAGAAATCCTTCACAGTTCCTGAGAAAGGCAACACCCTGTGGGTAGTTGCATTTTTTTTCCCCCCTCACTTAACTCTACCTGGCAGGGTTGTGTTACACCCTGGCCAACAGCATGCTCCTTTCCCAAATTGCTCAGCTACCCCAGCATGAGGTTGACAAGCATCTATTCAGGAGAAGGCAATAACAAATTACTCAGCAAGCAGTAGCAGATACCCACCATTGCATCTGACCAGCTTATTGACATCTATAAGCTCAGCTGAATGAAGCCTGGGTGGTATGCACAACCTTTTCACAGCACCTGGGAGATTCAGTGTGGGGTACCAGGACTAGTCTGCAGGAGACCACATGAGAAACAAGTCCCAAGGGTGCCTCCCACCACCCAGATGTGGGTGCAGAGGGGCAGTAGGCCCCACAGAGCCAAGACAAGGGAAAGCCCACCACTACCACAGCTCCTGCTGTAAAGGGAAGACACTGGGACAACCAAACAGTGCTGTTCCAAGAAAGATGTCACACAGGAACTACCTGGGTGGTGGAAGATCTTCAACAAGAACATCAAACAATCAACTGCTAACACTAGGATATAAAAACAATCAGCAAAGAAGGTTTTGCCTCCTCAGGAGCTGGAGGACCTAGAGGGTAGAGTGTTGAAAGCCCCCAGGTCCAGGCATCAGGTACCTCTGTAGGGATGAGGTGGGTCTAACATCCAGCCAGCAAGTCAGTCCACAGGTCAGAATCAGGTCTAGAGAAAATATCTAGGTCAAACACACTTGGCTGGGTCCAGAAACAGCAGGGTCTAAGGCTAGCCTAGCTATACTGAGCTAGAGATTGGCGTTCCTACAACACAGCTTATAAAAGAAGAGAAGCCCTCAGGCTGAGCTTATACAGGGCCTGAGGCCCCACATGGGTGGGGATGCTCAGGTGAGGCCAGTCAGGGCCACTAAAGCTTATAAAGGCACTGAGAGGCCTAGCGGAGGCTTAGGGAGAGGTAGAGCAGGAAAGGGTGGGTTTTTGTTGTGGGGCTGGCTACTGAAGAAGGAAGAGCTAGAGTGAAACAGCTGTTGAAGCTGGGCATCAGGTTAAGAAATAGAGACTGAAGCCTGAAACATGTTCTACAGCTTTGAGATGAAAAAGATTACTTTGTCTAAAATAACTATTTGTGAGCAAAAAGCAGAAGTCCTTGAAAGGCTTCCATATCACTGAAGAGATAAGGCTGGTAAGGTATGGGGGTCTCTGAAGGCCTGAAGACTCTTCTACTTGGCAAAAGGAAGATCAAGAAAAGATGTAGCAGAGGTAGGCAGCACTTAGTAATGAGGGACTAGTTTCTTCAGGGCTTATTATAAAAGAAATAATATTAAAAATACTATCAGATAGACTTAAAATCAGTTTGTTTAGGTTTTCTGTATCCATAGTGTATAACTAAATTGTGGAACCCCCTGTGGTGTGACCTGAAGACACTAAAGATACTATTTCAACAAAGCAAACTGATGGAAGGATGATGACTGAAAGCTAATAAATGCAGTAACCTAGGTGTAATGTGTGATTTCAAGTTCTTAAACACTGCTGGAGGCTCAGTGAGTGCAACGGTGTAAGGGTCCTGCTCTTCCACCATCAGACTACTAACTTTAGGTGTTGTCAATAATTTAGGGGACAGCTTGAACGTATAAAATGAAACCATTGTTCAGTGGTCTTTACTGACTGCTATCTTTAAGCAGCACATTTACCTAAAACACAATGATGCTCCAATAGTGGATGCTTGTAGAGTGTTTCCAGAACACTAAAATGAGCTGGATGTTATCTACAGGACAGCTACAGCTCACAGCTTATTTGGATAAATTCTTTGCTGCAAGAAACCATTTTCTGCTATTACCAGTGAAATAAGCTGAAAAACCACTTCTTTTCTTCTGCAATGAGATGCTGTGCATAACATAATGAATTTGCAAAGCTTTTAGAGGATGGATGAGAGTTAAATAACTTCCTCCAGGGTCTAAGGCACTGCAAAGCAGGACTGGAGTTGCTGCCATAATAAAGGCACACTAGGAAAGCCAGGAGGGTTATTGCAGCAGAGGAAGCACTTTGTAATCGGTGGCAATGCTGAGGTGGCTTGTGTAGCCAGAGTCTAAGCAATGCTGGAACAGCAGGGCACAGCACAAATTTAAGTATTGTCAGATGAAACAGTTTGACTATTGTGTCTCCACAGACCATTGCAGTTCAAGTCTCTCTCGTTAAGCTTCAAAGAGTATAGCCAGCTTGTTACCAGAGTTTTAGGTTCCTTTTGTTTGCAGCAATGCTTATGAAGGTAACGGTACCAGCAATCGTCCCTCCTGGGACCAAGCTGGACTGATCCAGGGTCGACAGCATGTTCCTCCTCCCCAGACAGAAATGACTGGGGTGGGTGGGCAAGGGTGAGGGAAGGCATGAGGGCAGGCCCCCTTCCTTGTTGGTCACTGCTGGAGGCAGGATGAGCCAGTGTCTTCATTCCCTGTTCAAAACAGACATGCAAACCTTTACCCCTCCATCCATGTCTTTCTCATTTTGGATCAGACCTTTCTGTCAAGCTGCTTATCGGATGCCTGGTGGGGCACTACTCTGATGTCCTATGGCAGTGGCTCCCAAATGGGGATCAGTGGGACCCCAGTTAGCCTCAGTTGCTCTTTGTACAGCTCAAACTATGTAAAGAAGCTGGAAGTGAGCTACTTTGCTCCCATAAACAATAACCACAGCCAACACAGGATATAAGGCTGTTGTCAATAAGGGAAAAATGGCACATAGCCTACTGATGGGGTTGGACGAGCTGTGTAAGAAGTCAGCTTACATCTGGACTATATATGTGACTCTGCCACTGAGAAATGTTGTTGGGTTAGATTTTGAGTGCTGTGTAAATTTATTCAAGATTTTGGGAGGCCAGGCAACCTGGTCAAAATTACTGTTCCTGCAGCTGTGGTGATACAGGTTATTCACAAGGTAAGCTCGATGCTGGGGGATCCTCTGATTTACCATACAACACACACAAGTATAGTCATGCAGGAAATCCCTGACAGTACTATGGGGTCCCCTGGGCTGTGTGAAGGCATGAAGCAAAGCATCAGCCACACAACTGAGCAGTGGCTGCAAAGGTTCCCCCTCTCACTTGGGCTGCAGAGCTCTCAGCCTCAGCAGGAGCCTTTCCAGCTGGTGGCTAAGCCAAGAAAGGGGACAGGCTAAAAGCACACAGCCATCAACAGCTACCCCTGTTCAGCTGACATGCAGCAACTTCTTAAGCTACCATAACTAAGTTGTGTCCCTGACTCATTTGGCTTGTCCACTGTTGGGGTGGGAGCTTGGAGAGCCTCCTCCTCTGGCTGAGTCCTGAGGAAACAGCACTCTTACTTCACGGAGATGATGACCTTCCCTGGGACTTGCACTGGAGCATGTGGTTGAAGGCTTTGTTTACCTGCAAATGCAAAGCCCTGGATATCTATATGGTGATGGCCATCAGGGCTGGGCTTTGCAGGGAAGGAAGGGGCAGAATGAGGATGCATGGGAGAAGGTCTGCATCTGAGTCTGGGCTTTCCATCCCTGGGATCCACTGCTGGGATTGAAATAACTTGGAACCAGATGAGCTCCTGGGTATTTCTCTGCCTGACATCCCTGAGTGTGCTGGATGGTGGCTACATAAATATTTCTGGGGAGCCGAGCCATTATTTAAGGATTAAAATACCATCAAATGAGGAAAAAAAGTGTTTTGAACACCTTCAGAGGTGATCGGGGGGAAAAATGCAAATGAAGGCACCTCAGGATCCACTAATCTACTTCTAAAATAATATCCCAGCATATTATCCTTTAAGACTACAAACTCTTTGGTATGGGAGTGAGTGGTTTTATGATTTTTGCCATTGAGCATGTCACAATTCTGGCCTTGCAGTACCGAACTAGGAGTCAACGGCTCCCTGGCTTAAATCCAATGAAAGAAGATTAAAAAGGGTGAGGGGCAAATGGGATTTCTTGATTTAATATTTTTGTTTCTTAGAGAAGCACGACTCTGGAGGCTTTTGTGCCAGGGGCCTAACCGCAGACAAAAACCTGCTTCTACCTACAAAAAAAAAGCTTTGCTAAAATAATCCTGAGGAATCTGCTCCATGTTTACCTCTTCCAGTTTGAAGACTGGTCCAACATGGGGATGGATATTTCCCTACTGGCAATACTGGGGAATGGAGGGAGATAGTAGAGGAAAAAAATGTGGAAATTGTCTTCCTGGTACTGACTCCAGCACACTTCTGTGGCAGACACTCTTCAGAAACAGCAGGTAGGTGGGAATCAAGGGGATTTTTCCTCTGGTAAAACCCATCCCCACAATTCTGCCTTCCCACGCCAACCTGCAAGGAGAGGGGAGGAAAGAAGACAAATCTAGTGGAGGTCTCGCACCTCTTCCTGAGGCAGTACTTGCATTCTGAGGAGGGCTGAAGAGCTGTGGATGCTGAGCTTTCAGGTATGAAACGTTCTGGTCTGGGCTGTTGTACTTTAGTGTCAGTTTTCAGAGAACATACTTAACACCACCACCACCCCACCACCCCCACCCCCCAAAAAAAATGCAACAAGCCAAGGTCCTCTGCGTGCACAGGTGGCTTAAGCACATTGACCCTGGGACATGGTTGGCTGTATCTGGACCCTGAAGTAGCCTCCCCTTGGCTGCATCTCTGCAAACAGAGCCCAATGCATTTGCTTAATCTTCCCCCAAAGGGCAGCAAAACCTTCAAACAGGTCAACAGCCTCACCTGTGCTTGCACAGGTTTGTCATAAGGCAGAGCAAGGCATGGCCTTTATTTCAGTGCAACTTTGCAGAGCTGCCTTGAAGATGTCTCCAATGATGGCCTCGATGGCCATGTTGACTGCTCTGTTGCTTTTGAGCATCTTCACCTCCTCTCTGTCTGCTCCAGCTGTACTTCATGCTGTGGCTCATGCTGCTTATCAGAGCCAGCTCATATTTGGGGATGCTTCTAGCTGCCGCTATCACCTGAGACCAAAGGAAAACCCACCACCCAGTGCAAAAGCTGCTCTGCTCAGAGAAGCACAGAGCATCTCAGGCTGGAGGTACGTTCCTCTTTTATTTTATTTATAGCAAACAGGAATTTGGAGCCAGAGACCCAACTCTTTCTCTGTATATATTTAAAATGTGTACAAGTATATGGCACAGCAGAAACATATCATTGATTTCTGAAGGGGACAATATGTTTTAAGACCACAAGAATCCCCCTTGTAATCAGAGATGTACTGGGTACTGCAGCCATTTGAGGGGTACCTCTCTGGAAAGGAGGTCTCTCCCCTCCCTGGGCTCAGCTGAACCCAAGACACTGGCTCTGTGCCAGCACAAAGCTTTGATGTTGCAAAGTGAAATGATCTGCTAAGCAAGGATCCATGTTTGCCAGATGACTTTACAAGCAGAAGTACATTAACTCCAGGCGGTAGAGAAAATGTCACTCCTGTACCATTCAGACAGACCGTGTATTGCCTCTGCTGCGGGGCAGGGCGAGGAGGATTGTATGAATCAAGGTGTAGATGTGATTTCTGCAGGCTGTCGCCACCTCTGCTGTTGTCTCTCCGTATGAACAACAGGAAGTTTGCTTAATCTCTATGGCTTTGTCTAGTGATGCTTCTGTATTTCAGAGAAGAGGAGAACTCAGCGTTTCAGCTGCTTTTGAAAATCCAGTGAGTTGCAGACACCCCCCATTACAGCTCCCTAGCCAAGGCAGAGTGGTATGACCCTGCTCCTCCAAAACAGAGCTGCTGCCCTAGGGCCCCATCAGGAGAGATGCACATGGACAGCAAGCTTGTCTTTGGTGAGACAGCTGTGCAATGTTGCCTTCTCAGGACACTTCCCAGCAAGGGGAATGGGGAATTAATTCACCACCGCACATGGCCTGTGGTTTATAGAACCTCTCAGTGCTGAACAGGTTTACCAGGAACATCAAATTCTTTGAGGAAAGTTCACATTGAACAGTGTCAAAGCTTGCACAGTATCTGTAGGTTTAGTTTATAAGAGCTGCCTTTCCTGCAGGCCCTGATAACTTAACACTGTTGAAATTCAACAGGCCGGGGCTGCTGAGCACATCTCTCACTGGCTGCATCCCCCTGGATGCTCTGCAATCCCCACTTCCATGGGATCTGCACACTTCCCCCTTTTCTTAGAGGGAGGGGAAAAATCAAGGTGCAAACCTGAAATTATCTGCCCCAGCTTATACAGATGTGTGCAAAAGACAAGATGCCACAACATTTTTGACAGCTGAAATGTCCAGGTTTGGGGTTATGCTTCATGTGTTGCCCTCTGAGCTGCTGCTGCTGCCACTTACCCTGGCTGAAGCCATGTCCTATGGTCAAGAACCAGTGAGATGGTTGGCAATGCCACTGCATCCTCGTATGACACCTTCAGGCATCTGCCACAGCATCTGCATACAAAGACCTGCAACACAATCCCAAGGAGGGATGGGGCTGAAGCTCTGCTGAATTGAACCCATGGTGAGGCATTGTGGGGGATTGGTATGTGAAAAGGTTGGTTTTAACAGTTTTTACATCTTTTAATAGCCTGCTGTTTGGGAAAAACTCCCCCCGAGCATCCCATTCCACCAGCGGTGCCAGGGGAAGGGGAAAAAAAATAATCGAAGGGTTGTGACGTAGCAGCTCTGGCAGAAATAAAGCCCCAAACGAAGAGGCAAAAGTCTTTCCCAATTTTGGAAAACAAATGCTCTGTATCCTTACCTTCTGATCAACAACCCACTCCACCGCCATAGCTTTAGTGCCAGTCACACCAATTACTCTGTATCCCTGCCAAAAAACCCTTATTGGATGGGTGTCAGGAGAGAAATTGCATGGTCCTGCTGTTCTCTCTGAATTAAGCATTTGATTTTCCTGCGTTTTCAGGAAGAACCGTGAACAGCTCAAGCTGTGTCCGATAACAGTCCACTTAGCAATTGCATTAACTGCACATATTTACCCCCTTCATCTTTTGAATGTGATTCCTCACGCAGAGCCTATGCCTTCTCCCTCATCCGGCAGAGCACAGCACTTCTCACCTGCATTCACAACCACGATGCAAAGGCTTGAAGAGGACAACCCCCGTGGCACACATCTGGATGTTCACCCACCGTGACCGATGAGGGACCATGAGGCCATTCCTAAATTCTTACATTTTTCTCATCTCCTTTACCTTGTACGTGGGTGGGTCCCTGGGCCAACGGCTGGGGAAGTTTTCGGCGGCAAAGCACGAGGTGGGCAGAAGATGGCAGCATCAGCCCAGCAGACAGCAACCTCTTGCTTAACTAGGTAAGGATTTCTTTTAATTGGGAATACCAATATATTTTCGCAGAGGAAAGGGGACATTTTAACGCCCTTGGACTTCAGAAGTGTGATCAAGGCACAAGACACAACGCTCCTGGATGGGCAAAGCCAAAGGAGATGGCTCAGCCTGAAGGGCTTAGTGCAAGAAGGACCACATAAGCATTGCCTGCGCATTGAAAGACACAGGGGCTGAGGACCAGAGTGTTTTTTTGCAAGGAGTGAGGATGTGCCTTCAGCAGGGGAACAGTCAGTGTCCACACCAGGCTGAAGGGTGCCAGGGTGGTATGTCTGCCCAGGGACAGGCTGCCACCCCTACCGACGATGCTAGGCTGTCTCATGTGCTTACGTGAATTATTGTAGCACTGAGGACTCTAGGCTTAGGACAGAAGTACCCAGCCCTGCCCAAAACCTCTCTATGCTTTGGTTTTCTTAGCTTTCAGGCAAGCTTAATATTTACTGTAGCTCTCCCCAGAATAGCATAAGTGCTCTTTGCACACTACCTTGAAAATGCAAAGTATTTTACATTGAGTATTTTCAGAAACGATGTTAAAACATGGTGGTCTTGTTGGCTCCAAGAAGATGCTTTAAGTGAGCCTCTGCTTTACCTGCATGGCCTTCATTTCCCAGGGCTGCTCCTCTGCTCTTAACCCAATGAGAATTTAATCCTTTAGTTTGTTAGCCACTCTATACTTCCTGCGCAGATTAGTCACTGTCTCACCAGGAGTGAAGGGAAGAGCATGATTTTCCTGACACAATCCCTGGCAGGCCAAGATACCAACAAAATTTAACCTGCAGTAATAGATACCCACTGGGACCTGCAAGAGAAGGGGACAAACATTAACTCCCTCCCATCCCCCAGCAGCAGAAGAGTTTGAGATGCTGCCCTGAGTCTGCAGCAAAGTCTGAATAACCAAATCCTGATCTTTCCAGTTGTCACACTAACTACTGTGCTGTCTCATCTCAAAAAACCACTGGTGCCCTCTAAAGCACAGGGTCACAATCTCAACCAGACAAAACTGGGGACAGCAACCAGTTTTGCTGTGGCTGTGTGGATTCTCCCCTGGGATATTGTCCCATGGGATCTGGTGGAAAATTAACAGCATGCATTGAGGAGCAGCTATTGTGCTGGGACAGTTTTGTGCTATGCTTCAGTTTGGGATGTTTATTTTTTCAGTGTATGTTGATCATTACAGGACACTTCTGTGGATTTTATCTCCTTGGTGCAGGTACATGAGGCCCTGTGGATTTTAAGCTTGTCATCCCCTTTCCCCAGAGCAAATTTGGGGAAAAAAAACCAAAACAAAACCCTTGCAGAGCTCTGGTCTTTCAAGGACATGGCAAATATGTACTAAACACCCCACCACCATGGTGGAGTGTACGCTGGGATGGGCTGGCAGATACTGGAAGTGACGTGGAAGGGGAGTGAGATCTGAACATCATGTTGCCTTGCATCTTGGATTTAACCTTTCTCTTTCCTTCTATCTTGTCTACCTTTTGCAACCTGCACATAACCTTTGTCTGTTTGTATGTCCTGTTCTTAGGCAGCTTCACTGGGATGGGACTTAGGAGACCTTCCAGCTCTGCTGCTGCTTCTCTGCCTGGAGATCTTCCACACTTGTGGAAATCCAGTGTCCACACTTGTAAAATGGGGGCAAAGACCCTCTTCTCCTCTGTAAAGAGCCTGGAGACATATCAGTGAGGAGAGACAGCTCTATTCTTGCTAATGTAGCATTAAAGGGGACAATTTGAAAGTGGGGCTTATGCTGTTGTAAGCCATTGCCCAAATAATATGAAAAGCGGCAAACCCTTGTGCTGTGGAGAGTTTCAGGGCAAATGGATGGGGTTGAGCAAGTGGAGAGGGTGCTGGACATGCTGTCAAATTCCCAGAGCAGAGCTTTTTCCAGTGCATGAAGCTATGGAGGGCTGGTGGCCCCTGCACTCACAACAAACTCCTGGCAATGGCAGTAGTGTTTGCAGAGGGTTCAGGGCAGCAGGAGAGATCCAAAGAGAAGAGGGCACTGAAGCAGGAGAGGACTGGAGCTGAAAGAGGGGAACAGAGGGACAAGAGGTCCTGGAGATAGAGCAGACCGGGCAGGGCAGGTTCCCCTGAGGAACACAAACTTGATTTACTTTCCTAGTATAAGGGCATTAGATTATTCTTGGCAATCCATCAAATGCCATGAGCCTTTGCAGTGATCAGTATACCCGCTGGGGCTGCAGAGGAGGGGATGGGACATCTTGCAAGACCAGGGGCTTTGCCAGCTCAGGACCCCCAAGCACCTACTCTCCAGGAGGCTTGTCCCAGGATGCCCATCCTGAAACACAGATGCCCACAGCAGGTAAAACCATACCATCCTCTCACTAGGGCAGTGTTTCATAAAGTGCTCCCAGCTAAAGCCAAGGAGGATCTTGGGGATGCTCCAGGAAGGTGGTGTGGGAGCAAAGATCTTCAGCGCTGGGCTTGAGGGGATGTGAAGGAAGCCCTGCCCCAGGGCTGAGCCACAGGCAGGCTCTGGGGGAGACAGTGCGTGCTGAAGGGGAGAGAGGAATGGATGGGGAAAAAGAAAGGGTGCCTCAGGGCCTTCCAGGCCACCCCATGCCCATCCCACCTTGGGGCAGCAGAATTGCTGCGGTCCCTGGCAGTCCGGCCCCACAGTGCAACTCCCCATGGCACAGCTGCCCATGTGGCTGTGCATCCCCAGGGGACCAGGCATTGAGTGCTGACTGATACTTTCAATATCAGGTAAATATTTAAATGTTGGGTAAATATTTAAATATCTAAGTAGATCTTTGCAGTTCTGGTGAACCACACTGGCGGAAAACTTTGCAGAGGAGCAGTTTGCATCCCGAAGGCTCAATTTTTTTTTTTTAAAGAGTGTGCCTTTGCAGGCACCCATGCTGGTTCCCAGCAGCTATAAATGGCCATGTGCTGCCATTGCAGTGTCATCACACTGATTTTCCAGATGGGGAAACCAAACATGCATGAACCACACAGGGGTCACAGAGTGAGTCAAAGCTCACAGAGCCAGGGGATGAGAAATCCCGATCTGCTGACTCTCCATCCCATGGTTTAACCACAAGCTCATCCTTTCCCCTCAGGGGATCTCCCGCTCTGAAGCTGCATTGCTGTTTGCATATGATTTTCAGAGAAAAGTATTTGCAGAGAAAATAATGTGCTTCTTGGGCTGAAACATCTTATAACTCTCTGTCCAGAAGGTGGATGGGAATGCATATGGGGGAGGGACTATGAGACAACAAATTTGGGTCTGGAGAAATCAGAGTGGCTATTTGTTACTGTAGTGACCCTAAGAGGAAGACCATGGTACATCCAGCAGTTACTGGTCCACATAGCAGTTACCCTGTGAAGATGCTGTGCTGTGCCACACGTACAACGTGGCTGTCCAGCTCATGTCATGCCATGTGCATCCCTTGGCACAGGGTAAACTTTGCTGGCTAATCATATTGGAGGCAGCTCCCGCTTGGCACCAGTAATCACACCACCTGCACATCCTTGTCTTTATCTTCAAGTGAAGCAGCATGTTCGCATGTGACCATGCTTTTGCTTGACACTTGGGATGAGGAACAGAGTTGGTTTCTTCTAATAAAATCCTGCAAGAGCTCTAAAGACCAAAGTGTTGGTGACAGTACGAATGGATGAGATCTGAGCAGGGTGCCATGCCCTGACCAGAGATCCAGCTGATGCTGCACAACTCAGAGTGTCCCGCATCTGAACGGACGTGAGATTTTCTATGCTATGCCCTTTTTCCTTCTAGGATTAGCTCCAATAAATTGTATCTTAATATCTTAAGGAGAGAGTGCCTTTCTTACCAGGGTCACAACCACTAGCCCTGGTGCGTTATGGTGACAGGAAGGAGAAGGGAGCAGGCTCAAGCTGAACGCTGGTACCATTTTCAGATATGCCAGGGCATGTTGTTACAAGATGTCATACACAACCTGGATTGGAGTCCTGCAAAAGGATCACATACTGGCTCTTCTCTGGGGCAAGTGGATTTAAAAATATCAGCTGTTGTCATAGAAGATACAGTGCTGAGACTACATTCTTCTATAGAAAATACAGAGGAGGGATGAAAAATATCCTATGTATCTCCCAGATGCTCAGTATTTCTCAGGCAAAAACTTGCACTCATGCACAGGGAGCCCTAAACATTTTGGACTGTACCTGCAGAGATGACGGCATTGCACGTCTGGAGAGTGGAGGCTTGTAGGAGCGTTAGCTGCAGTTTGGGAGTTCAGGCTCCTGAAATTAAAGCTGTACATCTGCAGCGCAGTCACGGCGTGGGCTCTCTCCGTATATGCTGTCCTTCGCATCTGCTTTTCCCAGGCATCAGCCCCTACCTGTGAGTTGAAGTGGACAACTTGAAAAGCCTTTTGCTGCAATTTGCCAAGGAGAGTCTGTCAGCTCATTTCATCCATCAAATAAGCATATGTCCAGTAGTAATCGCTTCTTGTCTCTGCTGTATGGGGCTGATTAAAAAACAGGGGCGCAGCCATGAAGTGTTACTGTTGTAGTATTATCTGGCCAGAAGAACAATCGCTGCTTCCCAACAGCTTCAAGCTTCCCTCCTATAAGCAACAGAAGGTCTCACGTTAATGTACTTGCCATAAAGGCAGATGCAATCAAATTAAATATATGTGAATGACTGTGCCCCTGCCCAGGATGACTGTCTGGGGAACGGACCAGCATTTCTTGGCTAGCAGTGTAGGAAACAAGATGGTCAGCACTGTATTTTCCTCCTTGAAGCAGTTCAGATGCAATTCAAATGAATCCCTTGTGGAACCCTCCTGGCTTCTGCTGAACTATGACACAGATGGGTCTGGCTCATTGCATGCAGCAAAAGCCGCTTAATTAGAGCAGCAGCTCAATTTATTTGTTTTGGATCATCTTTATTAGCCATCACTTAAGCTCGTAATTAAGGGCAGAATAGGGACTGTAAAAATGGTACCATCCCATGCTGCTTGCTTTCTCCCTGTGCTGCAGCCACTGAGCGTTGCTCCCGTCTGCTCAACACCTTCAGGAGTCTCTCCCCTCCTGTACAGATGGCACGGCTGTCATCTGCACTCCAAATGCATGCTTTATTCCTAGAAAAGCAGAAACGAAATGGCAGTATTTTTATCCTGGGATACTTAATTGACTGAGGTAGGACATCTGATGCCCCAAATGCCACTCAGGCACAGCATGAGCAGCAGGTATGACTCCTGGAGGGATGCTGCTGCCCATCTCTTAAAATAAATACCCAAGTGCTAACACCCAGTGGAAGAGAGCACCAAAATCCTCACAGAGACTCTGGCAGGCAAAACAAAGGCTGAGGGATTGAGACCTGAGGCTCACATGGTAACCAAGGAAGCCTAGACCTTCCTCTCAAGAGAGAACACTGCTCAGAAATGCAAAGCTACGTCATCGCTCTGATTGTGGCTATTGTTATTGTCATGTGGTTATAACCTTGCATTCAGTGGAGGCATTTCTGTTCAGGTGTTTCTTCTGAAGTGCCTGAGATGTTTTTATGGTTTTCAGTCTGCCTCTGTACCACTCCAATGTCCTGAATCATCTCCTTGCAACCCTAAATTCTGGTTGCACTCTTTGAGCTAAAGGGCGGCTGTGACCAGCACCACACAGCCATTTTCCACCACAAGGCAATTCTTGCTCTGAGACTCAGTTTTCTTTTGTAGGACCCAGCTCTGGGATTCCTACATTTTGTTTTAAATGCAGCTTGAATCAGGACAAGCACGGGCATGTAGCTTTAATGATGTCTGCATTTTTAACAGGGACTGAGTCTACAACAGCTACACTGGTATCTTATTCATGTCACCATGATGCCTAGTCCTGAACAAGGACCCACCATGGCCATCAACCCTATGGGGCAGGCTCTGCTCCCAGGAGGTTCACAGGTGACAGGCAGGGATGCATCTCCATCCCAGCATCTTTGCAGGCGCTCTCCCTGTGGGAGGCAGGGCTGGACTTGGCTTTGAGAGCTGGCAGCTACGGTCACTGCTTCCATGTGGTCCACAAGGAAATTCCCAAAACTGGCATCCAGCCCCTGTAAAACCACAGGCAGCTACTGTTTGTGGTGCAAGGTAATGTGTATCAACTGTCTGGATCTGCTGACAGGACAGGGGAGAAAGCTGGACGTTGTATTTGTGTGTACATGAGCTGTTATGAAACGGCTGCCTTGTGCTCCAGAGCAGTGGTTTTTTCCTCTAGTTATTCAAACATCTAAAGGAACAATAGGTTAGAGAATTGGGAGGGGAGAGAAGGAGAGCTTATACATTTTGCTCCTCCTTTCTTCTGAAATGTCTGCATCTTACAGCACTCTTGATCAGTTCTGCTTTGGTGGATGCTGCCACTGCTGCTGCTGCACTCAGCTCCAATGATAAACATTGAAGGGCAGGTGGGGGGAGCCCAGGGCAGTATTTTTAATGAAGTGAATCTCCAGGCTACACCAAACGAGGCTGGCTGTGTCCTGGTACAGCCTTTGTTTGCAAACAACAGCCTCTCTAGGTAACCACACAACAGAGCACAAGTGCCTATTTATTTGCATCTGTCTCCACTCACAATAGCAAAGGAAGGGAACCCATCTGTTTGGGCAATGCAGAACAAAAACATAGCAGAGAGAAGCTGGATAAATGAATAATATAGGCAGCCCAGAAAAAGAAGCCCGCGTTCCTAGAGATGTAGATAAATCTAATGATTATTCTTTTCTCAAAATTCCAGCCAAGTCATCTAGCCTGGAGTCTGACAAGAAAAATAGGGACAAATAAATCATTCCTTCCTTGTTGGCCTAATTTCTTGCCCAAAGATAAAACCCAAACCTTTTTGGCTGAGCACAGTCCAATAAATGTACCCTTTCACTGACCCCGTGTCCATCCCACAGCCTCCTCTGCACTGACTCATCACAGCGTCTGCTGTCGTCACCTCCCCAGTGTCCCGGCGACCAGCTTTATCACAAAAAAAAGACCAGTTCAAAGGCTACATTTTTAAATGCCAGTCCTGTGCTCCCTGAAGATGATCTAATCCATGAAGAGAAAGCCGGGAGGTTTGTCACAGTCTTGCCTTTGCTTGTTAGAGTCAGTTAGAGAGTTTTACAGATCTGTTCTGAAGGTTGCTGGAGGCTGGTTATTTGTTTTAAAGTAGGGGCGGCAGCAGACAGGCAGCCACTATTAAAAAGAGAAATTAAAGAAAAAAATAAAAAGTGAGTCATTTGGGCTTTAAAGCCAGCTGACTGCTTTTGACAAGCTGAAGGATTTTTTGCGTCTGGATATTCCTGACCTGCAAGGCGAGAGGACATGTTGCCAGAACAGAGGATTTGAGCATCTCCAGCAGACAGAGAGGAACCTCCACCTTCTTTAACAAGGGCCCTGCACCGACTTGCGAGTGCCTTTGATCAGACTCCTGGTACCCCGGCAAGGCCACATCCAGCCATTCCTCAAGCTTTGTGACCAATCCTCACACCCCAGGGCCCAAAGAAAAGATATCCAAAATCAGAACTTTGTCTTCCAGCACCAGCCTTTCTTCATTCCCCTCCTCCCCAAATCCCACGGGACGGAAAAAAAGGTCAGTGCTGTGCATGCCTTCACATTTGCTTTTCATAAAGGGGATGGGATGAAGGCAGATTTCACCATAAGAGCATCCCGCTGGCAGGATAAGGTGCTGTTATCTCAGGCTGCTCCCTTAGTCTCCTTTGTGTAGTTTTGCTCAGGGTGGGAGAATGTTTCTCAGCAACTAGACAGAAATTGGCCAGTTTGGTGCAATGCTGACACATTCTGCAAAGGTACTCAGTGTGCTGCAAAGGGACTGACTTAAATGAGGGGAAAAAAAAAGTTTCCCAAACAGAAGAGTCCTGGAAGTGAGGAGCTCACAAGGGCTCAAATGGTCACCCCTCCACCCCAACGTGTCCACAGAATCACCAGGGTTTATATTTGGACCATGTTCTCCCAAGACTGAGTCATATTTCCTTCCTCAAGAGTTGCTCCTACAGGGTGGTGTTTCGGGAAGGATGCACGTTTCTGCCCCGTTCATGCAATAGGCAGGAGTGGACCTTTCTGTTGCATTCAGGTGGACTTGGATTACCAAGCGCATATGAAAATTAGACCGGAGCTGAGTAGACAAATATTGATCTACCCAACCTCAGGTCACTGCTGAGAATAGTATTTTGAAGTAGTATATTGAAGGGGCAGGATCCCATCAGACGGTACAAACGCAGGGTGAAATTCAGTCCTGCTCCAGGGAGTTTGCAACCTCAGTACAATCAATAGTAGCATCTGAAAACGCTGGTCTCATTTGGGTTACAAAAATCTGTGTCTCCGAGTGAGTCCTCCTTTTGTAGCTGTGTATCAGAAAATAGTTAATGAACAGTTCAGATCTCCTGAAATGAGGAGAGGGAGTGATGCTAAAATAGCTATGTTTTGGTGGCACGCAGAGCTAGAAGTGAATTGGGATGGGAGGAGAGGAACAGCCCATTTGAGGGAAAAGCGGAGCAGTGGGGTGGACTTTCTCGAGATGATTAATGCCGACCTACACACCATCATCATTCAGGAGATGAGTGTTCATTTTATACAGCAACTTGCGCTGCTGAACATGCGGTCTGGTAATTTTCCAGGTACTCAGCCATTTGACATGAGGGTTTTTTAAACATGCCGAATGAGATGCGGTGTCTTGTGAGTGCTGGAGTGGAGGCAGCAGAGCGGATTTTTCCCACCATGGTGAATTAAGTAGGACATGCCACCTTCCCAAGCAGAGTCTCTGACCCTCCCATGTCTCTGCAGGGTCAAAGCTTATTTGTTAACACCTTGTAGAGAAGAGCTGGGGCCAGCCGGTCTCTTCTTGATGATCTGAGTTGTCCTCCGAAATCCACATCGTGATTTGGAGATTGGCTTATTCAGACCAATGAGGTTGGCTCATTGCAGGCCTGATCTCTGATCAGCAAAATCTTTGGGATTACTGTGCAAATAGCTATTATTTTACCAGTCGGATGGGTTTTCCCCAGTTTCTCTCCGCCAGGATGAAAGGACAGGAGCAACCCCGTCCATTGAAGCACATTGTCACCAGCCCGGCAGACAGCGAGTGCCAAGTGTTGCGAGGACAAGTTCTCACAAGTCCACATTTTTAGGACCGGTTTCTGTTTCAGGTCGCAGCAGGCTGGCCTTGACCCACCGCCTGCCCTAACAGAGTATGACACAGTGGCTTGAAAGGGGCTGTCCAGTGAAGAACAGCTGAGAGTTACAATGATCCTGACGTGTGTATAAATAGAGACAGAGATGTTATCCTGATGAAACGAGACCAGATGTTTCTCCAAAATCCCTCTTCTCTGCTAGTGAAAATTATAGCTTAGTTCAACAGGGCTAAGCAGGCAACAAAAGATTTTAGACCTACTAATATTGGGAAGTCAGAGGAAACAACGGAGGAGCAAAATGCCTCACTGGGGCAGGGGGTGCCCGGGTAGCCACCCTGAGATGCTGCAGGGGTGGATTGGGCACGGTCAGAGTGGGTGCGAGCCGGAGGAGCCCCTCGCTGCCTTTGTTCTATTTTTTCTGCTTCCTATCCCGGCATTAACGGCCTGAGTTTAAAGCCCCTGCTGCAGCCGCTTTTGTGAGGTAGAAATTCAGTGTCAGCACATGTATCCTGGAGGCAGTTGGCATGAGATGAAGGAGGGACAGCAGCAGCAGTTAAAACTGGGCCTTGGCTCTTTAATATTTAACTTTCCCCAGCGCTGGGGTTTTTTTAATCAGTTTGTGCATTATCTGCCATCCCCGTTCAAAGAGGGTTTTAGCACGGAGATTTCAGCGCTTAATCCCAGGGGCAGGGAAAGCGGAAGAGTCTCTCTGAAGGTTTCAGAGCTCAATCTGGCCTCAATTACACCAGCCTAAATCAGCACAGAGTGGCCACGACAGACTTCGCTGGGACTGCATTGGCTGGAGGCAACAAAATTAGGGGTCAGTCCTATATCTGGCCAGGAGATGCCTCTGGTCCCTAAGGCTCCATCCATAGGGAGTTACCAGGAGGATATAAGCATTGCCAGGCTGGCTCAGAATAAACGTTCACCTTGGGCAATAACCAGTGCCTGGCCATGGCCAGCTGCAGATGC
>NW_008824411.1:8012321-8015938 GCF_000699105.1 Pygoscelis adeliae | reverse complement strand
TAAAGTGATCCTTCCTCCGGCATACCCTCCCGGCTCCCGGTAATCAGCAGTTGAGAGACTTCCTGAGCTGGAGGTTGTATGAATTTGTCTAATCCTTTTTTTTTAAATTCATTTATACTTTTGGCCTCCATGACATCCTGTGGCAGTAAGTTCCACAATGTAATTATGTGTTGTGTGAAAAAGTACTTCCTTTTGTCTGCTTTAGACCTGGCTCCTGAACATTTCTCTCCACACTCCTTTGCTCTCGTGTTGTGAGAAACAGGGAAAAATAATTCCAGGTCCATACCAGACCTCTCTGGCCTCTTCAGACTTCTCTGTCTTCGCTTGCCCCAAGGTTTTGTTCTTCTGAACTGGCGTCTCTTCATTTTTCTAGTCTTTCCTCCTCCTATGGTATCTATCCCATCACTTCCACTGTCCTTACCACTCTCCTCCATGTCTCTTCTCATTTTATTATCAACTTTTTTTGAGATAAGATCACTGAAGTGAGACTTGCTCACTCCTGAAGACACGAATTTGTTTTCCTAGAAGAAGGTCAGCTCAAAAGCTTTATTTTCTCAAGTCAGACTGATGTAGTTCAATTTCTTCTACAATACATACAGTTTTTGGCTTAACGGAAATACATATGCAGCTGTCTTCAAACACTTTGATTTAACCTATTCTGAGTAAACCTCCAGCCCTAATTTAACTAGAGCCTGTGGGTTAACATGATGGCCACAAGTAGATCAACTAATGGGGCTGTTTTACATGAAGGGAATTTCATGCATGTGCTTATATTACTGCTCATTTACGCCTGCACAAATCCCCTGTGCGCTACTGGAGGAGAAGACCCACAGCCAGAACAGCTGAGCTGATGAGCATGAAACTCGGCAGTCTCTGATTTCCAGGACATCTTTATTTATAAAATATGTCTATTTTTTGCTGCTGTCATGCCTGCAAAACCAGTCTTCCTATTTTAGTCATCCCTGCTTTTTATTATTGTTTCTATTGCACCAAAACCCACAAATAAAGGCAGGAGGATGGATTTTGTTTTCTGCTACCGTGTGAATTTCAGAAACCTCACTATCCAGTCGTTCCAGACCTTGCTTGATCATACTTGCAGATACAACCGGTCCTCACTTGATGGGAACCAGTTGCCGGTGTCTTGCACCGCTCCTGCGTAATTGTTGTCCCAGGACTCTGTGGCAGCTTTTTAAAACTCCACTATTCCCCTTTTGGCAGTAGCTCAGCAGCCACATCCTTCCCTCGCAACATGCCAGCTCCTCTCCTCTTTCTCAATGCAGCTTCATCCCCTTTTCCCCCTGCAGCTGCTTGTGCAAGCTCCCTGCAGCTGCAGCAGGTAAAGACCCCAGACTTGTGTGAGGGATGGAGAAGTCTCTGGGAGGCTGACGGCAAGAAGGGGGCTGCAAGGAGAGTAGGAGGGGGAAACCTTGAAGAGTTTACTGGATTGTGGCCACTAAATGATAAGCTTGGAGAATATGTACATTGTTATATTATCAGCAGTAGTGGGAATGAGCAGGGGTACAGAGAATGTAAGAGGGAAAAATTGGTTTTCCTACTGCTTTACAGTATTATTATGGCAATTTATGCAGATGTCTGCTCTGGAAGGAGTGGCCCACATGCCCTCAGCTCTCAGTCCTTTGGAAACCATGACGCAGAGCATGTTTTGGGGTGGGAAGGAGCCAGGAGAGGTTACTGGGTGTCCCGGCTGTGCTGCTTCTGTGCAGAACTGTGCAGAATCGCCCTGTGCCTGTCAGTGGTGGAGGGACGAATCCTCACCCGATTTCAGCCTGGTTTAACTCTTCTTAGTTTTAGGGATAATTTTAAAATCCTTATTTCCCAAAGAATTGAGGCTGACACCATCAAGCTCACACGATGTCTCTTTTCCCCTGATCCTGTGTCTCACCTCCTACAACCTCAGGAAGCGTTGAACCCACTGGTCTGTTTCAAACAAACAGAGGGGTAAAGGTCCAAAAGCTAATTAAATCCCTGCAGGCATAATGAAAACTGGCAGCAAGGTAAAGCAGAGAGATCCTACAAGCCTCTCCACTGAGGGTGTCCACCCGTTGCTAGATACCAGGGGATCTATGCTGAGACGTGAATCCATAGGAAACCGGGTTACACCAGTGCTGCCAATCACGAAACAACCACACATTTAGAAGAAGGAGGTTTCTTTGTTTTCAAACTCAGCTTGGAAATCGCAGCAGGGCGCATATTCCCACATACAATGGAAAAACTGCAACGCGAACTCATCCCGTTTCAGAAAACAGGGCTCCCAACTGGGTAGAGAATGACCCAATTGTAGGGCGAGATTCAGGTCAAGCTCTCAGCCAAGCATGAGACACAAACCCATAGGAAACAAGGTTTCATCCATTAATCATAGGCAGGACTTTTTTCTCCATTGAAATAGTTAATACACCTTCCATCGGGGACGCAACTGTACCAGTATAAGGGTACTCCAATCCAGTTGGATCAGGAGGGCATCGTTTGCTGCCACTTTACAAGTCCTCAGCTCCCAAGAGGAACTTTTGGGAAGTCCTAAAACAAACCTTCAGGTTCGGGCAGCTGATCACAACCTGCCAAGCTGTGCAGCTTAGAGCGTTATGGCCCTTTCAGAGGGAAGTTACTGCTCTTCAACAGAGCTGCAGTAACTCGCTGTGTGAACCCTCTTACTCTGTTGCAGTGCAAAATAAAACAAGGTGACATAGAGCACGGTTAGAAAGTGGGGGAGCTCTATCTAGTTTAAATCAGCTTTATGGCAGTATAACTGCTATACATCTGCGTTAATTCAACAGCTATTTCAATAAAGAAAAAATTGTTAGCCCCTTTATACCAATGCAGAAGTTGTGTACAGAGATGAGCCCTTAGACACAGCCCGTGCTAAGCTTTAGATTTCAGTGAGAAATGTTGGAGAGATGGCCGATTCGCTAAATCCTCTATGCACCATGGAGATAATCACCAAATCTACGCGCTTGGATGAATTTACTCAGTTTGTATTGATCATGGAAAGGCATGAACTCAGACCAAGAGGTTACAGGGAAGGAACCCAAAGCAAGCTGAACCCCTTCGCCCAACCCCCCCGAAAAGTCAACTTACAATACCGTGATTTAAAAGACACCGTGGGATGCACGCTATATTCACAGATATTTTATTCTGGATTTTTAAGAACATGCACCTTAAGCAATGAGAACTTCAATGGGAAAATTAAAACCTTGTGTAATGAGGGAGATCAGTAAATAGGCATTCAGAAAACAAACCCGGAAATCCCCTAAATGAAATAAACTTAATCAAGCCAGTCATCTTCCTTTCTCTCCAGCACATCTCCTTCCCATGGACCTGAAAGAAAGGGGCTGTGTAGTGCATGATTTAACGGCTCGACTAGGCATGCTCCTGAAGTGCAATGCAAATGCCGACAAAAGGTCTGCACCCCAGAAACCCGGGGAACCCCATCTCATGCTGCTTTTTGAGTCTAAACCCATCATTTGCAGATTCCTGCGATGTTACCAGCAGGTCAGAGAAAGGGACGCTGTGCGATGCATGTGGCACATACCCCCCAGCAGACCCCCAGCGGGCTTATCCCCTGATTTTTGCTTCTTTGGGATGCTTCCACAGCCACAAAC
>NW_008824411.1:8002288-8011210 GCF_000699105.1 Pygoscelis adeliae | reverse complement strand
CGCCCCCTTTCCCGGCGACAGGAGCCCCGCGTTCAGCCGCACCCCGCGTCTTTCCCTTTCCCGTCGGTACCCTCCAGCTGGGATGCGGGATGCCCCGCGTTAAGCGCTGCCGGACCCGGCGCCCCCGGGGGGATGTCGCGGTGTTATCAGGCGGGGATCCGCATTTAAACCTTTTGTGTCGCCGGCAGTCAAGTACAGGATGCGGGTGCAGGCAGGGCTGCGCCGGCTCTGATTAGTATTAATGAGGTACTAAAGGCGTGGGAGGTACTGATACGGTGGGTCCCGTCGCCCCAGACTTACTGGTGTGTGTTAAATCGGCACCTTTATTATTTATAAAAAGGATGTTAGAACCTTGAGGAGTCTGGCCAGCGTACAGGACCCGGTGTTGTTCCCCCTTCTTTCTCAAACTCCCTGGTATGTAACCTTTTAAAATTAGCTTGATTTATGTGACCGGGCTCTGGTCTGTTTAGGCTCCCAACTGAAATGCAGTCAGGCTTAATCTCTCCATCAGCACCTAAATAGTGGAAATCCTGTTTTATCTTTTCCTTGTCTTTCCCTCTTGTTTGTCTTGGTAATCTAACGATAATTAGTCCCACGTTGCAGAGTAAAGATAACTGTGGACAGTGTCTTGTTTTCCCTCCTGTAACAAATTTGATGGTCCATCCTTGAAAAGGCAGCAGTTGTTGTGCTTGGACGTACAGTTACTATGTGACCATTGCCTAATATAATGTAGAACCTGTAAAAACACTTTCTTTTATTGGTACTTTTTTACATCAGATCCTGTCACACTGGTGGCTGTCCCTGTCTTCTTCCTCCCCTGCCCTGAATCGCAAAGAGATTCTCCAGGTTTTCTCTGGTCTGTAAAACTAGAAGCAAAAGCTCTCTGTTAGCCGTATCTTTGAACTGTTACTGGTTGCATTATTCCTGAAACACAAAGATGACATAAATAAGTTATCTACAAGAACTCTGCTGGATTTCTTGGCTGATTGCAGTTAATTATTGTGAGTACCACCAGTGTTAGCTTCTGCACATATCAAATGAGGAAGATCAGGCTGCAGGTTTTCTGGAGAGCACAGTCTGTTCAAAGACCTTTGTGTTCATTTTGGAAGCTTGAAAAGCTGGTGCAGTGGGACGAGGTTGTCTGTCTGGTGCATCAATAAGCAAAGTTATACTTAGCGCAACTAATTGTAATAGAAGTTTGGGATTTTTAGTAGTTTCCACTGTGTCTAGCTTGCTGCTTCTTGTGTGGCTTTTTTTTGTTACTCTCAGCCTAATGCCGAGACTGTAAAATGTGGCCTTCTAAAAAAATATCTCTGCTGTTGTCAGGGGGAGCTCCGAAGAAAGCAGATTGCCTTCAAATTGTTTGTTTGTTTAGAATACTTTCCAAAGGTAAAATGAGAATGTACTTAAGAAGAGGATGTCTGGCACCAGCCTATCTGATTGTTACCCAAGGTTATATCTTGTATGAGTGGATGAGTGGAAGCATGAATGTGGTTTCAAAATTAGCCGCAGCGAAAAACATTGCTGGTTGATAAAGTCACGTCATATGTTGTGATGTGTTTGTAGCCTGACACTAACGTGTAGATAAATGGGAAAAAATTCCCTGTGACAAAGCAGCTAGCTCACAGGGTATGAAAATCAGCATAGACTTCAAGCATGTAAAAATACATCTCGTAGCCCAAGGACAATAACTAATTATTCCTAGTCTGTGTTTAAAAACAACTCATTATCTCTCTCCCTCATAAAGAATCTGATGTGGTAGTGTCTTCTCTCCTTCCCTATGAAATTGCAATCGGATTAGCTAGTATTTGTTTATTTCCTCCTGCTTATTAGCCTTTCTTTCTTGCATGAACACATCTGGAGAAGTTTGTGGACAATGAATCAAGCTGAAACTGTGCCGTGTTTGTGCACAACTAAATATGGGTTACAAACCTATGAGTGACAAGTGTTATTTATAGGATTAAAAGTAAAGCCTTGCACAGTTGTTTGAGGAACCACAGCAGCATAGCGAAAGAAAACAGGAGCAGAAAGCTTAGCCTTATTGTCTGTATTGTCTGATAAACAATGAGAACACTTACACTAATTATTTCACCATGAATGGCTGGGGGAGGGAAGGAATATCTAACACATGAAAAGTGGAGAAGCATTTTTTAGCATGGCAAGAAATGCAGCTTTTGATGTCATAGCATTTCTTTTCCACATGTCTTTATGAACGTGGACCGCTGCATTGGGTGAGTGTTCCAAATGAAAGGTGACTGTCTGAAAAGTGTCTCAAGTAGTGGAAACACTTGTTTTAAAGAAAAGGAGTTCAGCAGCCACTTGAAGATGACTGTTTATTTCTGTGCATCTTTGTTCTGCAGTGGTGTGCCATCCACTTCGTCTCTATCCAAGGAGGTAATTACTGGCATGAGTGGAGCTGGTCTGGTTGCAGAGCCTGTAAAACTTTGTCTGTAAGCCCAAGAGAAAAGAATTTAGTAGTAAAGTACCATCATTACTGGTCTCTGTGGCTTGCCAGCAGTATGACAGTGATGTGAGTACAGTAGGACTTCACAATGTCTGGGATGTGATTTCAGTGTGACACTGAGGTCTTGTCTGACTTCATGATGAGATCTAAATCATAGCCTGGCTATTTTTGCATTTCCTGCGTTAGCTTCAGTAGTTAAAGTGTAGCTTTTTCATTCTGTGTTCTGGAGGTTTAGCAGCTTCTGGTTAAGTGAATTAGCAAGGACATTATCAAACCATGGAAATAAAATTTCCTTACTGAAGGACAGAGTTTGTAATGTAAGCAGTTTCCTCTAACCTGATGTTTGAATAGTGAACGGGAACAGCAAATTTGCTTGTCAGAGTGATAGGTTTAATTGCTCGTGAAACACAAATCATGTGAGTGTTGTTAGATGATGTTTCCAAGAACTAGTTTTGACACACAACTAATGTTTCTGTAAAATATGTATCAACATGTGTTCTGGATGATGGCTTCCTTTCAGACTCGTGGCATGTGTGTAATGGGTAAGAGGGAAGAGATTGTTTTCCCTGGATTAATGCTATGATTTTTTTTTTTTCTCTGTAAAAGGAATAACTGACTTTTGAAAGCATCCACCGGTGTTTCAAGGTCTTTTTCTCTGCTCTTTGAAACAGATTTTGGGGGGAGGAGGCAGGGGAATAACTGAACTTACAGCGTTCTCAGCGCTAACTGTGAAAACAGAGCAATTATATCGCCTAGTGTGGCTGACTGAACATCCCTGGATTTTGTAGCAATGAATTATAAAGCTAGCATCGCAGCATTGGTGTTAAATGTTGCATGTGATGGGGGCAGAATTGGATTTTGCCTGACTTACAGTCTGTGTCTAAACAGGTTTTAAACTTCTGTAACGGCAGTTGTCAATTTAGTTTCTAGTGTGGCTGCTCTAAGCTTGCTGCAAATGCTTGTGTGCTAAAATGATTAATTTCAAAATAGGAGTTGCTGAAATATGTAGGAAATAGCATGGGGAAGAAGCTGTTCTTTCTTGAATGTTAATCCTGCAAATGGACACTTCTGCTCTGGGGCCTTATCTGGACTAGGAAATGTCTTTCTCTTTTAGCAGTGGTGCTAAAAGATGATAGTAGTTGTACAAACTCGAGTGTAGATTGGACGTGGACACTTTCACCACCTTGTCCTCTAATCCTGCGAGCAGTCTAGAGACATTCCTCACTGCCAGAATAAGCCTTCTCATCCCGCTTCTCCTGGCAGAAAGAGAAGGCTCTTCAAACACAGGCTTGAAGGGCTCCATGCTTTTTCATGGATATTGATCTACAGACAGACCTTCGCTGGCTCTGACTCCAGAAAAAGCCCTAGACCCCATGCAACCAGACAGAAACGTCTCTTGGCTGCCTCAAACCTGAGTTCCAGGCTTTTAAGTATTGGCCCTCAGAAAATATTAGGCTCATGCTCAGGGCTGAAGCCGTGGTAATGCACGTAGTGTCATGTGGAGATTAAAAAACAGCTGTGGCTCGAGCACTGAACAGAAGCATCTCCTAATCATATGAAATTCAGCCCAATTTCTGTGAGTTACCCATTCTAGCAGTCCATTGTCTGCCTTGATCAACTCTTATATCAATGACTCCAACTCTGTTCTCAGGGTTTTCTGATTCTTTTTACAGCCTGCCTCGCTATGGCTTTGTAGGTAGCTTGATACCTACCTTTTTTGGTTTGGTTTTTTTTTTTTTTAATTTCCCCTCCTTCTCTTCTTCCACTGCTTGCAGTTGTACCTAAAAATGCAAAGATTATCTATTTCCAAACCATCTCTCTTTGGATGAGCCCCAACAGGCTTTGGTGATGAATAGCATCTTTTCATTGTCAGCAAATCTTCTCCTTCCAGCCCTGCTCATGCTGCTGGCCAGCTTTTTCTGAGATGTCCATGCGAGGATGGTGAGTGTGAGCCACGACCCTCCCCGGGGTCCATCCTGCCCCCCCAGCCTCCACCCGAGCCGGTGGAGATCCCACCAGGTGGCGGCATCTTCATTGCGGTGGTGCAGGAGCTGCTGAGGACGCCCGAGGCTGCCTGAAACAGGCTGGGGGATAGCGTCCTCTCCACTTCTGCAACTTATCGCGTCGCTCATCTCCAGAAGCTCAATTAAAAAGTTATCTGGAGGCTGTATAACAAGGGATAGGTAGGAAGGGTGTATTTTAATACAAAAACCAAAAAAACCCTCATAACAAATTGAAGTGGCAAGGCAATCTGATAGTTGAGGGACAGCTGTTACAGCTGTAGAGGGTTTTCTTCTGCTTCTTGAGATGTGTGCAGATAGTATAGCTGGGCTAGGTTTTGTATACCGCTGCATTTATGAGTGTGTGCGGAGCTGCGATTCATTGCAGGAGATGGTTTGCTGTTATGAAGGGCTTAACATGAGATAAGCTGAAGGTGTGGATGAGACCCTTGGAAAGCTGAAAGGGAGCTGAAGAGCTGCACAGCATGTCTGTGCCGGCAGTCTTGTGTTGGAAAGTAAAGGTCAGTGTTCATGAGCATTTCTTTCCCTTCTGATCAATAGGCTTATTTTTAACTCACTTAGAAAGTTGGTGCAAAAAAAGATAAACCTTGTTGGGCTGGGAAATGTCATTTCCTGTGTATTTGGACAATGCCTACTATAGTGGTATCTGACCTTATCGTGGCCTTCAGGTACCACTGCAGCCTATTAGTTACAAACATTAAATAATGAAGGTATAAAGCCTTTTTTTCATTTTGTTAAGATGATAAGTAACAATGATTTCTAATTGGTGCCCCATTGTAAAAGACAGAGTTTAATCAAAAACAAGGTTTTGAGTGACTGCATTTGCTACAGATTAAAAATGGACAAGTGTGCTGTGGGTAGATACCGCTTCCCTTGCCAGCCAGCGGTGGGGAGTATCAAAAGATGCGACTGAAGTGCTCTTACAGGTGATCTGCTCATACCTGCTGTATGACAGCTCCTCTGATAGCTCTTTTTGACTGCAGGGAATTCTTACAAGCATGTAGGGGGTAAATTATAGGTCCTCTGTGCTACCACAGCTATTGAATCTCTGCTGACTTTCTTGTGTATTTGCAGTGGTGATTTGGACTGCAGCTGAGGGCTGGATATAGCCTATTTTCTTCTTGGTTGCTTTGCTTCCAAACTTTATTGCAGAATTAGCCCTTTGACGTTAAAACTGCTTGCCCTTCCTCTTTTTAAGGAACATTGACGTTAATTTATACATAAATCGTTTGGGGGGGGGGGGGTTAGGAGTTTTTAGCTGGGCTCTTTCAACTGGCTGTGTTGTTGCAAATGTTGCCTAGGTTACTAATTTATTAAGTCACTTAAATATTTGGAGGCATCAACAATAGTAGAGTGTGTTGGGGAAAATGAGGATGACAGTATTTTAAAACACCAGTTTCCTGACTCCTGTATTTCAGTCACACAATTTATCTCTGGCTGAACATTTTCATGTGGTGCTGTTTCCTATTTTTAAACAATAGGGAAAAAAAGGGAAGATAAGAGGAGCATAACTGTGACCCATTGACTTATTATGAGCTCATGGGTTCCTTTCAACTGATATTTATAGATTTTTATAAAAAATAGCTGAGATTTCAGCATTTTCTTGCATATACGCCTTCTTAGCCCCAAGGTCACAGAGTTAAGTTCTCATTTGAATTCTTTCAAAATCCTCTGTAAAGGCACATAGTAATTATGGAAATACAATTTGTATCTGCAAGGAGAGTAACCAAGTGAAAAGAAAAATTACTGCATTTTGGTTTGTAAACTTCTCACAAAGTCCTTTGTGTGTTTTGACACCTCCCTATCTCAGAAGGCCTTTATCAAAGTGATCAGGAGGGAGTAACGTTTGTTAATTCTCTTTAATGGGGTTTCAAAAGGTCACAAAACTGTAGAAAGGCTCTTCTCCAAGAATTGGGATTATTTTTAATTATAAAGCAAGTTGGAGTAGTGTGAATAATGAGCTCTTGGAGGTGAAGGGGGTCTTTGCACTTAAGTAAATGTAAAACCAAGTCCTAGATTTAGATCCCTTATTATCTAAAGGGATTTTTTTTTTTTAACAGCTGGGAATACCCCATTAAAAATTAGCTCTTATACTGCAAGCACTGGCAGGCACTTAGTTAAACACATTAATTCTGCAAACTGTGGGAAAATGACACCCATTTCAGCAGATGTGCAATGTGTCTGGTGTAGATTTGCATAAGAATGCATATGCTTCTCTTAGTTTCTGGCTTGATTAAAACTTGCAGGCACCTCTTCCCTTTCTGTAGTGCTGTGTCTGCATTCTTGGACATTAGTGGTTTAATTGAAAATGCCCCGTTTTCTTCTGTGTTAAGATAATTCATTTTATTTACTGCACTGTAGAGTATTTATATTTATAGATTTTTATAAAAAATAGCTGAGATATGCTTGGTGTTTTACAGACAGAGGCTGCTTTGCCTGCCTTTTGACATTTGTAACCTGGACCAGAGAAGAAGGGAAATAGCAAAGATGAAAAATGGCAAATGCGTTTGGAAGTGGATGGAGGATTACATGGTATAGTATTGAGGGATGGGAGGGGATCATGTGTATTCAGTCCTTGCTTCCAAGGAGGTGTGGGAATGGAAATCAGTACTGTGATGAGAGGAAGAGAAGTATTTAGGAACCTGTGACTAAAAATCATCACTCATCTCTTAGACTTAACCCCTCCTGATGTTAGGCTTTCACGTAACAGTCCAAAAGATTCAGCAGAACCTCTTCACCTTGGTCCCGTTCCCAATCTGGATGGCATGACAAAAGCATAGAAAAATCTTTCAGGTAGATCACAGATACTGTAGCGTTAATTCTGAGAGAGCTTTCCATACTCTGGGTAGCAGGGAATTTAAGCAAGGTACTGGGAGGCAGGATATTGGAAAATAGGATGAGAAGTTGGATTTCGATGTGAAGTTTCTGACAAGGAGAGAGAAACTAATTAGGAAGTGACATTTTGCGTACATTTTTATCCACGTATGACAAATGGATGCCCACCACCATAAGCCAGGGCTTCGGGAGAAGAGGTTTTGTGTCAGGACGGTTTTTAGGGGTTTTTTGGCATGAAGGAACAAGAGACAATTTAGCAGTATTCTAGACAAAGCTTAATGCTCGAGGAATGCAGGTCTGGAGCTGCACTGCCGCGTCTCCTGCTGGCGATGTTTTTGCATAGGCATGGTAGCCAGCAGAGCACTTTTGGGTTGGCCAGCACTGGAGGGAGCATTATCTCACCAGATGAGAAATGGTTAGCATTGCCTGTACGCAGCACCTCTAGCTTTGTCGTTTTATCAGTTGCAAGCTATTTAGTGGTGTGGAAGTGAGAAGGAAAGGAAGGAAATGTTCTTAGTAGGCAGCAGGGGTCTGCGGGGCTGGGAGCTGTCGCTGGATGGCAGTGAGCCAACTTGCACCCTTAACAGTTTCAAGCTCTCCTGTGGGACGACTGATGTTCCCCAACTCTAGAACAGCAGTGTTTATGTTCAGGCTGAATAAGTTGGAAAGCCTAGAAATTTATGTCATATCCATTTTTTGGGATATCCTTCACAGAAGAACTTAACGTGACTACCTGGAATATAACAGCGTAACTGCATTTTTCCTCTTGGGAAACACATCTTTTACCAGTGAGGGTTTAGAGGAAATACAGATGGGATTGGTACTTCTGGAGGGATTTCTTTTCCATGGTTGGTACTTGTGTGACAGGTAGAGTAAAAAACCTGCTTGCTTTCTTCAGTTTCTCATTACTTGAGTCAGTGGATTGGCTTGAGATAAGCGGAGGTAATTCACACCCTCATTTAGCTGACTCTTTAGTGCACTGATACCCGTCTCAACAAGATAGGGTACAGATGCTGCACTAGTCAGCACAATGTGTAGTATGAGGGATTTCAGGTTTGAGGAAAATGTGTGGAAAGTAGCAGTGGCTGGGAGGGCCAAATTCAGTCTTTGATTCTCTTTAAGGAATTAAATTATCACTTTGCTTCAGTTTGGTGTACCATTTTGTCATGGCAAATGGTGACTGCTTTATTAGCAATTCCCATGCTGCCCATTGGGGTAAAAGAAGGAAGGATCAGTTTCACTTACTTGGACCATTCATTGCCTTGCTATGTGGGTGCATCCAAAATATTAACGGTTTTATTTGAGAGTGCTGCTGTGAGCTGGGAAGGTGAAGAAACAAGGCACAAGTAGGTCAGATAACTTGCCCAAGGACATACAAGAAACTTGGCAACAGAAGTTAAATCTCCCGAGACCTCTACAGTGCTTTGCTTGCATACTTTGAGTTGCACTGCTTCGCATTTGGGATACCTTTAAGCCTGCTACTTTACTTGGATCCTCTTGTGACTATTAATAATCCTCTCAAATACCCTATTAGCTGTCAGATCTGTAGGTCAGCAGGACAAGATGCTCTCAGAGGGGAAACTTTCATTCAGGTGGTAATGT
>NW_008824411.1:7992787-8002272 GCF_000699105.1 Pygoscelis adeliae | reverse complement strand
CACACCAAAGGTAAAAAAATGTTCTCATTACTAGCTGGACTGCTGGTATGAAGGAGTTTGGATAGCTGGCACTGATTAACTTCTCTTAATTTGTGGACAGGGCCAGGTCTTTGACTAAATCATTATTTCCAAGTAGGTAACTCTTCATTGTAGACTGGGTGAGGAAAATGTATCATAGATTGAGACCGGAAAACCATAGAGCAATGATTAAACCACCTGAAGCTCTAACATCCTTTCCATGGCATTTGAGACCCTGTGCCACTGGGTAACACTTTTATGTTTTGTTGGCTTTGCCAGGAGAGTTGACTGATCCATAGTAGTTTTCCATATTAGTTAGGTATTTTACCTTGATGTGCAGGAGTACGGTGCAGTGCAGGCACTGTGAAAGAAGAGGAGACAAAAAGCTTCCTGAAAATATGTTTATTTATGTTATGAGGTTATACCTCAGGCTGTACAGCCAAGCTGCTGCCTTTGCTGGGTTTCCTAGCTTGCTTGAGTGTACTGGAACACGTACATCATGCACCAAAAGCACAATGTGCTCACGCTTGCTAGGAAATCATTAGATTTCCTCATCAAATAGTACTGAGCATTTGCTATTTTGAGGTACATTTCTGTAATTATTTTCCATCTTTTTGTTCAGGATGGTGGGTATTTGATAGGTCTCTTGGAAAATAAGAAATCAGGAAAAATGGAGTGGTATCACCAAAACAGACATAGAGAGCTATGGCAAAACGACACGGTGTTTAAAAAAAATCAACATCCTTTTAAACGCGATTTGAGAAGATTTATCTTCTAGATTGCATAGGCTTATGGGGTCTCTTTCTTGCTCTCTGGCAACACTTGTGTAGGAAGTCAGTGAGGTGTAGGGTGATTGATTACCACGTTGAATGGATTTCATGGGGTTCTTCCTTAACTCCTTCCATTAGCTAAGGCCTTGCTCACTGAAGTTTTCAAATAGCCTAAACTCCTTGGAGGTAATGAGTTTTATAACCCATATAGTAAGGTAGCAAAGAAGTTTTATGGTCTTGCCATAAATATTTATGTCAGTTTTCTTTCACATGCCCTCGGCTGGTGACTCCTCTGCTTAAAGAAGCCCCTGTGGTTGTTCACATCAAGATCTGTAAGTAGTGGCAGAGCAGTGTGAACCGAGGCCATTTCAAACTCAACTATCCTCGTTTTGATTCCAGTGGTTGCTAATTTCTCAATTTATAACCATTAAATCATTATAACCATTAAATCAAATTAAGGAAGAAAGCCTCTTTTTTTTTTTGTCAGCCTAGACAAGCTTTATAGACAGAAGTTAAGCATTTTCTGCTCTCTCTCTCTTTTTTTCTTTTTTTTGACTTACTAATAGGGAAGTCAGGAATGTGAAGTAAGCAGCCTCTGTTTGCTGAAATGATGAATGGGTGAATGTGTAGGAGAAAGGAAGGATGATAAGAAGGAAACAAATATTTTTGATTCTAGCCCAGTGCTGGAAAGGGGGAGTTTGCATGCTGTAAAAATGAAAATATGTCTGAAACTTTGGTGGAAAAAAAATTTGAGAGGAATGCAGTAATAATAGTGAAACAGCTAAGTGGTATGAAAAGGCATTAGTCTTCCCTAAACTGGCACAACTTGCTTTCTGCTGTTTCTTTGTCAGAACACATTGCTTTTTCTGTGTTAAAAAATAGAAAAGGGTGAAAATAGAAAACTGTCTGAAAATGCAGTATGGCTATCAATGATAAACATGTTTAGTGCAAGAGCAACATTCACCTGAAGCCTTGTGTCTTAAAGTTATCTGGATCCTGACTTCATTGGGGTGCTAGGCCAGTTATCTCAAATTGTACATTTAGGTAATTTGGGTTTAGTAGCTCTCTAGGCACATTTAACCTGATGCTTGGAAAGAGGAGGCAGCCAGTCATATAATTTTTACACATACAAGCCAGTAAGCAACTGTGAATTATCCATAAGCAACTAGAAGGAGGTTATGTCCTTAGTCCTATATTCCGACTTAAACATTTTTTTAAAATGTATTACAAGCCCTGTCTATGTGAAGAATTTGAAGTGCAATAGCTGTTACTATCAAGAGACAGTAACTGTTTTCCTTGCAATGGTGCGACTCTCTTCTCAGAATGGGTTTGAAACCAGATCAGCCCAGGACACAGCAAGCACTCTAATGGGAGTTAAGGTAGTTTCCCACGTGAGTAGGTAGGTGTTCCTATAAACAGGTGCCAAGAATTAAATTGTCCTACTTCTTCCTTGCTGAGAAACTACTTGGTATGATTGTGGGTTACACCAGCTTTGACGTTTCACTAACAATTTAGGAAAAAAAAATGAGTGGACTGATGGACCCTGGTTTTCTGTGTGTTCAGGCTGACGACCTTGGATAGCAGGCTCACTGGCTCTGCAGGATTAGCTGAGGTATCCACTAGCCTGCTGTCCAGGCCATGAGATCTCTTGGCTGACATACCCGTCCAGTTGTAGAACATAAGCATCGCATCTGTTTACAGATCAGTCTGTGCCTAGATGGCTCTAAGGTAATTTTGGGATGAATCTTAAATTAAAACTGTGGTGGGAGGCGGGTGTTGGGGGCTTTGTATCCAATAGCATAAATCTTTGCTGTCCAGATTACTGTTGTTGTTGATGAAGTTCAGAAGGGTTATCATGAGTTCAGTCTAAAAAGCATGCAATTATGTTTAAAACTTATAGTAGCTTTGCAGGAGATGTACAAAGGAAAAGCTGTTGTGTATCACTTACTGTGTACTTATATTTCATCCATGAAATGAATTACCAGTTGAAATGTTCTAGCCGTACTTTTGATGTCCATTTATAATAACCACTCTATTTTATAGCTGACACGGTATCCCTCCTTGTTTTGTTTCCAGACTTTATTGATGTGGCTTCTTGGTGACCTACTTTGTGTTCACAGCTTTAAGGTTGCTTTTTTCATTCCCTTCCAAAAGGAAGTGCCTTCCATGAGAAATGTTGGAAGTACACTAGCCAGTTTTTAATACTGATAGATGGAAACTTGGATGTGACTGATTGGGTGGCCTTCCACTTACACCCAGGATAGATGACGCAACTGACTCTTAGGTACTTTCCTTACTAAGCTCTGTTGCTAATCATTCTGAGACCCGGGAGGTTGGTGTTTGGAGAATTAGGGTAGGAAATGCCTGTATTTCCTTGGAGCTCTCATTACTCATGACTGAATTGGTTAGCCCTGTGACTCTAAGGGCATTGCGTTTGCCTCTTGTCCTTGCAAGGGGCCAGCAGTATGTCATGTGCTTATTACTTAAGCACTTGCACAGCTGGAGGAAGGAACATCCCAGTTCTTACTCTTTTTACTCATTCTGGGGTATTCTTCCTTTGCGTTGCTCCTTGTGGGTTTTTTCTGTAATTTCCACTAGTGGTGATTCAGTTTAAGGCTTAGCTGTCTCTCTCTTCAATTAGTGGTGCTTTTGCTTTTTATCTGGGGCATGAGGTATGTGCTTACTTATTTGTGGGGATACTTAAAAACTGGTTAATGTGATGCAGATGTGCAGTTTTCAGCAGATACATAGCATTTAGCTAAGTCTTATGGAGGAATTAATACCTCAAGGTATTACATATTGAAAAAGAATAATTCACTTCTGTAATTTCACTGAGCCTCCCCCCCCCCCCCCCCCCCTTCCCCCGGTTGTCATATTGGTAGAAACACTGGTTACCCTGAAGAAAAAATCCACATCAGTCCTTTTCCTGGAACCTTGATGTATGGTTTTCTGGTTTCCAGCAAAGAGGAGCCCGATCTTTTTTTGTGTGTGTGTGTTTCTGTTATAAAGTGAGCGTGCTATTATTTGTAACTGTGCAGTTTTTGCTTGGAACAGCAAAGAAAACCATGAGGAAAATAGTTTTTGTGTGTAAAGGAATTTCAACAAAGGTGACGTCCAGCTCCCATTAGGATCTGGAGATGAACTTGTCTTCACTCCACTGGTGTTGCGTGTGCAGTGCCTCTAAGCCTCTTAGGAAAACCTTCAGCAGAAGATGAAGAACTTAAACTAGTAAGAGATGTTCATCAGTGGTGCAGGTGGCAAGGCATTTGAGGAGAAAGTTCTTGTAGCCCACTGTTATAAATAATACTCACTCCCTTCCTTGTTGCCTTGTATCATGTTTAACTGGACACGGGCATGTGTGCTCGTATAAACATGAGGTGGAGGTATGCTTGTAAAAGGAGTGCTGGAAGAGTCTGAGGGGCTAAAAATGCAGGTAAAAGTAGCTGCATTTGAGTTGCTTGCCTCAAAAGGCAAGCCTAAGGCATTGGACTGAGCATTACCAGGGCGCCGAGGTTAAATGAACTGCATGTGATTGGTGAGAAAAGGAAGAATTCAGCAAACATTGTGAATGCCAGCTGCAGTGTGGTGGCAAGCTGTGTTACCCAGTAGATTGCTGGGTAGACCAGCTATTTCTCCACATTTCTTGCCAGCAGGGTGTTGGGAGAAAGGGGAGTGGTGCCGTTTTTGTTGGACGCAAGCTGGGTACAGAGGCTGTGCTAGTCCAGAGGCATGGCATGTGAAAGATTTTAGTGGTTTGCAGTTTTTTTAAGATATTCTTTTTCTCTGGTTGAAATATCCAGCAAGGCAGGTGAAACATTGGCACCCGTGAGGGAAAGCTACTAAGTGTTATACTTTTTTTTTTTTTTTTTGGGGGGGGGGGGGGTGTTCAATCTTACCCTTTATCAGCAGATAGGAAACAATGCAAATCTATTCCCCGACATGTGCAGATGCATTTCGTTGCTTGGAAGCCGAGCAGGAGCTCTGATGAATTATCAGCATCCAATTCCAGAGCTCTGACAATCTGCAATCTCCTTAATATTCTGATGAGCCATTGTGGGTATTATTCCTCTGCATTTTTTCCCCTTTTATATTCTTCAAACCCGTGTTGCAATCTGAATGCTGTTGGCTCAGGATTGAAAGAGATACTGGCCGCTCTATGCTTTGCTCAATTTTCCTTTAATAACAGTGGGGAGAGAGTGGATAGTATGATTTCCCCCCCCAATAGTACAAATGCTGCCTGAATTAGAAGCAACTTTGAAAACTGAAGAGCTATCTCCTGTTCTGTTCATAATTGTGTCTCTCTAATATTAAGAGTATAAAGGCACATAAATTATTCATGCCAGGAAGAAATCCTCAATAAACTTTTCTTAAGGAATCGCAGGTTTTGCCTCTAAAAACTTTGAGCAACTCTGCTCTGTATTCTCTGGCAAGAGTATTATTCCAGTGACAGCTTATCTTTGGAAATAACTGCAGATTAATTTACATGTGTCTCTTAAAATGTAGCTTGCTTACCCAGATGGCAATTAGATTCAAGTTAATGGTAATGTAAAACAGCAGGATCTAGAGTAGCTCTCTAGCCTAAGGGCTCACCATTTTTACCATCCAGCTGTTTTCCAAATGATTTATTTCATTTTCCCACTTAGTTTCTCTGCCTCGCCCCTCAGTTTCAGTCTTGCTGCTTGCAGTACAGTGTGGGTGGCAAGACAGGGGAAGAACAGCTGCACTGAGCAGCTCCAATAAATGACTTTATTAGAATTAGAATTGTGTCTGCATTACACTAATACCAAATGTCTTAGTTCATCTTGTAGCCTCTAAAACAGATTGTCATCATTTCCACCCTGCCTGCATACAGTGGGGAAAGACAGCTCTGACTCAGTCCCCCGGATAAATGGGGATACAGTGAATCGTGTGCCGCTGCCGGGCAATTTGTTCAGGCTTTGTTGGCGGCCAGAAATGCTAGTGCCTTACACTTCTATGTTGAGCATAATATGCAGGAGGAAGGATGTGCTTTCAAACAGCTCAGGAGTAAGTGTGAACTACCTTGCTGTCCAAATGATGTACAAATGTCCTTATGCTGTGTTTCTAGCTTGAGGATTTAATGTGGAAATTTAGAGGAATGGTACAAATGTTACCTTAGGACACAGCAAAACCAGTGCTAATCCTCCATCTAAACCTGCAAGCTCTTTGACATTCCTTGCTGAGAGAGAGAGAGAAAATAAAATGCAAAAACTTAGGCTTTTCAGGTTTTCCAATGAAGAACAGGCTCCTGAGTAGGGAGTTTCCTTTTATTTGTTATGAAGTAGCCCATGTTTTGTTTGGCAAGATGAAAAACAATTTATTGCTGCTTCTCCTAACTCTTTGAGCTTTATAGAAATCAGGGTACCTGCCAGACAGTGTTATGTGCAATCCCAGGGAAGCCATACCTGCAGTGCCCTGGAGATGGAGCAGAGCAAGCCTTGGAGGCCAAACTCAACTCCGGGATCCACCTTGCTACTCCAAAGTCTGTATGAAAGGTCTGGAGAAGGAGGTGGTGCTTAGTGGTGCCTGGAGAGGCCTTGCAAACAGGCTCACTTGCTCGGGAGGAGGATTCAATTTGAAACACTGCCTCTGGGCTTCACTTTGAGCCTTCTCATCTTTTCATACCTGCTGGTTAAATGTGAGCTGCTGTTTGTGTTTGTCTGGTCTTTGGATCAAGAGTATTGGGAGCTCGCTGCAGAGAACTGGGGAATTGCCGCTGGAGAAGCACTGTGCCCAAGTGGTGTTACTTCTGAGGGCAGTAGGAAAAACCATTTCCTATTCTGCGTTTTCTAATTTCTTATATATTTTATCTGTAGCTAGTTATTTTTCCAAATTAGCCTTTGTCTGAAGTACACCTGCATGGGCTCTTAAGCACAATTTCATCTGCTTTAGAAGTACAGGCCAAACAGCATATTAACATCATTCTAATTTATTTTGTGAAGGAAGGGCTAAAAAGGGAGCAATTTGTGTTAGATGTCTTGTCAACCTTATTTAACATCAGTACTTAAAGTATTTCACTGGAACATTTCCACCTTTTATTGTAAGTAAATGGACATTTTTCTGGTTGGTAGGCACAAGGTATGTGCTTCCATTCACACATCTTTGCTGTGGCTTTTTTCCCCTTGCTTCAAATAGCAGTTGTTTCTTTTGAGTAGCTTGTAGTGGCAAACAGAGCGGGTAGAAAAAATGGGGTTTAATTTCATCTTTCCTAAGGTGTGCCCCTGTCTTGAAGAAAAGAGAAGTTGGTATTTATAAGCAAAATAATGTATTTTCAAATGCAGTGTGTGGTTTAGGGTTTTTTTAACTGTTCTGCTTTTAACTGGAATTCTGTGGGTGAAATGCTAGAATAAAACCCAGCAGCTGGGTGCTGTACGCCCACTTTAATGGTAAAGCAGAGAGAAACATGCCAAGAAAGCTGGGGAAATGGGCAGCAACCCTAAAAATCTAAACTCTTCCTCATCCCTCCCTTATTCTATTGTGTTACTCCACTCTCAGGAGTTCACAGGCAGCCTGAAAGCAGAGACCGAAGTACTTCAAGGGGGATTTGACAAATCTACCTGTCAGTGTCACCAGACAACTGATTTATCATCTTTGACAAGTAGAAAATTGCTTTGACTTGTCTGCAGGACAAGTAAAATTTAGTAATAGTGATGGGGTATTTTAAAAATTGTCATGATCATGTAAATCCTGTTATCTCTGTAACCCAACACCAGCAAGTTCTGAACTGTAAAATGACATTAACTTTCTTGGAAAAAAAAGTCTAGTATTAACAGATAACTGGACGTTTTTCCCCCTCAGCTCATTTTTAAATCCTGTTGCCTTTCAAAGGCTGACACTTCTGTCTCTTAGCCCTATTTCCCTGGTAATAGAATAATGAAGGAGTTGTCTTTTAAAGAAAAAAAAAATAGCATGTAGCTACATCACATCATAAAATACAAAGGAAGCAAAGTATGCTTAATCTGACAAAGCATCAGTGTTTAGGCTATAAGCTCATTATAAGGCTTGTGTAGTGGGAGCTGATTTTTTTCAAATTAATTTCTATGTATTACCATAATAAACACTTTAATAATATCCTTTCCTTCCCTCATATCCTCAGCAGCTGAATATTTCAGTAAGTGATCTAGTCTTTCATAGCAGCCTTTATCCCCATCATTCATGCACGATCTGTTTACAAGAATGCTTATAGGTATTTCCAGTTTAATTTAATGTTCCAGGTTATGCTGCTTCAGCAGTTTCTCTCTGCATTTATGCTAGCATTTGGGATGTTTGCATGAAATACTTGGGAAATATTGAGACTTTTTTTTATTTCTAATTTTATTTGATAGTAAATACAAAAAAAAATCACATCTCATTCTGTTTAAATCTTTCAAGTGTCTGAAAAATAACTTGCTGTAGCTAGCATCCAACACCTCGAAAAACAAGGCTTGCACTGTGTAGGGTTTTGTTTGGTATGTTCATTATTTGCCTACAATAGTAAGTAAAGCCTGGTGTTTTGCTGACTGCTGTAACTGAAAGGTTGGGGGAATCTAGAAGGTAGGAGTAGGACACTGTTAAAATGCAGAAATTGGTAGGGATTAGGGCTCTGTGCAGAACCCAAAACTACCTTGAGCTTCTTAGAAGCTGGTGAAGTTTCAGGCTGTCACACCACATAGATTTAGTCTCGCAGCTCACTGTTCTGCTATTGCTTTTCTTCTCTCTCTGTTTGTGAGCAACTCTCTAGAAATGTCCAAAAAATATCTTACTGATCTAGGCATGGTCATAACATAACGTCTGCTGGGATCCTTCATTTGCGTCCAAAACCTGTCTTAGTTACTGGCTCAGTTTTCCACAACAATCTCATGTTCAGTACATTGTCCACAATTACCCCATCTCTTTCAACACTCCTGCTTTGAGTTTCTTTCCCATCAGTAGCTTTGAATATTTGCCATCTTGCCTCGAGTGTCTTTTTTGTGTCTCGCACTCTACCAGGCTAGTTGTCAGCAAGTAAAGGAGATGCAGCAGTCTGGTTAGAGATCTGGAAAGCTGCGTATGGGAAGGCTAGATGAGCATTTGAAACCAAGTTAAAATCTCCTGGCAACATACTAGCTCAATCATGAATTCTAGTATGTAAAACTGATATTTCTAACCTGTCTTTTTTCCACCCTCAGTTCCGCTCCCACCTCCCAACCTTCGTTTGGCCCTTCTGTCACCTGCTGTTTGGGCTTTTGAGGGGGGCACACCTTTTTTAAAATAAGATGCATTAAGTGCTGTAGCTAAATTTACTGACCTAAGAAAACTGCAGAGAAGAATTTAACCATTGTCAAAATCTCCTATCAAAACCTCTGTAATAGAAATAAAGCATGGATAAAATGTATGACATTTTTGTGGTGATTACATCCATTAGTACTGAGGATAGACAGCAAAATCTAGATATGCTTTGATTTTTTTTTTCCCCTTTCTTTTTTGGAGCTTCTACTTGGCTGCTGGTGACAGTAATACTGCTGTCTTCAGGCTTTTCAGTGGCAGCTTGTTAAGAAATTATGTATTCCCAGAACTGCACTATTTTAAAAATGGGGTGTGGAGGATTGTGTGCAAATGAGGAAGTAAACAAAAAGGCCTTGGAATTCCAGTATAATGCAAAGAGGAACAGGTCCATTGCTGCAGGAAGAAATAGTTTCTAAGTTCTAAGAAACTTTGGGG
>NW_008824411.1:7981345-7992651 GCF_000699105.1 Pygoscelis adeliae | reverse complement strand
AACCCTTAAGCCTGTGACCTGATACATATTTAAAAGTGTTTCAACATCAGCATGGATACAAGCAGTAAAGATGGAAGATAGGAGCTAAAAGCACCTCTAATGAAAATACTAAGAAGACCAGAAGAAACAGGTTTTGCTGTAGAGATTAAATGCTTCTTACGCTTGCATTTTAAGCAGTGTTATGTTTTTTAAAAGTGTTTGAGAAAGACAAAGATAAAACAGTAGGAGACACGATAATTACACGAAGAAGCTCCTTTACTTCTGGCACGTCACACCAACCGGTAAGAGTCAGGAGATGTGACGAAAGCAGTTTAGAAGATTGTTTTGTTAAACTTGAGCTGTCATTGTTTTTCCATTTTACTGTAGTTGTAATTTTGTCATATAAAATCAGTGAAGGCATACATACATACAAATATTACAGCCTTTTAAACTTGCCCTGTTTCCTAATGATTGCTGTAGGAAGCAGTTGCTGCCTGTTGACCCTGTCCCTCTGGATGGTGTTACGTGCCTTGGTGGCTGTCATGTGGAGTTGAGGAATGTGCTTTAAAAAGTTGCTTTTTGAAATACCAATAACAATATGGGGTTTTTATCCCAATCTCAAATATTAAGTTGTTGTTTTCAGTGGTTTTGACATCTCATTCCAACAGGAAATCAGGGTCTTCCCCCCCCCCCCCCCCCCCCGGGGGCAAATGGTCTTTATGGGGAAAAAATATGAGAAATACCAGTGGCCAGTGAAGAAAAAAGCTGCTTGGATTTGAAAATTGACCATCAGGAAGCAACACACTCTGCTTATTTTAAGCTATGCAATACATATTCATTCCTTGCTTTTTCTGTCCTCAGTTTCAACTTGCAATATCTCAGCTTCCTCCCCATTTACTTCAAATACATCCACATACCAAAAAAAAAAAAAGGGTTGTCTTTCCTCTTGAAAACTATAAGCCTTTAGTAACACTGATGCTATTATCATCACCAGGCCGAAGTTTGCAGGATGATGGTTAAGTGAGAAGTAGGCAGAGTGTAAAGGAATTACTTTATTATCATGCTCAAAGCTTTTTCTCAAGTGGGAAAATAAAATGCCCTGTTAGAAGTTCAGTAAGCATCCGATCACCGATGTCTGTTTTTAAAGATACATAATTAGAGAGCAGACTGACAGTGTGATGGAAAGAAGATGCACAGCATCTGCTGCTATGCCTGAAATTGTACAGATTCTGTTCAGTAAACTTGGTTACTTGGGTTAAATTTTACCATAGTTTTACTTGTCCAGTTAAACATTTTAAGTAAGTTTTGGCAGCTGCCTTAGTTAATATACATATGATTGGCTTCTTCATGTTAATCTGATCCTTCTTTCGGATAGCATCATTGAAATACACAGGCTCATTAGAAAAATGTCAGTTTTATAACATCTTAATATAGCCTGTGTGCATCTACTTTCTGTAGTAATAGTCTATGCAAGCTTGCCTTTTTTTCTCACCCCCCCCCCCCCCCACTCCCTCTTCCCCAGTGTATTATCAGCTGTGGTAGATGAACCAAGAGGAGGGACCTCTGCAGTTCACTGTTGGGGCTCAAGACTTTAGTAGTGACTTATCTGAAGCCTTGCCTGAGTAATGGCTCTGTCAACATTTGTTGAAGTGGATAAATTTTGCTTCCTTGGTCACAGGGTACCAGGTCCGCTTTTCTGTTAACACCTTTGACTCTCTCTTTGCTGGCTAAAACAAAAGAAAGTCCATCTACAGTAACCTGTAGCCAAGTCAGACACAGAAATACATGTTTTAATCCTGTCTTCATTTGAACACTATTTTGATTATATGAGGTGGAAAAGTTTTTTAATTGCTCTGTGTTTGCTTGGTGTAGGTGGGTCACAAACACTCTGTATCGCTATTAATAGGCAAAAGAACAATATTCTTCAAATTTAACTTGGGATACTTCATTCCTGTCTGTCTTGTGATCTGAGAGATTGGGGTATTTTCTCTCCCACTTTCCTCCTTCTCCCCAAACTCTCATTGTTTCTTGATGCTGAGAGATAAGCAAGATATGTCAAAGAATTATTTCAGGTTTGCTTGCAGTGACCTGCCGGACTCTGTGAATGGTGCTTTGTAGAACAATTACCTGGAAATCTGTGTGCCTCCTTTTAGGACTGACCCACTACCTCCAAACTGTTCTGGCTCACTGACCTCGAATAGTGTATTTGTAGAGCATTTGCCTTCTTTTATGAAGCAAATGCAAATCTACCAGACCTCACATTTCCCAGCAAGAGGCTTTCTGTCACTCTAATTCCCTCATCATAAACACAGCAACTTCGGTTGTCCCTGAATCCTGGCCCATCTGCCTCGGATTTACTAGAATAGTATCATGGTTTAAATAACATTCCCTCCATCTGTGGAAACAAACATTTATTGTTTTATCTGCAGGAGAAATTGATGAATATTAGTATTTTCAAAGATAAATGGCATTTTATCATGGACTTGTACCAATAGTCCACCTGGCTGCACCTGCTGTTTGAGACAAAGTGCAGGGAACAAATGAGCAAGTTGACTTACAGGCTCAGAGAAGAGCCAGTACTGCTCTACCTCTCAAAAGGACATGTTTATAAACAAATTTTTTCTTAATTTGAGGTGTCTGTTTGAATTTTGAGCTTTATTTTTGTGACCAAATGCTTATCCCAACTCCTTTTCCCCACTTTTCTCAAGCATTGTTTTTTTTTCCCCGTGGGGAATAAGAAATGATAACGTGATTCAGCTTGGGGACGCATATTTGTTTGAATGCTGTACCGTTTGATTAGGCGTCCTTGATGAACGAAACCTGCTGCTTTTTTTAACCTAGCTAGCGTGGAGCTGAACTTTGTTTCAGTTTGGGAAATTTTAAAGAGTCCTTGGTCTTTGTGCTGATTTCACAGATGGTGAAACTTTATTTTCCAATTTTACAAGCTGATTTTACAAATATTAGGGGGAAAAAATCATCCTACTGTGTAACTAGCATGAATAAGCATGAAACCTTTTCTGCAGCTTTCCAGTATCTTTTCTGCTGACAGTTTTTCTTGTTACAGTGATTTTTGCAATACTTTTATATCTATTTTATTGCTGGCTTGTAGCAACTGTGAGGTATCTTTTAAATAAGGACAGTTATTAGTGTGTATGGGTTTGAGAAGTTATTAATTCACAGCCACTTGTATATGCAGGAAAAAATAGTTGTTTTTTTTTGTTGTTGTTGTGTTTTGGTTTGGGTTTGTTTTGTTTTGTTTTTCCCCCTGGGGGCATCAGTCATTTCCATGGTCATTTCACACTGCCGGATTCTTCTGCATCCTCCCAGTACAGGCCAGTGCTGTCATCCTGAACAGCACAGCCTGCATTGGGTCCTCTGGTCGATTTGAGAAGATTGTAGGTCACCGTTGTGAGTCAGAGTTTATGCACATGCTCTGCTGCATAGGAAAGCTTAATTAATTCGAGGCTCTCGTATTTTTCTCTGGACAGTGAGACAGAGCTGTACACAGGCACACACATGTGCGTGCTGTAGGCAGCTGCCGTGAAGGGGTGCTTTCTGAGTCAGGGAGTGCTCTCACATCCCTTCTATCACTTGCTGATCCTGGGAGGAGGTGGTTCCCCAAAGATACATCCCAAGGCACAGACAGTTGTGTTAGGAGGAAAGGTACTAACCCCAGTTTTAGTGCTGGGCAAAGGGTGTTGTGAATTTTACTCCATTCACTGATTTGCCACTCCCAAAGAAATGAGTAGTCTGCCCTTTTTGGATCACCTGTTTACTAGCCAAAGTTTAGGAATAGAAGGAAAAAGTAGTATGTGTACTGTCAAAATAGCCACTAACCATTTGATTACAGGCTTAGAAAGAAAATTGTAAGACAAGAAAACGCAAGTGCAGATTACACGTGAAAGTGAGATTCTCCCTCAGCTGCTTCATATGCCGGCTGTTTCGGGAGCCTGGCAGCATGCTCTCCTGCTCCTCATGGGGCTCGCTGGCTTTGGGATTTCTTCAGGTTTATAATTTACTTGCTTCTATTGCTAAAATCGCTGCTGAGGGCAGCCTTCTCCTTTAGCCTAAAATAAAATGGCCTAGTACCTGTCCTCTGTCCAGGCTGGGCTTTGAGAAGTTGGGTGCAAGTGTGGGAGCAGGATAGTTCTCCCCTTGCACTCTCAGCTGGGATGAAAAGCAGGGTGAGAAGCTTTCCTTAATTTTTCCACTTAATTTGCATGTTACTCAGACTTCTGTTGGTTTCTTGCATGTTGCGGTGTTTGTGGGGCTTCAGTCTGCCTTTGACTTTCTCAGGGTTTGGGACTTCCGTTGTCCATAGACCTTACGCGCTTCCTACGTTCCATCTTGCTGCGAGCATTGCATGAAGACTAAGCATGACAGACACATGACAGGTTTGCCATTCCCTGTTGGTTGGTTTGTTTTTTTTTTTTCCTCTAAGCTACCTTCCTTCCTTTCCCACCACCTCTTTTTAGCATTTTTAGCCACTATAAAGTTTCTGCTATAATTAACTCTGAACATGACTGTTATCATCTTTATGGAGTTTAATTTTTAAAAGGCGGTCTGGAGGAAGCAATGCTCATTTGGCTGAAATCCTTTTATTGTTCTAGCTGAGTGGCCAGCTTGGCGATCATAATACACAACGGACTTTTTAAAAAAAGTTATCTGCTTGTCCTCTTCAGGTCCTCAGTCTAGGTTAAGGACCTGATATACCTTGTGATGTACAACTTAAAGGATATATTATACACATGCACCCCCCAATGCATACGCTGGTTTATTTTGATTTGGTCTGGATTTGCATCAATATAATTTGTCTATCGTATCTAGGTCATTGGTGAAAGTGAGCTCAGGGTATTATGCCCAACGACCATCAGAGCTATGTAAAGAAAATCTGATTTTTGACTTATAACTCTTCTTCAGTAGGGAATGTGTCAATTGTAGATTTTTCCAAAGGTTGGGGCTTGAATGTATGGAGGAGGAAATTGCTTCAAAGCTTGTGCCAATTAAGGCTGAGTTGCAGGGGTGAGGCGGTGTGGTGGAAGCTCTGCTGTGATGTTGCCCTGGGCTGCCATAGCCTGTGCCCTGTTCACTCGGAGAGTACACGCATCCCAAGGGACTCTGCTCCATCTCTTTTGCCTGCAGCTGCTCGTTGCTATTCATGAGCTCTGCCACACTCTTTTTCAGTGTTATTTTGGTTTTTAATCGGTGGCTAGTATAGGATAACTTTTTACCGCTTTCACCATTTTCCTTTTAAGTGCACGTATGAGTGAATTTTGTCTCCGTGTTTACTAGTGTGAAATTAAAAACAAAAAAAATAAATTAAACAGGATATGGGATCACTAACTTTGACTTCACCTTGTACCATCTTGTAAACAAATCAGCGGCTATCATAGTGCCCTTCCCAGAAATGGGTGTGGTGGTTGAAATAAAACATGTCAGGAGTACAAAGAGAACAGAGTTCTATTGTTTCGGGGCAGGCAGAAAGATGACTTCTGAAGGCTAAAGTGTGGGGTTTGGGTTTTTTTTAAAGTAGGATGTTTGTGCTGCTCTTGCCACTTTTTCTTCAGTCTTACTATTTTGTTGATTATTTAAATAAAGTAATTCTACAAGGAGCCTTCAGGGCCAATTTCTATAATTTGAAGCTCGTTTCAAAGTATCTGCTCCAATTTAATTGAAGAATTTCAGTGAGTGGTAGCTTTGGCTTTGAAGTGTTCCTCTGCACTAAGGAGGGATTTCACCGAAGCAGAAACTCCCTAGACAGTTGCCTCGATATTTAGCCTCAGAGAAATGTTCGTATCCCCTTCTCTTCCTCGTCCTCATTGTTTTACACATGCTTACATCTATCTTCAATTTGATTTTTAGTTTTCAAGCCAGGGTTTTCCTTACGCACTTTATGAACACAATGCCATGCAGGATTCAGTCTTATACATTAAACTCAGTCTAGATTTAGTGCCTAAATAGCAAACAAGACAAGAAGGCCTCCTGTATACCTGATTTAATTTTCCTTGCTGAATAAAACTGTTCTTATTATCACTTCTTAACTGGCAGTAGTCCCAAAAGGTTTGGAGACTAGATGCTCATGCATGCCCATGTCCCGCTTTGTGACTTTTACCCATGTATGGGGTCTAAAGCGTATCTGGTGTAAGCATATTACGTACGTTCGTCTTGGAGAGATGCTGTGTACTGAACAAAATAGCTGGACTTGGCTGAAGGATGACTAGCTGAAAGCTTGAGGATTTGTGTTACGCAGGAGAAAAGCCTTACAGACTGTAAGGTAGTCACTTGGATCTTGGAGCACGAGTCTCCCAAGGAACCCTGGATGGTAGTGCAGCGTAACTAAAGATAAAAGGAAAATCATGCATAATAAAAGCATAATTTATGATTGTGGCTTCCTTGTGCCTTCCTTGTGCCAAGTAACTACGTGTGGAGACGGTCATCCTCAGTAACATAAGGAATGGTCTTTGTGTTTATAATTTTATTTGCTGAAAACAGTAGTTGAGACTGAGTGTGTTTGAAAGGAAGTGATTTTAGGGTGGTTTTTCCCCCTGAAAACAGGAAGGAGTGGCGTGCTAGCTTCTTCCTTTGCAAGCACCTACTTCCATGGTGCATTGGGGTATATGAACACAGCCCAATGTTTGGCATTTCAGCAGATATCTTACTCATGTCAGTTCACATAAAGTAACACTTGACAGTGCATAGCGACTTTCTTCTTTTTTAAACTTTTGTTTTTATTTAGAATCAGCATTGCTCAATGTGGGAAATGAAAAGGTTTCCCTTTAAGACCTGTCATTACTCCTTTCATAGCTGATCTTTCAAATGTATTCTTACGTGGCTTTTCTGTCTTCTGTGTTTTCTTTTGGAGCGAATCTGATTAAAATGGTTGATTGAAAAAAATTATTTATAATTCAAGTATCCTACTTCACTAGAAACCTGACGATAAAAATTTTAGATAGTTAACATCTTGTCAGAGCAATCGTTTCAGGTTGCTTTCCTTTTTACCACAGTGGACTAGCGTTTGATCCTTCAATCTCCTTTGGAAATATAAAAATACAGGTTTTAAAAACTCTGATTCAGACTGAAAGCTTAGACTGCATAAAACACAAGTACGCTAGAGCAACATGTGCTGGTCAAATGAGATAAATATTTGATGTCCTTCAGCTCTGGTAACAAAAGGATCATAGTCTGTGGAATCCCTAATGCCAGCTGTGTTGAAAGTTGCTGACTGTTGGCCTGTGGCTGTTTGCTGCTCATACAGTATTACACTTTCATATATCACAGTCCAAGCTGTGTGCAGTTATATGCACAAATATAAGCAAAGAGGTGCGTGAAAGATGCAAAATAAAAAGCAGGCAAGGAAGCATGTTTATTTATGAAAGTTTCTTTGTGAGTAACCTTGTTTTTGACGGTTGTTTGCCACACCTTCATTTTGTTATCCTTGTTTCCTTTCATTCATCTTCTTCGCAGGTACTGCAGCTTTGCCTAATTCCTTGGAGAGGGGTAATAAAGGGGTAGTATTTCCAAGGAATGCAGTGTCACATCTCTGACTGTGCAGCCTTCCTCATGTTTGCTCTTTGACTTCTTGGTCTCTGCTACATGCAAAAAATCCTCCTCCTTTTTAAAGGGCTTTTCCTGTGTGTTGAATTGCGTGTAATATAGATACAGCAGCTCCTGATAGGTGCTTTTTTTCTTTCTCCTAGCTGTAATGGGGAGAAGTGAGTAATGAAGAAGTGTTTCCTTTTTTTTCTGACCACTGTTAGAAAAACAGAGCAATCCATAACATGTCCAGGATGCAAGTAGGACTGCTATTTGTAAAAGATCAGTATGTTGTGCCATAGAGTGTTTAAACAGGGATGATAGCTATGCACAAATTTGATGATATCTACGTGCTGGCTACTCATAAAAAGAAGAAATTGTGATATGCTTTAGAAAAGTTAAATGTTTCCCCAAGTATTTTCTGTTCTCCAGAATCATGGTCTTTAAGTGTAGGACCGAGATAAAACTGACTTAATCTGAAGTTGTAGAAAACGCAAATATTTTTATGTGACTAATTTCAGTAAGCTTGACCTGAGAAGGTAAATATCTGTTTCACAGTGTCATTTACACAAGAAAACAGTCAGGAACACATGTTTCTTTGAAGGACGACTCGTTAGGCTACAACAGAATTTTATTAGGGGGCTCTTGGGATTAGTTTGCTCTACAAAATGCATTGCACTCCAGTAGTAATTCTCCCGGTGCAGAGCAGGATTGGCTGGTAGGGTTAACTGTCGAAGGGCTGTTGGTCTGAGTAATTCACTGACCATCTTCCTTAAGCAGGAGAAGCTGCCTTCTGAAGTCAGAATCATTTGCACAACAATAAAACTGTTAAGAAGTGCAGCGCTGTGATTTTTAGTTTGCTAATGCAGTTGGGAAACCCTTCGATTTAGATGCAAGCTGAGAATTTCTGTCGCTAGTCTGCTGTAGAAGGGCAAATTAAAGTTAACTGATGTACTTCTAAATGCGGCCTGTGTGAAATGAAGTTCTTTATAGTGTAATTTTTTTTCTTTAAATAGCACGATTGATTATTCCATAAGTAGGTAATTTCTCGTTGCTGATAACCACATGGCTAGTCTTCCCTTCTGCCATCGCAGTTCCCTTGCAATAGCAACGTTTCCTTTCAAAATACCATTGATTGAGTTGTAGCCCCTTGGGGGGCTGTATTTAGACTCTCTGTTAATAGATCAGTTCGTTCATGTAATTACCGAGCTCTGACAGTAGCTTCTGTAGCTCAGTGCACATTATTGCTTTACACTTGCTCTCTGTGAATCGCAGGACAACCCTTCATGCCTGGTGAGGAGTTTACAGCTCTAGAAAATGAAGAAACTGTTTTGTAGCTCCCAGCAGACCTTTTAATAAGTTTTAGCAAGTTCCGTTCATCCGTGAGATAGTAGGAAAATATTTTCCTGTCTGATTCTGTGTCATGACTTCATTGGCTTGAAATTACATGTTTTTCTGTAAGCCGAAGTGCCTTTCCTGCTGGGATGCACGCGTTGCTGTCTTTGGCACTTGGAGGAATGAGTTAACTCTCACCTGTGTTGGGAACAGGCTTCACTGAAAATCCTCATTGAAGGATCATACGTGTAGTTGTACCCGGCTTTGCAGCCGCTCCGTTCACTCGACTGCAGGGAAGACTGACAGTGCTAGAGACAGGATTTTTTTCTGAGGCTTTTTCTGTGATTTTAGTTGTGTTTCAGCATTACGGAGCAGTATGAATGAGGCGGTGCAGAGACTGAGAGAAAGGCTTTGTGGTTTTTATTAGTAGCAACTGTGCAAGCAAACTTAATTTGGCATTCTTAAGTCCGTTGGTGTTTTTCCAACTTCACCCCTCAGCTGTTGCTAACTGCATTGCAGAGGACTCTGTAATCTAGCAATTTCTCATTGTCTCCAGTCCCTGCCATTTATAAGTGGGGATTCAGACTGCATAGCAGGTTGAGTGAGCATTCCCTTTTATTTTTAATTTTAATACAAGTATTTCCTCAAGTCCTTGGAAAAATATACCTGGCGCTTACTAGCCTGAGGATATGTGCTTATTAGCTGAGCTGAAAAATACCTGTATGATCTTGTCCCATATGGTTTTATAGGAAAGAAACAGTTATATACACTTCATTTATTCCACTTCCTATATTCTGTCTCTTCTCCCAACCCCCAAAACAGCCAGGCTGGCTATATTCTTTCTCCTCTTCCTCCTCTCCCGTTTCCTTCTTGTATAGTCCATGGTATATCCCATCCTGTCTCTTTTGTCTGTGTGCTTCCCTTCCTTACCACTGCCCCACATGGAGCAGTGTGCCATCGTGCTGATTTTTATATGAAAATTCATATCCTTTTGATAGTGATGTTCTTCAGGATGTCTTTTACCTGCGCTCTTTTTCAGTCCATGGGAGAATTAGAAAGGTTTTCAGCAGCTGCCACTAAGAGGCCAAGCCTTCACTTCTCTCTCTGCCAAGGGGACAATCTCTACTGTCCCCTCACTCAACTTCCAAGTTTGTACTTTATTCGGGAGAATAAATGCATGAGAGGATTAGTGGGTTTCACTCACCCTGCCGCATTAAAACAATAATTTTACATAAAACCATTTTGCACAAATTACTCTAGCTTGTTATTGACATGTCAGTGGTGAATTAGCATTTGAAACGATGCTTTGGGGGTCCAAAGTGCCTTTTGCCTTTCATGAAAATGGTATCCCAGAGCTGTTTTACACTTGTGGGGAAGGCTTCTCTCTTGGTGAGTAAATTTTTGGCTGTGTATTGCTTCCACTGGTTGCAGTCCAACAGCCTGTCAAACATCTGACTTACCCCCTCTTAGAAAAACTTGGGCAACTTCAGCGTAACACTCAGCTACACCCTGAAGTTTTTCAGCCGACTGTTGACTCACAGTTACACTCACAAGAAAGCAATGAGTGGTCGAGTCAACTCTGCTTCAATAAACAAGGTAACTGTTGCTCATGCATAAAGATATTCCTAATTACTTCAGTAAAATGAGCATCTTTTTCATAAATACTACCCCTGCTTCATGCTTTCACCTTCTCCAGACAAACTTTTGAAGAGGAGGAAAGAGAGAAAGGTTGGTGGGTTTTCTTCTTGCTAGGTAGCCACTAATTGTAGTTCAAGCAAAAGCCCAGGAGTACAAGCACATAGGAGGGGAAAATTCACTAATTTTCATTTAGTAACACAGCTGGAATGTAGTGTGAAGATGTGATTTGTTTTTTTGGGGCTACAATATCTTGTAGGGTTTTTTTCTCTCACCTACTCTAAAATACAAGTGCCTGCCCCATGGCAGAGGCGTGCATATGCTCATGTAAAAATCTCTTCGTGAAAGCAGATGAGCAAGAGTTGTGCAAAACAATTGAAAACAACTGCCTTTCTGTTCCACTAAAGGAAAAACAATCGCTTCATTAAACTATGCATTTGGACTTTCACACAGTCAATATATAAGTCCATGATTTTTCAAAAATGGCAGTTTTGATTCCTGTGATGACATGGGACTGAAATGTTCATTTGAGGTTTTGTGAGGAAAAATACTTTCCTTTGCATGTGGATTGCCATGGGCTTTTAGGGTTATTTTGGAGAGCAAAGTACAAGATTCTCATGTGGTTCTGAACTCTTCTGTTTTCCTTACGAATGTGCTCAAGTTTAGGGATTAAGAGTGGGTTTCTGGCAGCTGTCTGCCAACTGCAAAAGCGTACAATCTTGTATGTAGTCACAGCAATTAAAAATGTCTGGTCTGCGGTAGGGGAAGAGGGGGATCCCAGGAGGAGGAAGGCAGAGACCGGCCAGTTTCTGCTGTCCCGGAGG
>NW_008824411.1:7980166-7981307 GCF_000699105.1 Pygoscelis adeliae | reverse complement strand
GGAGGATCGCTCCAGGCAGAGGGTGGCTCCGCACCGTCCTCTCCTGCAAATGCATGGTCCCTTTTGGGGACCGCATCCTGAGCATGGTTCTGGTTATTGTGTGCTGGGGAGGTTTCATAATACATCTAAACCAATATCACAGCTCACTGCCACCAGAATTTTTCTCCCCCCTCTTATACTGGCTCCAGAGCTCAGTAGTCCCTTTTATTGAAGGTATGGGGATGGAGGGTAGAGGGATGCTCCAGTACTGAGGAGTAACTTGAGTCAGCTGGTGGGGTGCACGGAGCGTAGGACTCTTTCCTTTTGGAGGAGGCAAGCTGCTCGGTGACCGTGAGCTGTCTCAAGGATGCAGTTGCCTGGAAAGGTGACAAGTGTGGGAGCTGGGGAGGCAAAAGGGCTAGTACCTCTTGCCTTTTTAGAACTTAACCTTAAGACTCGGGGGAGTATTTTAATATTTTAAGAGCCATGAGAATTATTTTAAACAGGTGAGAGGGAGACATTGTCATCTGTTGAGAAAATTTTTTAAAGAAATGGTTGTTTTGGTTGGCTGACCTTCTTTGTAAAGAAAACCTTTATGTTAAAGATTAATGTCTGCATCATGCTCTGAAGATATTGACACCTGCAATAAACCTATTTCAGACTTCAGGAATTAGCAATAAGGCTGCAAATGAGTAAGTTTGATATCAGTGAGGAGTGCCTGAGAATGAGGGAGATGGATACCTTTGAGTCTTTTCTACCTTGCGGAGTAGACAAAGCTTCAATTACTGTCAGTTACTTTCATTAACGGCATGTTTTGTTTTTTATAAAGATAAGGTAATTTACTAACACAGTAATAGAGCTATTTTGTTATTTTAACCTGGCAATATCCTACAATAAAATAGGTAATTTATTAGCATACTAGTGAATTATGTACTCTCTATGCAGAGCACCAATAAATAAGGTATGTGAGGAGGTGCTTGTTCTTTTGTCTTTTTAGCATCCTTTGGCTGGAGATCCTCCTCTGAAACGAGGGGCACAAGGTAAGGCGAGGTCTGACATGTTTTTCTTTGCACTGGCGTTGACAACAAAATCGTTAATCTTGCCTTCCAGCAGAGCCAGTGGCAAGAACTGAGAACAGTCCTGTAGTAAGAGTGATCAGAAG
>NW_008824411.1:7969902-7980134 GCF_000699105.1 Pygoscelis adeliae | reverse complement strand
TTTCCTCCCTGCGCTGAACAGAGGGTTATAGAAATACAATTCTGTCTCCCAAACACACCCCAAAATTATTTTTCTAGAGAGATGCCATGTCCATTTCCAGTTTGTACATCTGTTTACACTGGGCTAAGGAGTGTAGAATCCTGTGTGAGGACCAGGAAAGTATGTAAAGACAAAATCTGATTTCTTCTGTTTTCTCCCCATTTAATCTGTTGTAGATATCTGATCTTTTTGTAGCTTCCCATCCTCAGTCTCCCTGGCTTCCCCCTTCCCTTCTTTCCTCCCTTGCTTCTTTTAAATGTGTGGTTTGATTGGGAAGCTGTAATCTCTTTATTGTTCCCTTCATTTAAAAGCACCTTAACCTGCAGAATGAACCACTGGCTGTTTCTCATTTGGTTTCCAATAAATTTCCTGTTTGTCTGGATTCTGGGTTATTCACTCAACAGTTAACAGAGGCAATTAGGTCACTGAAAACTCCTTGCTGCTGAGATCTGCCAGGCTGGCACACAAGGCTGTGTGTCAGCCACAAAGGCTTTCCCCCTTTACTGGCAGTGGCATAATTTGTGCAGTCCTTCATCATTCATTTCAGATTTCCCATCTTCTGAATCTATCTTCTTGTCTTTTTGTTTTTCTTTTCTTTTTTTTTTATCTGGCTCGAATTTCAGCTCAAAAGCAATCTGTAGCACATCTTTCCTTGCACGTTTATGCAGAAAATTGTTCTCTTCTCTCCCACTGCCCTCCCTCCCCTGGCAGACAATCTGCAAATGCTCCCTTATCAAAGCCTTTCGTTGACAGAATTTAAAACCTCACTCTTCTTTATAGACTTTTTGTTTAGTACACCTTAAAGTACTGGATAAACTCCAGCAAAGCTAACTTCTTCATCAAGGATGTTGTGCTAGAGGTGAGAAGCACTTTGTCACAGCGAAGCTTATATTTTGGGGGGAATTTTTAGCCTTATCCTTGCAGGTTTTGTGTGTAGGCGGAACAGGCACTTGCATGTGGTAGCAGACTGCCTGGTTTTTTTGTGACCACTTGTAGCTGCTGAGATTGCCCTGCAGATCCCAACAACTGCTTCTCTAAGGGCAGACACGAGATCCCCTCTTCTAGACTCGCTGTGCTTGACCTCCACATCCCTCTGTCAGAGGACCTGGCCTCATCTTCCTGTCCTCTTCTTTCCTTCTCCGCTTTTCTACTATGAAGTGTGCAAGCATGGGAAAGAGAAGCTGCAGGGAGAAAGGGACTTCTTCCAGAGGAGGTTGGTTGCTGGGGAAGAAAGGGAGACCTGTTTGGGGGAAGGAGCCTGACGTTTGGGGGGAGGCGGGGAGAAGAGAGACAAAACAGCTTTTGGAAACCTCAGTGAGGACTGTACCACACGTGTTCAGACTTCCACAGCCATGGTGAACTGATTGTTGAGGGGAGGTTGAACCTCAGCCCTGTACTAAGAACTTGCTGAGCTGCTGGTGGAAAGTTTGATTTTTGCAGACAATAAAATGTATATAAAATAATGGGTTCTATTTCAGAGAATTCATACTGCGTGCAGAAAAGGGTGACTCCATGTTTGTAACTTTTTTTTTTTACAGTGTTTTTTTGTCCTATCAAGAGTTATTAGAGGCATTTGGTTTTGACATCTTGGATTCAAGAAGATTAATACGTCACTTTATCAGCACGTTTCTAGAAGTATATATGGTTCTCTCTCCCCCCCCCCCCCCCTTGCTATAGGTGTCTTGTAAAGCATTATTGTTATATCAGTCACAGCAGCATTAATAATGCCTGCGGTTACTGATAATTTCCCTGTGTTTCAAATTTTGCTAAAGCAAACCAGAGACATGGAGCTGCTATTGGCATTTAGATGTAGAAAGTAAATATATTTCCACTCCCAAATAAAGACCGTCTCTGGAGACAAATTTATAGCGATCTCCCATGTAGTCTCAGTGCTCTTTTCCTTGGCTATCTTGATTCCTAGTTAATGTGCAGAGAGGTGTGGTACTAAAGAGGGTTAAAAAGTTGAATTTTTCACTTAGATGACTTTCTCCAGATTGGACACAATTTGCAGGGGTGGGAGGTGGGGAATTGGTGAATATCTGTAGAGATAAACTTAAAAAAACCAACCAAACAAAAAACAAAAAACCCCCATGTGAATGTGAAATTTTTTTTAAATAATCCAGCAGGTCTTTCATCTTTTTTCTTTTTTTTTTAAAAAGAAAGTCTTTGAATGCAGACTGTGTAAATAGTTTGAGAATGATCAAAACTATTAATGCTTCATTGATTTCCTCCATTGACTTGACTGTTAGATATTTAATCTCTTTTTTTAAAAAAGTGTGTATTTTTCTGTTTCAAAAGCAGCCTCCCACTGTCCTTTGCATAGCGGGAAGCATCTCCTGCTGGCTTTCTGTCGCTTTGCCAGCCTTGAGACTTTGCTTTCAAGGGCGGTTGAACACTTTGGACTTTTCCTGTCCTTCTGCTGGAGTTGGTGAGCAGACTCCCCCATTGGCATGCTCAGCTTTGTGCCTGGCTGTGGCCATCCGAGCCAATTTAATCTATCTTGCCTGAACAGTGCATGCTATGATCCCATGGCTTCGTTGCCAAACCCATGGCAGGAGCTCTCTGAAAGGAATCACAGCAGTCTCCTGGATACTTCCTGTCCTGCATGCTTTTTTCTGTACCTCCGTTCTCTTTACTTATGCCAGTTGTAATAACGTTTTTTAGATGGTCACTGGTGATGAGTTTTTTTCATAGTAACGGCTGTTATAAAGAATTGCCTGAACTGCAGCTGTTTCACAGAGTTCTGTAATAATTCTGTTTTTAAGAATACATTCCACTTTAAAAAAACAAAAATTACTTAAAAATGAGAAATGATCAGCTGTTCTAGGGTCTGCACGGGGACTGTGTTTTTGAACTTCTGAAACAACTTGTTAAGTTGAATGCCTGAGAAACAAAGCGATTTGACTCATTGCTTATATTTAGTATCATTACCTACTGCAATAGGTTCCGTTTTCTTCTGAGCGTTAATGTTTTTGGTCAGGAAGGTTAACAGGGAAAACGCCCAGCAGAAGGCATTTGTCTGCTTATCGGAAGGCAAATGCATGGAAAACATCAGGTCACTGTACTGGGTGTCAACTTTTTTCTTTTTTTCTTTTTTTTTTCTTTTAAGAGTCTGTAGAAGGTGGGGTATTCAAGGGTGGGGAGAGGATGTCCTTCCTTTTTGGTAAAGCCTGTAAAATTGGAGGTGCTAGTGGATCCTTAGTACAAATGTGACCTGAAGTTGCAAAACCCTCTTTATGTCTTGATCCAGAATCACATATCATAAATGTATGAGATCCCAAACTTAAAATATATCCTAGGATCCTAGCTACCTGAAGTTATAATTTCTCTGGTTTTGAGTATATTTGGAATTGAAGCAAAAATTCTAAGTACTGGTTTTATATTTAATATTAAAAATGTGATTGATCTTACAGTTTTGTTAGGAACAAACTTTTACTACATCTTTCTGTAATCCACATGGCAAACAAAGGAGAGATGCCCAGTTTTAAGGTGCTGCTTTTGAAGCTTTAGACTAAAGCATTAAACCTTTGAAGATTGTTTGAAAGTCCTAGCTGCCCAGAGAGCCATAAAGCTGGGCAGGCTCAGCTCGGGAAACTACATGACTCCTTGCGTTTCTGGAACCAGGTGAGCAGCTGTAATCGGCTTTCACCATAGAAGTATAAAATATACCATTAAATTTGGTGTGTAACAGGTGAAGTGGGGTTGAAAATCAAAGGGAGTGGAAGAGTTTGAGTATGGTTTTGCTGGTCTGAAGCCTGTGTCCTGCTCTTTGTTCTCCCCATTCCCATCTCTGTATGTTACGGTGTTGTTTATCCCAGAAAACTTCTTCAAGGGGTTAACTGACCAGAATCTTTTATGTGACCTTGAATAGATACCGCATTCAAGGGAATTTTTCTTCTTACGGGGTGTGAGAAGCAGCAGAGCTGCTATCGTATTTTTCCTCTTCTGGAAGCATGAAGGCCTGTGACTCCTCAGAGTGCAGTTGGTGGAAGCGGCAATGTTTTTTTTCCCCTTGCTCCCAAGCGGTCTCGTCCTGGGGCTTGTTATTTTTATTACGTGGAACTCCCTCCGTAAGCAGGCTGAGGAGCCTCTGCTGCCTCTAGTAATTGCTCTTTAAATTGATACAAATTTGAGGCATTGTGCAGAGCCTTGCAGCATCTTCTGAGATTCCCTGTGATAATCGCATCATCCTGCTGAGGAACCTTGTTAATATTCATGTGATAATTGTTTCAGTACTTGGCAGGGACAAGGGCATTAATGTGAAGCCTTCTTCAGCTGACATGTATTAAAGAAATGATTTGTGTTTTGTACTGTAGCAGTGATTTCATCACACTTGAACAATGAAATTCTGGACATCTTTTGGTAGATGTGTACATAAACACTTGTATTAAGGCAGTTAGCTGGCATGTTGGACTACATGAACCTCACGTTATCTTGTGTGCAGATCAGTTTCCCAAAAGGGACTTTCATGGTGTTGGTGCTGGTCACAAGGTGAGCTTCATGACCTCTCAAGGCTACACAAGAGACTGGCGATGGTCCTGCACTGTCCCTGGATGTGCTCATGTATATGGACATATGTATCCAGGCACAGTCCTGTGGCATGATATATGTCTATATGGCTAGGCAGTCTTAAGTCCAATTGATGTGGACTCACGTTTTGTTGCTGGAGACGGTTAATGGTTTTTTGTGTGGGTTTTTTTTTTTGTTTTGCTTTGTTGTTTTTTTTTTTTTTGAATCATCATGTTAGAGGTTGATCATGGGCCCACTTGAAAGATTAGCAGGGAAGAGTTTGCTAGAATAACAACCTGCATGAGCAGTTCCCTGCCTAGTATCTCAGGACCTGTTAGGAGAGAAGACTGAGAGGTGAGCCAATGTCTGGATGAAGACTTTTGGTAGGGCATGGGCCACTGCGGCACACAGGACAGCTGCTGCTGGTCAATCGAAGGGGCACAATCACAGATGGATGCTTTCTCAGTCAAAATCGTACGTGCTAGTATGTTGTTTCTGGTTAAATGGAAATGAAGGTTTGAAACTGTGTCCAGTTCTTCCATCATGAATTGTCACTTTTTAAGCTTGAACAGTGGAACAAGAAGCAGCAGCCCTTTGGCAGAAGGCTGATGGGCTTGCATACCGCTTGCCCTGTGCTCCCCTGCTTCTCTGTAATTGGACTTCTCTCTTATGTGGAGGGTTGTTGTGAAACTTGTCTCATGTACCCTGGGAAGATTCATGTGAAGACTGATTTTTAAGAGCAGCCCTATCTCTCTTTTGACCCCAACCCCTTGATCTCACAGTTACATGCCTTAAGGGATAGCAGCAATTTAATTTATTTTACTTTTATGAGAATTTGGTTTGTCTTGAAAGACAGGGTAGAAAGAAGAGGGGAAGAGGTGGACTGTGGAATCTGCTGTTGCTGTATTAAGAGAGTAAGAAAAAATGGGGGATCTTTTAGTAGCCAACTTTGCAAGGTGGTAATAAAAAGGATGTTTGTTGAATAGTCACAGACCTTTCAGTGTTTCAGCATAGATGTAATAAAGCTCTTTTATGAGATAAGTGGTCTTTGATAGAAAGATAAATAACATGCATCTGTCTGAAAAGGCATAAGATGGCAGCTTTTTCAGACAGGCACTTCTTATCATATTGGGACTAAGTATTGCCAAGCTGCCAGCTTCTCTTCACTCAGCCTTTTGTGCTGGCCACTGTGCAACTTAGTTTGAGAAACCACACAGTGGTCAGGCACTATTTCATTAATGTTATCAATAAAGGTACTAGCTGCTGAAGATCCCAGACCAAGAACTACTACAACTTTGGTATACTTTCAGAGACAAAGAAAAGTTTCTAGTGCTGCGAAGCCACATGCATCTCCAGCCTTTCCTGCCATAGGCAGTTGGGGAGAAGTCCACCAGACTTGTGTTTTGCAGGAGCAGGGCTGCTGCGAGCAGAAAGACTGCTATGGCTGTGTCCCAGCCAAGGGTGAGGCTGGTCACTGTTTGGCTGATCCTTGGTGATGGACCAAAGCTGCCCTGTCCATCCTCCTTTTTCTGTTCTTCCAAGGATGCTCGGGTGCAGTAGGCCTCCCTGATGGCAGCAGGCTTGCAGGTTTGAAGGACTGCTGCTGCAGCCTGTTGCAACAGGAGAGGATGGGCAGTGGTCTGTGTCTGGCTCGCTCCCTCCACAGACCAGGTAGGACGCTCTCCAGAGCCACCCAGCTTGGCAACAGTCTGCAGCAGGACTGTGAGGGCAGTGGTAGGCAGAAGTGGCTGCTGCCTATCTTTCTTGTGGGCTCTGCTTGCCTCTGCTCATCCTGCTTGCCAAGCATGTGGGCCTGCTGGAGATCCGGTGGGAGTGGTCAAAGCCATCGTCATCTTCCTTTGGAGCATTTTGGGTCAGGATAGCTTGACCTGCCTGCTCTCTTACCTGTCAAGAGAGTGTTTGTTGCCAGCAGTGGGGCAAATGTTAGAGCCCTCTGGGTCTGTACAAAAGGGTTTGGTGGCATGTCTGATGCATGCTGGTGGTGTGTTCTCCAGTTTGCTCAGAGATGGAGCTGCCATGAGTTAAATGCCTCAAAATGGTGGAGAAAACCAGTTGAAGACTAAAGGAGCCTGAAGCTTTGTGGGGTGAGGCAAAGCTCTCTCAAAACACAAGTGGGCTGTTTATGAAACACTGTCAGAGAGGATGGATTTGACTCCTGCCTAATCACTGCACACACGCGTGCTCCTGCCAGACTGACCTTGTTCCCGAGAGCTGGTGGCTGGCTTGTGGGGCAGGGTTGGTAGCCCCAGCCACGTGGTCTGATGCAGACACGAGCTCAGCATACCTCCCTTGCTTGTTCGTGGCACCTACACTGCAAGGTGCAGGAGTTGTAGCTGGTGATGCCTCGTCTGGGCTTGTTTCTGCATCTGCCTTCCCCTTTTTTGTCTTCTGTCCCCAGAGCGACACAAACACTTCTCAAGTCTTTCATCCAGGCACGCTGAAAGCCTACAGGACGCTTCATGCTGGAAATCCAGGAGACCTCTCCAGAGGAGGAAGCAGCGTCTCCTGTTTGTCTTGAGTTATTCTGTCACAACAATGGCTTCAGAATTTGCCTAATTTAAAAGCTAGTTTTAATCTGATGGGAAGATGTTTGTGTATTTAAAATAGTTATTCCTTGCTGGAGCCACTCCCTTCTTTTGTCCTTCTCTGCTGGACTTTTCGGCTTTGCTTAGCTAATGCAGTGCTTGTTTACAGCAGAGATACTGGAGCATGAAGAAGGAAGTCGGTACGTTTAATACTGATTTGGTTCCAAGCTTCCTGTGCGCGTGCATGCACGCGTGTGTGTGTGTGTGTGTGTGTTTTCAGCCTTGTTCATCCAGACGCTGTGCAGCCTCAGTAGAAAAAGTGAAGGGGCCGGCAGAGACTAGATGCAGGCATTTTTTTTTTAATTCTTCCACCTGGTTTGGTCCTGAGCAGGTTTAGACAACACGGGTAAAAATTCCGGTATGGCAAGCCTGGTGAGGAGGGTGCTAGTGCAGACAAAGCCATTGAGTGGTGAGTATGGGAAAGATAACTGATCAGAAAGTGTTGGTTTAGGAGCCTAGGAGGAGAAACGCCGTAGCGGGCAGAGAGCTGTTGGGTATTGTTGTTTTCATCTTCCATTTCCAGTGTGAGATGGCTACCTGGAAATACCAAAACCTGTGTCCGTGGAGAAGATGGTTATCCAGAGGAATGCACTAGTTAAAGGGGCACAGTCACTTTTAAAGTCTTTTCCTTAGCCTGCCCCAGGTTTTCTGCCTTAGCTTGGCTAAATAACAGCAGCAGTCCATATAAATAGAATGGCTTTTAATTTGGGAGGTTTTGGGGGGAGTGGGGAGCTTGCAGGAGACGGGCATCTCGGGAGCTTTTAATTTGGGAGGTTTTGGGGGGAGTGGGGAGCTTGCAGGAGACGGGCATCTTGGGAGCATATAAACTGTTGTGTCAGTTGTGACTGTACCAAAAGATGGGATTGAGAAGAAAACAATGCTAGTAAGCTGTAGGAGAAACAATTTTATTGCTTTACTTTTATTCTTTTGATTTGGGGTAAGTACCAAATTGGATTTCAGTAAGGTGCTCTCGTGTTGCAGTGGTTACAGAAATCGTCAGCAGCAGTGTTGTGTATTCTGGATTTTAAAATATTCCAGTAGCAGCACCAGCCTGTGCCTGGGGTTTTTAATTTAAATTTATGATGTTTATTCAGCTCTTAATTGTGCAAATTAGAATAATTATGGGGTGTGATTATATGCATACCCGGTGAGTGTTTTTAAGAGGCCGGCTCAAATTTCAGGAATTTATTTTATTAGCCTTGTGTCTTTCTGGTGCAAGTGTCCTTTCTTCATGCTGCTGTTCGGCAAAGCAAACATCATAAACTGCCACAGCAGGACACAATTTTTGCAGCAGCATATCTGAGTGAATCAATCTTTAATAGGGCAGAAGGCTCTTCAATAACTCGGGCTAATTAGGACTGATGTGGTGAGTTATTGGAGACTGAAACAACCCTCCCCAAGCAGAGCAACTTCTCTCTGTTCCAGGGTTTGATAAGGCCAGGAGGGCACAATTTGAGCCACGTGTGGTAAGGCTCATGCAAGTGCCAATTTTATCAATGTATAAACTTTTATGAAAGGTTGTTCATGGAAAATAGGAATTTTCTGTGAGTTACTGGCTGCTGCTAATCTCTCCCAAGGCTGCAACTGAGACTGTATTTGTGGAGGCGACAGTTCAGACTCAGATGTAGGCAGTGTCTCTTGTGTAGAAGTTACGGACTGGGTGTGCAAAGTATTGCTTTGGCCTTTGCTGGGAAAGAGATCGTGTTGGCAAATGGTGTTCCCTTCTAGCCCAAACTGACTAGTCTGTCTTCGCTCAGTCAAAGCTTCTCAGAAACCATGAATTTCTGCCTCTAGGAAAAATGGAGATATCACTGGAAATGGAGTAATCTCCTTGATTACGTCGTGACAGACGTGGCGTGACAAATATAGGAAACTGAAAAAGAGATCTCCTTGATCTGTCTGTAAATAACTTGGGACTTTGGGTAAATTAACCAGTCTTCACAAAAAGAAACTGAGTGAAAATAAATAAAAATATATATTTCCTTGCTTCAGCAATAAGGAGATTGGAATGATTCTAGTTGAAATTTCACTTGAAAAAAAGGCAGCCTGAAAATTAACATAGAGAGGTTTTTTGTAGAGAAGTCTAGCAGATATTAAATGACTAGAGCATACATTTACCTTGCATAGATTTCTTCAGAGAAGTTTTAGCCCATCAGTGTTTGAAAGCACAATTCTTTGATGAGGGAAACATAGCCAATAGGGAAACATGTAATAAGCATTGGCGTGATAACTTTCAGCATGATTTCAGAATCTCTGGAGAGGTTTTTTCAGACTTAAATCTCGTTATTTGTGCTGTGGGGATGTGTGTTAAATGCGGTTTTTTTTAAATACCTTCAGGATGTTAGGAAGTTCAGGATGCTAAGAGAATGGTATGAAATACAGCTGGTGGGAGGGTGACCCCAGAGGAGGCATACCCATTGAAAAACTATTTGTATAGGGTGTATAAATACAAGCACTCGTTCTGCCCCATGGAAAGTGTGTGCTTGAAGCCAGTTTGGTTTCCTCATTCAGGGAGGTTGGGTGCTGAGACCTCAGTTCTATAATCCCAGCCTGCTGCCCAGATCTTCATACTAGTGCGTGGATAAAAGGAACAGTGCAGTGAGTGGTCCGATGGAAAAAGAAATGGCACAGGAAGGAAACATTATAAAGAAGCTTAAAGGACACTTACGGTATTTATTTTCCAGTGTTTAAAGTATGGGGAGCAGTAAGAATATAGAGCTACACCTTATTCTGTGTTATCACATGTAATTCTGGCAGGAGAAAAGTCTGCAGCAAAATAATCTGATGAGCATTTTGTCTTTACTGTGTAGGGTCTGTGTCTGATTATCACTCTTCTTTATTTAACTCTTCTCATGCCATTAAAAAAAAATCTTTTCTTTCATTCTTAGAGAGACTTACTTATAGGATATCTGAAAGTGATCTTGGGTTTGCGTGTTCCAAATTTATGTACTTGCTTAGCCACCAACAACTTGCAGCAGCTTTCAGATTTCAGGATTAATGAACTGAATGAAAGAACATCAGTCTTCAGAAGGGACTTCTAAGTGGTGACTTCTGTATAAGAATAGACATGGTCAGAGG
>NW_008824411.1:7950396-7969892 GCF_000699105.1 Pygoscelis adeliae | reverse complement strand
ATATTGCACTTACTTTGAGTCAGTTGTTTTTTTTAATGGCCCCTTTGTATAAATATGTTTAAGGTTGGTTATGGTAGAGAACTTGTGAACACTTTATGAAGTGGTGGTGAAACTGAACATCCTAAGGTTTCGATCTTTATTTAAAACAAAAAGGTTACAAAAAGTCAAGGTCAAAGTAGGCAAATGGCATTTTGCCAGCTTAACAAATGCTATTGTATTTATCTCTCCTCTCCTGAGATCCCTGTTACTTTTAAAACACTGTTTAATTTGCCTGTCTGCTGGTCTATAACTGCAGGAGAAAATACAAATTGTTTTTTGGATTTGAGATAAACTGAAATTAGCTTGAGCCATGCCCTAGCTGAAGAGACATTTAAGTCAACTGAAATTGACTGTTCTTTAACATCATTGTTTACCTTATAAAATATAAAAATAGAAACTGTATGGAAAGCTCAACACATTAAAGAACAGCAAAATAGCAAAAACTTATAAAGAAGGACTTAGCTAAGCAGTATCCTTTTGTTTTCTAACTATATACTGCATTTCCTTTTAATTAACGTTTGAAATGACACCCATTATTTCAGCTGCATTGCCACAAACGATGCTGCCATATCATCTGAAGGTTGTTCAAGATGATGTTGGATGCAAGAAGCTGTTAAATGAGAGTTAAAGTTGTCACATCAAAGCTCTCAAATAGCAGAAAAGTAACAGCCTTAATGGTTGCACCATCTTAACATTACTTTCTTTTGGCAGGTAAATAATGGTAGTCTAACAGGAATCTCCGGTACCTCAGAGGACTGTTTTTAAGCGTGAGGAATATCTTGTATCTGAGACTGCTGAGGGTGATACATTGGGGACCTTTACAGTAAATGGCCATACATAAAATAGTATAGATTTTAAAGGCAGCAGCCACTAAGCTGTCATATCAGAATGCCATGGCTGAGGGAGCTTTAGTATTAATTTAATCACATGAGTGCAGTGACATTTATGCTGCCAGTTCAAGTAAGCGTGCTATAGAACATATTTACTAAAAAAAAGCATCTCACTTAATGAAAATCTTGCAGTACAGGTGTCAGAAATATTCCAAGTCTGGTTTGGATTTAGTAATGCTGTATTCCTCTGTCATGGAAGCCATCAGTATCCTGTCTTCAGAACGTCTTTTAATGTTCTTTAAAAAATGAAGAAAAAAAAATCTGTTTAAAAATAATGTGGCATTACCTTGTATGTTCATTGTTCTTACAAACCTTCTAGCTAAGCACAGAATGTTGTGTGTTATTTCCTCTGCAGACAGATAATTGCAGTAGGGAGAGGAAATCGAGCAGTGTAAAGTATGAAATCTTAAATAGTGTTTATAAGTTCCTATTTCTGTTTACTGGGAACTTAATATATCTTTTCTTTTTAATTTGTTGAAATAATTTTAGCCTCTAAAAAGCAACATTGTCATTAGTAATAAATACCTTGATATTGTCTCTGAAGATACCTTATATTAAAAGTAAACTTTTTCCTGTTCTTTATATCTCTGTACCTCCTCATCACTACAAATAACCCAGGGACTGTGACAAGGCTACTTGTATTGTTCCATAGTCACTTTTCTTTGTGGAATTTGCAGTCCCTTTCTGACATGACAAAATAGGGTATTTCTTTATTCCCGGAGTGCAAGTTGTATTCTCTGACAATTCTGCAGACCAGGCTTTCCTTTCTAGCTCTTCAATAGATTCAGGCTTAGATTCTCCACAAGATAATTAGGAGTTCCACGTTGTAGTCTTTCCAGCTTCAAAAACTAGACTAATAATACTCTTTAGTATCCTCTCTGTTTTTTTTTGCTTTGAGAGTTCAATAGGCAGAGCACTCTGTCAAGGGTATTTCTGAGATTTGGAGATCTGTGCATTCCCCTCCATCACACTCTGTAGATATCCTGACTGTTTTGGGACAGGCTTTTTTAGTGATCAATAGAATTTTTCAAAAAAATTAATTCCAAACTGAATTAAGCCATATCAGAAGAAAGCCACTGTAATTCTGAACGGGGAAGGTTTTTTAAATGTTTTGTTATTCATGTTAAATTATCTTAATTCCTGAACATAATCAGTTTTTTAATATCCCTATGTTTATCCACCTAAAGTTTGCAGAGGGTGGTTGTAATATCAGCTGTGACATGAAGCTATTTTGCTTTCCGCTAATCAGCTCTCCGCTATGACCACTATGTAAATAAACACCAATTATTGCTGATGGTGTAAACACAAAGCATTTGGGTTTGCTTGTCAGTATATTCTGCTATTATCATGATTAAATTTGCAATCCTGAGGGCTGTTATCAGATAATAGTAAGGGAGAGAATTAGTTTTGAAAATGAGATTTCCAGTCTTAGTAGGGCCTGAGAGGAGATAACAAATTAGATGATAGTTTAGGTAGAAGGAAGAGTGAATTGTAACTTTGAGTTCAGTTAACACTGAAAGTTGCTTTGGGGCTGAAAGTTACAATTAGGCTAGTCAGAAAAAGTACAACCATTAATTTCCTGCCTGTGTCTGTAGATTTTAAAGCTTTAAAGGTCCCTGTATGAATCTTTTGACATCGCCAGTTACTTTCTTGGATAAGCACAGGCAGTGGCTAGTTCTTATCTGAACTATATTCAGCTTTTTTCTGAGTAAGTGCTCAAAAATAACTACCCTTGCTAAATTACAGTTTTCTAGCTGTCAGATTTCAAGAGCTCTACATCAATCGTCAAATTCATATGGCCAGGTAATGGCAGCATTAGACCTATCTATGTCAGAGTAAGCTGCAGTGGAATTTCTTTGCTGCTTCTTTACTCCTTCTGGAATCCCCGAAGTTAAGATCTTGAGATAATAAATATATGTTTCTTCCTTCTCTTCCCTTCCCCTTCCTCTTTATGTCATGTTTCCCCTCTTATTCCTGGCTCTAAATTTCCGAGCTTTAAATATACATATTCCTTCTTTTAAATATATATATTATATTCCTTCTTTTTCTTTAGTGAGAAATTGTGTTGTGTGTCACTAATCTCTTGTGTGTTGCTGCACTGTTTTTTCATTCTGCTTAATTTTCCCAGTAGTGTAGTTTGTGGTGATTGGCTTCAGTTATTTTGCTAGGAATCCTTGCATTTAATTATATTGCATTTAATAATAGAAAAAGAATGTGAGAGCAGTGATTTCCCCACTCCTCCCACCCCCCGGGTTGGGTGGGATTACCCAGAAATTGCCACCTTCTGGTTCATTCAGAAATTCCCTTAACTATCTAGTACAAAATGTAGAGATCTTAATGGTAAAGGAGCTGAAACTCTCATTTTAATATTCCTCTCATTGCCAACTTAAAAAAGTGTTAAAAAAAGAAAATTTAAACTAGTGTTGGAATAGATACTTTTTTTTTCATTGTTAAATCTCTTGAACTGTAATTCATTTGATAGTCTAGCGTTGTGATTATAAGAAGGTCTTTCAAAAATGGACTGAAAGCAGCAGAGGTGCAGGTGAGTGAACTCTCCTGTTAACTTCAGTGATACGCAGTCTCTTAAAATCCCGGTAGATTGGAGTGGAACGGATATGGACTATTCAGCTGTGAAAATACAGTGAATACAACAGAAAAGCTTCTGTGATTTAATCCATCTATTGGTTGTGTTTGATAGTTGTTACATGGGAAGAGCAGAGAGGAGAGTGAGTGGAAAAAGTAACTGGAAAAAAACAGTAGGGTAGAAGAATGAGAGATAGGAATAAAACCAATTTTTTTTCCAGTGAATGTGACAAAAAGATTCTGAATAAGAAATTGATGTGCAATCAACTCTGTATAAATCTTGCGCTATTTCTGGAAAACCTTTTGTAGACTTGAAATTCCACTGTAGACTGATTTCAGTAACAAAGTTGGTTTAAGATGTATTTGTCTGTGTTCTCCCACCTCTGCTACAGGTTCTTTGGATGTGCCACCTTAAACTGTGGAGTTGTAAACCCACAATCACCGAAGTGAAAGGTCTTAAACAGCTCAGAAAAAAACAAAACGCTCCCACAAGATCACCTTATAGTCAGAGCTTCTGCAGGGTACAACAGTAGCCTGGTGTGAGCAATGAGTTTTGGATTTGCTTGTGTTTGTGTGTACTTCTGCAGTCCAGGATGCCCAAGTAAATATCAAGTTGATTCTCTCTGGACTTGACAGTCTTAACGATCCTCCTTCTGTCAAGCTGACCATTGCAGTTTTGCAGACTCGGTCTCTGCGTACCTGAATTTCTACCCAAACCACTAAGACACACTAAATTGGGTGTACGTTCCAAGGTTCGAATGTGATTTAATGGTTTGGCAGGAAATGTGAATTTTTGTTCACTTGACAAAAAAACCGCTTAATTTAGGCACACTGAAAGTTTGCAAAATGGTTGGGATTTGGGGGTGAAGCGTGGGAGATCTTATACCCTGTCTTGTGAGTACACAGTGAATCATGGTATCTGCTTTGGGAACAGAGCATTCCTCTTCTCAGCTGGCTGGGGAACATCTTTCTGTGTATGGAACAAAGCAGGTAAAAAAAATACTGAAAAAAGAGCTCATGTCTTCTGTGCATGGGAAATAGAGCCCGTATCTAAACTTTAGTGACCCAGAAAAGAAAGACAAGGAAACTCAGAAGAGACCTTGTTAAAATAACTTTTTATATCTAAAGAGTGTATAAGGGTTATTTTAAATATCAACAAATAAACCTGTCGTAAGTGTAAAAGCGATGGTGTATTTACTGTAGGACTGTAGTATATATAGCATTATCAGCTCTTTTCAAGCACTTTGGTATCAAGAATTTGTTGGTGATCTGTGAGAGCCTGAGTCAAAAAGTTGGATGGCAGGGTACTCAACTTCCCATGGTGACGTCGTTGTGTCTGGTAGATGAATATACCGCTCTCTGCAGAAGTTCAGTGAAGTTATGTATGATACAAGCTGAGACCTGAGACTTCTTGCTAGGTTAAGAATTAAATATTCTAAACCTCTTTATTGAAAAAGTTATCTCAATGGTTCTAGAAACTAACCTGTCTTGCACACTTTCTGTTCTGGCTCCCGTGTTCATAAGTTGTGAGAAGCTCAGAAGTATGTTTGACAGGCCAGTTTAAAACACTAATACATGCATTGAAAAATCCCCAAAACCAAACCACAACTTATTAAACCCTTAAGGTGATTTGTTAAGGCTTATCTTGAGGATTGTCTTTTTACATTTAATTGCAGCAAATTATATTCCTTGAGGGGTTTGTATTTTAAGAAGATAAGCTCTGATTTATCCCTACCCTCTCCCCGTTCCAGTTTATTCCGGAGTAATAATCAGTTCTCTTCTGTCAGTTTTTTAGACAGTCAAGAAGATAAAAGAAGGACTTGATACACTTGACAGCTTTTCAGAGAGGAGAAACTTGATTTTGTTTTGGTTTCAGTTGTCCTCATGTTCCTACGTGTATATCTACAGGGAGGTGATTTTTGACCTCTGTTGCTGGAAATCATGCCAAGTGCATGATGGTAAAACCACACGATTTCTCCCCGAGTCTCAAAATGGTGTGTATTCCTGTGCCACCAGCACCTTTTAGTGTGAAGCTATTTGCGCCTCGCTCTGCCGTTGGGATACAGGAGGGCACAGCTGCTCTGAAGTGGGAGCCCAAGGTATGGGTTGGAAAGGAGACTTTTAAGTGTCTCTGCCACCTCTCCTACTTTTCTATGTCTGGTGCGAGCAGGAGCAGAGCTAACTGTCCCCCTCGCCCTCCCTAGAGCGGGGTTGCAAGTGGGGAGAGGTGTTCTGAGCTTTGGGGTCTTTTTCTTCCACATTCCTTCCCTTTTAACCATCTCTACCCCAAAATTCTTCCAGCTGGTGACGGTAAGAGGAGAGCCTCGTTGGCTTTTGCAGGAGGCCTGGCCAGTTAATCTTTGTTTTAGAGATGAGGAGTGTAGGAGGAGCTTTACTGACCTTAAGACCTGATCTGGGTTTTCATAGTTAAAAAAATGGATGCATTAGTATGGGATAAGAAGTTGCACATTACCCAAACAAATAGTATAACCCCAGGCTTGTGCAGAATTGACCTACAGGGCTTTTTCTCTGTGGCGTTCCTGTGAGATGTGACGTCGGCATTGTCCTGCTTCATCCTCGCTTGCTGTGAAGTGAGGAGGGAACAGGAAGTGAAGGCCTTGTGTTCATCTAATGTGGTGGTGGTGGGAATGCCAAATAGGGAGGATTTCCTGGCCTTTCTTGTTTTTTTGGAAAAAAGAAAACAAAACTCTAAGAAAAAAAAATATTCTTGTTCAGTCTGCCTCTTCCCTTGCCACTCCCCACCACTTCTGCTTTGTGCATCGCCAGCCCAGGGTGGAATGTTTCCAGGCTCCTTTTTGAAGATGTTTATAAATAAGTTGAGCTCCATATGTTTGGGTTTTTCCCAAATGATTTCTTTACTGTAAGTCATTGTATTTCTGTATAATTGATCTATGCATGGCAACTTACATCTAGGGAGGGAAGTCGCAAATGGGTTTGGCCTGTGCTGTGCAAGCATGGAGAAAGGAAATAAAAAAATAGTTTGACAATAACCCTAGCAATGACAGCTGGGGAGAGAAATTTGTTAAAAAAAAAATACAAGTTAGTTTTAACTTGTTTTGAAACAATAAGAATAAATGTGCTACATAACTGTTATGAACTAAAATAGAGCAGGGAATAGCGGACATACATTTCTTTCCTCTAGCCTCAGCCTGCCCAGCAAAATCGAGCTTTACTTTTATAAATATCAATAGATCAAGAAGGGCAAAGGCACTTTAAGTCGTGAGTATTTTTAGCAAGAAGGAGAAGCATTTCAGTGGTGTTCCTTCCCATATGTTATGGTTATAAAGCCCATTACCTTGGTATGCTTCAAAACAAATCAAGATTTCAGGTTCAGTGTCCTCAGTATGTAGATTTTGTTTCCCAGCACAAAAGGGGTGAATTCTACTTGTTCCTACGTGGTTTGGGAAAAGAGGGAATGTATGACTGGATGTATGCTGCAGTCAGGAATTATCTGTGGTGGAAAAACGTCAGCCACAGCAGGGCGGGGGGAGCAAATGCCCTGCCGTGTCCCATGTAAGAAGATTAGGTTACTACTGCAGCATGGACTTAGCAAAAATTAGAAAGGATAATGCTGCATTAATTCACACAGGTCTAGTTTCTGTAGCACAGTGACAAACAAAACTAGTAATAGCCTAAAAATATAACCCTGAATAAAAGAACTTTCTCCTCCTCCTTTTTTCCTCATTCCCCCTCCTCCCCTCATTTCCTGCTTGGACACCCTAAGTAGGAAACTTATAGTGGGTTTTGAATGGGATTTTTCTTTTTTCCCCCATGCCTTCATTTAAAAAAAAAAAAAAAAAAAAATTCCCTGTTTCTGTAGCTGTGACTCAGTCCTGCGGTGCCTATCTGCCTTGTGTCAGGCATGGGGCTGTCTGGGGGAAGCAGAGTACGCACATACCCAAACCGTGATGCAAGCTTTGAAATTGCACCAAGTGCACTCGTAGCATCAAATGTGCCGGATCACGCTGCGTTTCCAGTAACAGCCAGAGCTCACTTGGCTCCGAGTGGGAAAGTGGTCATGCAGCCTGAAAAGGGGAGAGAGGCCAAATTGCACATTCATTTGGATAATTAGGTAAACAGTAAATATGAGAAGTCTGTCTCCTACTCAAACTCCATTGTTTTTTCCTAAAAGTCTATATTTAGATTTGGCAGCCAGATTTATCACAGTAATTGGTGCATTGTTTAAACAAGGTCACTGATGTGTGTGTGTGTTTATCTCTGCTTAACTGGATTGCTTATTTGAAGTAGAAATACCTCAAAAAATATTATGCAGACCTCTTGAAAACTTGCGTACTCGACTCCTGAGGCACGTGGTCTTTATTAGAAAATAGATGCAATTATTCACGTTCAGTTTTGCAGCTTGAAGGCACAAGGGATTTGTACATAAAACTGTGGAGATTTGATTACATCCTGATTTTCTGTCTCACTGGTATATGAATGTTTCATATGTGTAAAAACCTTTTTATAAGGCATAGATCATAAGAAGTTACTAAGTGAAGCCATACCGAGTGCTGTCCTGTCTCTTGGAATTGGAATACACATGTTCATTAATTTAGTCTAGCTTCAGTGGTTGCTTATGTATTTATAAAACTCAAAGTGGCTATGTGTTTTATATTTAGAGCAAATACTTTTGGACTTGTTGGCAGGTTGGTTTGAAACTTCAAGATACAATTTCAAAGTCAGACTTTATTGTTCATAGCAGTTCTGCACTGCTCAGTGAGGATGGAGCACGGTTTACTAACCGTGCTAGTGTGGTCATGGTAAAAATAGCAAGTAACAGCTCGTTTTCCCTTTTACTGATGAAGTGAGTAAACACGAAGGCCTTGAAATATGCTCACGGAGTAGTTTGAGGAGGAATGTTTTAATCAAGTAACTTTTTGAGAATAGTTGCGCAGCAAGACAGGGTGGGACAAAAGTATCTTTACTGAAACTGTTGCCTCCCATGACCTTGGTCGCAGCTGGGTATTGGCAGGTCACTTCACAGGGCTGGCAGTAATTTGTTTTGTGGACAATTAGTGGCTTTTTTCTGAAAGCTAGTTTCTTCGTGGGTGTAATGGCCGTGATAGTAGCACCCTAAAGAGGCTTGTACAAAACTCTCTGAGGATTTAATTAAAAAGTATTTAAGAAGTGTCAAAGGGAGAGGATTTTGCTCTAAGCAAGAGCATGCAGTGCAGGGTTTTCTTTTCTTCTCCCCCCCCCCCCCCCCCCCCCCCCGTCCTGTTAAACCTTTTGGTTAAAATTTCCATTTTTGCAATGGAAATAATTGAGAATATTCTTTTGAAGAGCTTGGTGAACAGTGGCTGTCTGCTGGAACTGCTGCTTGCGCAGACTTACAAACTGGGCTTTGCACGCTCAATTTGGAAAGGATTGACCTCAGAAATAGGCAGTTTTGTCATCTGGTAAGCCAGCATTCACACCTAATGAAACAAAAACAAAGTCATTTTGGAACTTGAAAGAGAAGTCGTCTCTGGTACAGTAATAATGAATGAAAAGACACAAAAGAAATGAAGTGCTTGTGTCGTAGGCATGGCTCGCTGTTGTGTGCAGTTTTTGAGGACTGGGCTTAAGCCTCGCTGTCCAGCTGACACAGACAGCAGTCCTCAAAAGGACGGTTTTAACGGCTGGGGACTCTGCCTGGGATGTAATGACGAGTGCTTTGTGCAACTGCTTTTTCACAATGTCCAGTTTTTTGGGGTTTTTTTTGTTGTTGTTGTTGTTCTGTAGTGAGGTATGTGCATGTATCACAAATTTGTTCCCTAAATAGTCTCTGAAAGAGAAATTATGTTCCTTTCCCCCCTTCCTCTCTCTTCAAAGGTTAAAATTATTCTACATCTTTCTCTTTTTGGGAGAGCCTCTTTTGTACACATTACCTCAGACACATTTTAATATTAACTTTTAAGGGGTTTCATTTAAATTCTCAGTTCAGGCTTGGTGTTAGGATGTACAGGTTCATGTCTCAAGAGATCATATGGCATTATAGCGAGCAGTGTCCTGCACTGGACATCTTTAATCGTTCTTTAAATTACAAACACAGAGATAGATTTAGTCAAAGAGGGTGTGCTCCTTTCTTTCCCCCAGTCTTGTGCTGTTTCGGTGCCTGCAGGTCACCTTGCTTCATCTTTCAGCTCTGCGTGCTTGTTGCCAGTTGTGAAATCTTCTCCAGCCCTGGCGCCAGGCTCGCAGCTGGCTCAGGCTGGCTGGCAGAAGGTATGTCTTCATTTCAGCGCTTCATCACTGTCCCTGTCTTCTGGCTTTTGCACAGATTCAAGACTATTCCCAGCAGACAACCTGTGGAGAAAGAACTCTTCTGGTTAGAAGGTCATTTAAATTTAATAACTGCTCTTTTTCTCTTTTCCTTCCCTTTTGGGTTGTTTCTTTTACTTCTTTCTCCATGCAGTGTGTAGTAGTTAGTGCTACAGCAACTGGAATTTTACATGGACCCTCTCTCCAAGCTGGCATTAAATGTTTTAATTCCAAACTTTTGGCATTTTGAGATACTGGCATGTTTCATCTTTCCTCCCCATGATCCATTTCTCCATTTAGATGAAGGCTTAATATTAAACTCCTACATGTCACTGATTTATTGTCAGTTGTTGCATTTTAACTTGCTAATATTAATACAACATTCTGGAGGGGCTATGAGGTGAGTGTTAGGCTAGTTCTCATATAGCACAAGGAATTTCACTGCCTAGATTCAGAGCCTAAAATAATTCTGGATTTGTGAATTCTTCCTCCTGGTTGGTTGTATACCTGGCTCCCGCTGCCCAGCTCCGCAGCTAATGCTTTAACGCTGTCATGTACGCAGGTTCTCAAACCACTGCTGTTTGTAATCTGGTCTAGCAGGCAGAAACGAAACACAACTGGATATAAAAGCTGTCACGAACTCCTGTGCAGATTGGATGTAAAACTAAACAGAATATCAAGTTTGACTTTGGTGATTTCAAAAATTAAGTTTGTTTGGTCATGTTCCTTCAGTTCACGCACAGATTCCATAGGTGTCAAACATCTTAGGTGTTAGATACAGCAGAAGTACGTTTTGGTTTGTGTGAGCTAATTGTTCACTTTCTTGTTACGGACTGGACTTTTTAAGTCTTGCTAGTTTGGCCATGGAAACCTCCAAGCCTGCCTATTGGCATTTTCTAGCAGAAAACCAGACTCCAGACAGGACACTGGAAAAACATCTCTTCTGATGTCCTGTTGCTACCCATCTTTCCACCTGAGCTACCACAAAGTCTTGCTACTTAACACTAGTGCAGAGTAGGAGCCATGACAGGAGGCAGAGTATTTCTATTAAAGATTTGTGGTGTTTATATGGTAAATGGAAGAATTATAATTATGGATGTTGCTGAAGTTTGTTTCTTATTTATACCGTGATACTACACTGATATACAATGATATTGGAGAGTATTGTCAATTAGTTGGTGGTTATCTTTTGCTGCTAGTTAGCTTTTTACTGCAGGATTTCTAGTGTTTGAGAAGCTGCATTTTAAAATATATTTACAAAGCTAGTATTGCATGAAGGATTTGCTGAAATAATTTAGTTTATTCACTCTGACATAGGGAAGAGCAGGACAAAATAAGGCCAACAGAGCAATTAATTTTCAAAAAATATATAGAATGACATTATAAACCCAATTCCTAATGTCCTTGGTGGACACTAGAGTTGATCAGTCTTATTTTTGCAACAATCTGCACTGAGGATGTGGTCCTTTACAGTTACATAAAAATAAAGGGTGGAAAGTTTGAATATATACACCTGCTATTTGGGCATAGTTACCACGACCATTTTTGAGATGTTTATCCATTAACGTGCCTATATATTATGGCTATTTTTCCTCTCTTAGTAATGTTTAAGCTGCAGTTGGTTTGATGCACGCAGGGATCACATCTAGCAATATGTGTTCTGCTGGTAAAACCCTGCTTTAAAATTGCAGGAATAATGCTTCCCCCTCACCAAATCCAAAAGACTTCAATTGGAAAAGGAGGGGGGAGACGGAATGGTAATTGTGCCTGCTGAAGAACAATGTCATTAAAAACTTAAATCAGTAGCTTGCGTATGATATTGCAGATGGTACCAAGCCCAACCTGTAATCACATGAAGAAATGGATGTCAGAGCGGGGATAAACACTTTTTTATTTATATAGTTGAAGGATGGTCTTGCAAAAGTTGTCGGTAAAGTAGGTCAGTACACTTGTCTTTCTTCAGGGGCTCAAGTTGGTGATCTGTGGCTCCAGAGGGTTTCCTCCCAACTTGAGCCCCCTGTGCGTCAGTGGCTTCACAGCTCGGCATGGTGGTAAGCCCACGGAGGAGCCAGACCTGTGGGAGCAGCCGTGTCACGGGTCAGGGCTGAGGGCTTGCCTGCCTTACAGAAACCTGTAAATCTCTATAAATTTCTCAGGCAAGTGCTGCCACTCACTACAAACGGGTCTTTTTACTGTTACGACTTTTCGTGCTACATAGTAGTTGCCAGAGTGTTTACCTTCAGGTTATACATTTGTTTATTTGCATCAGTGCATGTTGCTAAAATACTTGGCTGGCTCGAGGTGGCATTACTCGCAGCTGTGTGTGGGCTCGCTTAGCCGCTGTGCGCGCTTGGCTAGCTTCTAAATGTACGTTTTTATGGCCCTTGAAACTTGGCATGAGCTGTGTTTTGTCGTCAACAACAACAACAAAAGGTTGCTAGTGAAATTAAAATCCGGCATCGCTGTTCTACAGGTTTCTTCATGATGTATTGAAATGGGATTTTCTTGCTAACTTTTCCTGGCATCCATCCAAAACCCAGCATCTCATAAATTTATATTATCTCTCTCTGCTCTGCTCAGTTGAGAGAGCTGTAGCAGCTTCTCATGCAGATCACGGGAACAACATGGAAAAATGAAACCAGGAGACTGTCAAGTGGGGAGTTTGTATCAGCAGAGGAATTGTAGGAGAAGTTTTGCCATGGAATTAGAGGGCAGAAATCTTGAAGAGTTTTTCAGTACCTGCCTTCAGAAACTAGACCACTGCAAATGCAGGGCTGAGTCAGTCTGCATCACTGCAGCTTTGGCTATAGAGAAAGATAAAGGGCTTGGAAACGCAGGGCAGTGACAGTACAACAGGTACAGCGTGCCTTGGCCCAGAAATTTCAGATCAGGAAAATGAGGTGCTCTCTGGCATTTAAATGTGCTGGTATCACCATTTAGCTTGTTCATAGATGCATTTCATTCTCAGCATAGTGATAGTGAAAACAGCATACCTCGCTGATTTATCAGGGACAGGTGAGCTTTCTGAGTGGTCACTGATATGCATTGCCAGCTCAAAGCTTGTGAGATAAACACATGGCAACTTTGCTCTCAGGAACTCTAATTTGGGCTTGGTAAGTTATCTGTGTTCCAGCCATGCCAATTCCGAACGCCAGCAAGCCTTGCTCTTCCAGTCACTGCAATCCCAAATGCAACAATTTTTAAGGTGCTATTTCATTTGTCCTCTGCATAACTTCATGCACTAAATATGAAGTGGTCAAGTCAGTCAGGTGCACTGGTCTGCGCTGAGTCGAGGAGAAGTGATATCCACCTGCAGGAAATGTGGCAGGGGGAAACAGATGCATCTCAGTGATAGGAGATGGGAAGGGGATGTTAGGTCATTAATTACTTAGCCTTGCGTAAACAAAACCTAATATTTTGAAAGTCTCTAATTTAAAGGGAAGGAAAAATCTTTCATCTTCGATGCTATTTAGCTACATGTCAAGTTGGGTCATTTGGAAGACTTTTGTGGTGGTTTCTGCTTTACATACTGATTAGTCCTCCATGAACTATTCAGTGTGATGAGCATTGAACTAGTTTTGAAGGGGAAAGGAGTTAAGGGGAGATAGACTGCAAAATTGAGGATCCCTGCCTGACTGCATCCCTTCTGGTTTCTCTGGGGAGGATACAGGATGCAATTTGTTTTACTTTTCTACATGTTAAAGAACTCATTTGATGGCTGGTAGTTGGGGACTTAGTCTGGGATCTTCTCAGAAGTGGTGTTTCTTAACCTGCTGTCTTTATGATTTAGGGGAGAGGACTTAGTTGAAAACCCAAGTGTGGTGAATAAACATTCAGGGTTTGTCATGGGGTTTGGTGGTTGTGTGGGGTTTGGTGGTTTTTTGTTTGTTTTTTAACAACTCTCTTTTCTTTCCCCCCTCCCCCTCCATGTCTTGGCCAGTGTTTTAAAAAGTAAGACCCTAGTAAGTTTGTGCTTGGTCCAAAACTAATTTAAAATGGAGTAGTTCAGTCATGGGAGGTTTCAATTCATCTTTTTCTCAATATAAGCTATGCTAAAGATGAAATAAAATTTTACACGTTGTCTAGTGCTTGAGTAGAGGCACTACAGCTTTCAGAGAGCGAGTGAGCATTAAATATAAATTTTTATCGTCAGAGACGGGTTCTCCCTCCAGCTGCTTGGCAATGATGCATTTGGTTTTTTGTGGTGTTGCTTTTTTTTTTTTTTTTAATTGGCTGGTAGTATTTATTAAACAGCAGATACTCTGAGGAATTTCTGAAGCTTCATGCAGCAGAGCTCGGTAGTTTTTTTGGAAAGCCAAATGGTGGAAAGTGGACTGCCCATGCAGGACACCATTGCCAAAGAATTATCTTCATATGCTCAGTGAAAATGTAATGCTGCTTGTGTATGTTTTCTGTGAAATGTTGTTATAAAGTTAAGAGAGATTGTTTTCCCAATATAATCCTAAATCTGAAATACAGTTATATTCCAACATAGCAAATCTGCATTTTGTGCATAAATTCCTTAAATATCTAGGAGTAGTGAAATATATGCTGTTTAAACATGTCAAATCAGATGATTAAATGACTGGATTGTTAGGAAGAAAATAGTAATTTTCTGAAAAAGCTAAATGAATCATTTGGCACAATGAACTGCAAATGTTACCAAAAAAACCTTCTTCTGAGGAAAATTAGCTAGCTGAGGATCACATTTTTATGCAGTAGGTATTAAAAACAGGAGGTATATGTGAAAATATTCCAGATTTTCTCAAGTTAATTGACAAGCTCCTTTCTTCCACTGAAATTGTTTTACCTGCTGACAGCTGAGTGGGTGGCTCTGTATGGTTCGGGATCTCACACAACCAATATGTTAGCAGTCACTGCTGTAAGCTGATTTCTTTGTGATAGTGAAACCATGTAAATGCTTCCCAAGATAAACTGCTGCTCTGAAAGGACTTGAGTTTTCGCATGAGTAAATGGACTGCGGATCGAGGAGAAACTTCTGCTACGTGAATTACTTTCTTGCATGTCATATGTACACAGGAAATGCTGCAGCCAAGTGCAACCAATTTTAACTCGGTGGCTTTGGATTAGTGTAGATGAAGGGTTTGTTCGGGCATCATCTTTGCTACTGATGATGTGTATAAGGAAGAGAGAGTCCAGTTTGACTCAAAGCCCAGGCTAAAATTTTTGAGCTAGCAATTTAAAAGAATTGTCTTATTTGTAGACTAAGCAAACTTGTGTATCAGTGATTTTACGTCAATAAACATGTAAGCCTTGTATGCCTTTTTAGAAGCACTTTGAGAATGATCATTTTACCCTCTATAGAGTACACTGTGAAATATCAGCTAAGTGAAGGCAGCTGGATAACTGTTTTCTTTGATCACGAAATGCATTTGTCTGAGCAGTGGTAACATGAAATCAAAAGTTAAATCGGAAGTCAAAAGTAAAGACCCTTCTTGACATTATTCAAACTTAAACTAAACTGTGACTTTGATGTTCCTGGGCATCATGTTGAGTGCTTATTGAAGCCTGTCTTTTTCTGTATTGTTAGTTCTGTACAGAACTGTGGTCCAACCCCTGTCCACACCAATAAAAATATTTTTAAGTAGAAGTTAACCCATAACTTCTTTTGCATGTTGCTTCATGCTGTAACTTGATACATGGTTAATCTTTGTGTGTTCCCTTGCTGAAATGGGTGGTCTGTGGAAGTCAGCGACTGATGCAACAGAAGCTGTGTTGGGAAGGAGATGAAATGATCTTTCCATACAGTCAGGTGTCCACAGGATGGTGGTGAAAAAGAGAACGAGGATGAGAGCAGTCCTGGTGATCATCTCCGTCCTCATGCAGAGACCAGTGTCTCGCCTGAAGGTTTCATCCTGTCCAAAGTGCTGTTGTGCTAAATCCCTGCTTCAGAATAACACTGACGCAGCTGGTGTCATATTATCTGAGTTGGGTCATTCCTTTCGGTCATACAGAGTCCTCTGATATGGCAGATAAGTACTTTCAAAATGCTGTTACAAAACATCGTTTGTATGAGTGCTCAGCTTGGTCATTATGTTTCAACAGGAGTTAGAAAGTGTGCTAGAAGTCTACAGCAAGCCAATCCCAGCAGGACTTCAGCTACTGCACTGTCTGTATCTGTCTTCTGTCCTCTCCTGCCCTTCTGTGCTCCCAAACCAAAAGTAGATGTAGATGTGCTAGCGGAAACTTGTACAAGCAAGACTTGCAGAGCTGACCAGAAACCTACCTCACATTCTCAGTTTTCTCTGCTGATTATGGCTTGTGCCATTAGAGTGAACCACATCGTCGTCTGTCGTATTTATTTATACTTATTTCTGAAGTTCCATGAAGCCTATTTTATCAGACTGGCTAATTCAAAGCATTTGTTTAAAGCACTACTGCCACATTTGTAGTAAAAGGCTCAACAAGGAAAACGAGGACCTGTTGCTGAAAGGGGTAGGTGATCTAGTAACAGCAGACCCCATTAAAGTTGGGGTCCTCAATGCTGTGTTTGCCTCAGCCTTCAGAAGCAAGGGCTCTCAGGCCTCTCTGTGCTTGGCGAAAGGGATCAAGAAGGAAAAAAACTACCAGCAGTGGATGAGGGTCAAGTCAGGAATTACTTTTAAGAACTCAACCCATGCAAGTCTACGGGACCAGACAGGCTGCACCAAAGGGTGATCAGCAACCCCTGTGATAAAGAAACAGAAGACAAGAGCCAGCTAACTTTTTCCTGGTGAATTCTGTAATTTTCACTATGGGAGTACTTGCATCTCTGCACGTATTCACTGCTGCTCGTGCCTCCTTGAGGAGATGATTGCTGTGGATGGAAATTGTAGCGGAGTTCTTGTCTAGATACATTTTGTCATTTAAGACTCATGCTCTGGGCAGCGTGACTTCCTACAAAGCAGGAGAGTCAGCATCATTATTTTTGATGCAGAATTTGCATTGCAATGTCTGAGCTGTAACAACTTGTTTTTGTTGTAACTTCTTGAACGTGGCAACTCTAGATAGTCACTTCTGTTGCTTCTAATTGAAGAATGTAACTTGCTGCTGAATAAGGAAATTATTTCTCTGCATGATGGGGATCTTTGGGTAACTCCATCCCTATTCTAGGGAGCAGTGATACCCTTTTCCATATATACACATAAGTAAGGAAATTTTTGCATCTGCAACTGTCAGGAATGTACTTTGGCTGACGAATGCAGCCTAGCTTAAAAGCGAGATCCCATAGTGGGTCAGTTAAGCTTTATTGGTCTGCCAGACCAGATTATCATTTTATTTAACCAGAGAAGTAGTTTTCATTGTCATTTGATTGCCAAGGGTCTGTCAGCGTTTCCATTATAAACCCCCTATTTTCAGGGATTTGAGTAGACTTGAGATTTAAGTGTTCTGGTCTAAAACTTGGCAAGCATGATCTGAGTTCACCAGCGGATATTTTCTTTATGAGATTTTAAAATAGTCAGCTGTTTCTTAAATTGTAGAGAAGGCAAGGGTTTTTTTTTCCCTCTTGGTTAAACAGATAGGACTATTTTTTCCATCTCGCTTATTCCAACTAGATTTATACAAATAAAACCCTATTCTGTTGTTTTTTTAAAAAAAAAAAAAAAGGAGGCAGGGGAGAAAAAGGAAAATCTGCCTGCTGTCCTGTTCTATTTGCCAGAGGATCATGCCTCAAAACCTTCCCTTTGCTTTGGTCTATGTTTGAAGTCCCACCCACCCTTTCTGTCCTTTTTCTCCTCCCCTTTACTTATTTCTCTTCAGTGTATTTACACTCTCACTACATTAAGTTGCAGGGTTTCTTCTCCTTACTCTATTCTTCCCCTTTGTTTTCCTCTCTGGGGCTTCCAGCACTCGATTCTGATGAATCTGCCTATTTTACCTCTCTCTAAAAGGCAATTCAGAGGTATTCTTAAGTGATACAACGTACCTGTGATAAATATAAACTCTAGGAATCATCTTTATGTTGTATATTACTCTGTCTGTTTGATGTACTTTACTACCTAACTGAAGAACATAATGTGCATGACTCTCAGTTGAGTATTGCAATTTTTTAATGCTTTTCTGAGACTTTGCTGTGACTCGAGTGAAGTACTTTCGCAGTCTTTTTTTTTTTTTTTTTAACCAAATCTTTAATGTAGACTGAAAAAAGTGAAGTGTGATTGGCGCAGAACACCACTGTGGGTTTTCATGGCTGGGCTCTTTTAGTCATTTCCTGAAAGCTTGGTGCAGAAATGTGACAGCGCAGGAAGCGGCAGCAAGCTTAGCAAGGCTTCATGTGCCATAAGAAGTCGGCTTGTTATAGGTGAGGGCACGTCCTCCTTGCTGAGATGTAGAAATTCCTGGTTCTGGGACTGATGCTTAAGGTCTTCAGGAAGAACCTCTGCTGTCTTGCAGTTCACAGCAGTGAACAAAGTGACTGGGGCTTTAAAATGGTAAGTGAGGAACTACAGCTATATGACTATTAAGCAACAAGGAGTGTAAGTTAAGAGCTGAAATTCAAGGGGTGGAAAATGAGTGCTTTCAAAAAGCACTGTAGTCTCTCTCCCAGGACCTTCAGAAGATCGTTGTCAGAACAAGATGCTGGCACTGCTGCCTTGAAGGACTATCATTGGTACCACCAAATGAAAAGCAAGAAGATGAATAAACAAATGAGTTCTGACCCAGAGAAACCTCTTGGAGCGTACAGGTGGCAGACACATCCTCGGCTTCCCTGGAGGATAAATAAAAAAGAGGGCTCATGCAGCCTGAAAGGAGAATGCAATGATCCAAGTCTTGCCAAAAGTTCTGCAAGTGGGGATGCTACCAGTGCTGATGATCTCCACGAAGACCCAACAGAGATGTTTTTCCAGGCAAGGACTAGACCCTTTCGGGTTCCCTTCAACCGCTCTCTGTCTGAACCCATGCCACACGTTGGAAACAGGAATGCAAAGGCACTTCTGCAAGCCGTGCATTCGGTGGACTCTGGACAGCAGGGCTATTTCATCCGTGGCATTTTCTCCTCTCTCTCAAGTGGCTTTTCAAAGATAATGAGTCGAAAAGGGGAGCCTGGCAGTGAGTCGGTAAATGAAGGGAAGACAGACGATTATCAAATTGATTTGAGTACAGGTAAGGAACTAACTTCTGTTTTGTTCTACTTCTGTTTGTGTAACAGGTGAGTTTAGTGAGAAATTCTTTGGGACATATGATTGTTGTTTAAACTGTTTTTTAACTTAGTTTTATTAACATGACATTGTCAACTCTCTGATTCTACCTTAATTTAAAAAAGGGCCTTTCCTGATAAGGAAGTGGTGCGAGATGTTTTGGTGTGTGCTTAAAAACTTGGAGGTCCCTTTAAAACAAGCATCATCTGGTGGAAGCAGTAGCATTTCTCTCTCAAATGCACCCTGTGTGTGTGTTGTATGCAGTCCTGCAAGCACGGTAGCTTCTGCAGCATTGTAGTGCCCTGATTGAGATATCAAGCCTGCTACTGTAAATAAAGTACTAGGGGGGGAGAGAGAAATTAAGCTGTCTTTTAAACAGTGTTCAAGACAGTGGAACAGATCTAGTTCCTCATAGTAGATTCACAGTTTTGTAATCAACCAGCTGAATTGATGTCTGCTCACTGGTAGATGCCAAGGACAGCAGTGTTGCAAAGGTTTAGCCAGCTTGGATTGAGGTCAGCAAGATGCCAGTCTGAGATTTCATTTAAATCCACCCTGCTGATAACGACACTCATAAAGC
>NW_008824411.1:7931246-7950330 GCF_000699105.1 Pygoscelis adeliae | reverse complement strand
GGAGAAATTTGCCTTCTGTTCTCTCGGTCTCCCCTGTAACTTTCTAGTGGGCTACCCAGCCTGAACCAAGTAGCTGATGAGGCTTTGGGGAAAAAAAAAACAACAAACCACCAAAGTTTAATTTTGTAATAAAAGCAAAAATAAACCTTCCTTCTCCCTAAAACCTCAGCACTTTCCAGAGTCATCCAGATTATCATATTAAAAGCCTGATAACATCTGGATCCAGTTGAGACTGCTGGACAAGTCATCAGTATTTAAAAAAACTCAGCTTAGTAGTAGTAGTGAAAGAAGAATATACTCTGTCTACAGGGGTATTCAGTCTTTCAGTCTCAGTGGAATGTCCCTTACAGGTTTATGTTTGCTACTGGAAGCAGTCACACTGCTTTAAAACAAAAACAAATGGCCAAAAAGAAGAAATAACTAAGAAGGGACTATATCTGTTCAAACCTAGTTACATACAGTCACTGATTTGTGTTTCTCCAATACCTTTCTCAGTTGGAATTTGGCTTGACGATACTTGTTAAATTGCATGGAATACATGGGGAGGGGGGCGGGGGGTAATAGAACTTTTTTTTTTTTTTCTGCTGAAGGCTTCATGTTAAGGGGTTGCTTGGTTTGTTTTTTCTCTCCTCTCTAGTCATTCACATTAGAAACAAAGATTTCTACTGCAGGCTCCCACTGTTGTTGAGACCTCCTGGGAGACTGAATTACTATTGCAGACTGCTTGGGACAGTTTTTCTGTTTGGTCTCCTCTGCCCACCAATATACATCAGCAAGCTATATGGAGAAGGTATTCTATGTGATATAAGCGTTTTGGATCAAAATACCACAGGATATGAAGGGCAGAGCATGCTGTAGTTCCTTTTTTCTTCTGTTCTGGTGCACTTTGATATCGAATGGTTCTCATAATTTGTAAGTGTTGTCACTCAACTAGGTTATTGGGATGCTTTGTTTTTAGTAGCATGAAAAGTAAACAGAGGAAAAGGATTATTTGTGAGAAGCCACCACTTGGTAACTACTTCATGTCAGTTACGGGATAATGATAGAGCCTTTTGGCTCTTTGGGGTCGGATAAACCTCTGTCTGAGCCTGCCAAAACTGGTTTTGCAAAGAGAGTCACAGTTCAGGAACTGAGAGAAAAACAATGGGACTCTAGATTAAAAGTCAGACTCTCTCGAGGGAGGAAGTTGTAGCTGGGAAGGTGTTTGGGGAAACAAGGTTAATGCAGTCACCCACAAAATTGCCTGAAACAGCCAGGTCCTGCTTGGGCTGCTGTCGTGGGACCACAGAGCTTTTGGTGGGATGGACCCCTCCGTGGAGTTTCTTTTCAGCCTTTGCCTTCTCAAGGGTTCAGCCTCTGTCAGCAGACAACAGCTTACGTTTAAGAGAACTAGTTCACCCTGTAAGACATGCTGCTGTGTGGCATATATAGCCATAGGACAACTAATTGCTTGTCACTGGTTTTATTTTCCCTTAAAGAAGAGCTGCTCTTGCCAGTTAGTTGGAGCTGCTGGGTAGAGTCTCCTGCCCCACACAGGTTACTATAGACTGAGACCTGATAAAACAGTGGCAAAGCTTGTGAGCTCCTGGGGTTTAGATCTTGAGTCTGAGGGAGGTAACTTGAAGACAAAAGGGGTAAGAGAAATATGACTAGTCTGTCATATTCTCAGCCACAGTCTAGATGCGCAGAAGTGATCAAATCTTCAGAGGGTGGATTCTGTTTTCCACTCCAAGAGAGGCAGAATTTGGGAATCTTCAGGCAACTGAAGTCTGTGGTCTGCCCAGACACTTCACTAGCCAAGAGATGGTGTGAGACATGGGGTTTCTCCAACATATGCAAACAGTTTAACTTGGAAGAGCTTGATCAAAAGTCTCCCAGGAGACATCTGTTTGGACAGAAATTCTTGTCGCTATGACCCAAACCCAAGAAGACCTTTTCTGTGTTGTTAAATACACAGTGGGAGAGGCATGCTTTGGAGTTCAACCAAGAGAACCTGGAGGCATGCTTTCTGTCTCTCTTCTGTCCAAGGAGCCAAGCCCTTTACTTCCACCAGCTCACTTCATTAGAAGTATTTCCACTTTCCTCTGAAATACTTGCACATTACCAACTCTTTTAAAGATTATCTTCCTTCCAACACTTGCCTGGCCTCTTGTGTTTTGCTTCATCTCTGCACCAGAATCGCAGAGACTGGGTTGTCTGCATGGATTTGTGTAGCGATTGGTGGAGTTTGCTACTGATCTTTGTAAGCCTAGGGAAGAGCAGTTCCCTTCTTCAAGAAATGGTTACCTCCCAAAAGAGGATCGGTTGTTTTTCTGGCAACTTGAAGAGGGAAGTGGGATTTTGAAAAGAAAAGAAGATCTAAATATTTTCCAGTTGGTCTCACACTCTAGGAAGCATGTTCAGACACTGCTTCATCAGTTCTTGGCTGCAGAAATCCCTACTGGATGGACTCAGTAATCCTCTTCGGTGATGAAAGGATGCTGAACCTCAAGAGAGTTGCCTCCTTTGGCTCTGCCCAGAGCTTTGGTGAGATGCAGAGGCTCCCTGATGCATGTGGCATGCTTTCTGCAACACACTACGGCACGGGTTTTAGGAGGAAGAGGACAGATGGCGTGGATGGTCGGTGGGAAGAGCAGAGCTCTTTCCCAGTGTGCTGCATGGGTCTTCACAGGAGAAGCCTGGGCCAGGTTTGGGTGTGAATGAAGTGCTTTTGGCGCACACGTGCTGACTTCTAACAACTTCTAGAGCCAGGCATTTTGAAACAGCATTTAAATGAGCATATGCAAAGCCTGAAGGTAAAAGGATTTGCACTCAGTATTAAGTTATTATTTATAACTTAAGAAATCTAAGAACATTTTAATTTCTAGTAAATGTATCAGCATGAGGAAGGAGACGTGTTATTCTGATAAACTTGTGGATTATGAATATACCATGATTTCGGTAGAAATGAGATAAGGAAGGAGCTATGCAGACAAAGCCTTGAATCCAAGCGTTGTAGGTGAGCTGCTGCAACTTTTTTTGTTATTTCTGAGTATTACCAGTGACCCTTTAACACTGTTGAGAATGGGTTTGTGAGAGAGTTCTCAGATAACACTTATTTCACTGTTCCTTCCTGTCTGGATCTCAGGGCAGTGCAAGTTTAATTGTAGATTGGTGACAAAATAATTCTCCAGTAGAATCAATTACCTATATCTTCCCTGGATATCTGTTTTGGTTTGGGGTAGGGGGAGGGTAAACACTGATTTATTTTATTTAGCATGCATCTGGCTTTCACAGTCACTCTCTTGTTACAATTTTTATAAAGACACTTCTTCAGAATTATTTCCTTCTCTTTCTTCACCTGGCAAAAAAAAATGTTTCTTCAGTCTTTTAATTTTTATTTCATGCTTTAATTCATTTTATAGAGGGTTTTTTGTGCCTAGGGTGAGAGAGAATATTTTATATCCTTGCTTTTCTGGAATTGATATTGGTTGCTTTATAATTCACTAAAGTTATTAAAACTATGCTCTTTTTAGTATCTTTACAGTCTAGATTCATTAAATTCTATTTCTTATATCTTCCCATATAAACTTATTTAGAGATGTGTATTTTCACATTTATAACTCAAATTAAAGCCGAGGCAGTTCCACATTGAGTTTCTTTCAGCGATTCCCAAAATACAAAACTGTTTCTTCCTGTCTGAGGTGGGAATTTAGTATTTATTACTCATTGGAGCAGCTTTTCTATTTTCATGTTTTTAAAATCACTGTCTCATTTTAGAAGTCCTTCTACTTGACTCATGTTCCTCCACCCCCAAATCTCTTTTGCTTTTAAGTAGTTTATTTTTGGTGGGGTTTTAATTAGGAAACTTTTACACAATGAGCTTATTCTGTAGTTCATGTGTTCGTTTAAGTGCTGTGCAAATGTCAGTTTATATACCTTCTGCTGTGATCCTCTATGTTTTGTTGCAAGATGTAATCTTAATGTTAAAACTCATTCACCTTTAATTGTCAGCACAGATTCAACATAGCTGCTTATACCTAATCCCTACGTTGCATTAAAATGACTGTGGTTTTTTGCAGAGCTATAACTATGAAAATAACACGTTGCAGTCCAGTATCAGTCTTTTTTAAACTGTAGTGTGGCTTTGTGGTAGTAAATACTGTGTTACATGGTATACTGAAAATTACAGGGGGATGGGATGCACAGGGGAGCGTTTCTGGCGTTTGACAGCTTTGAGTAGCACTTAAACACACCACCACCACCCTGCATGCCGAAGTACTTCCTTTTGCTGGTGAGCCATGCCTGGTTCATCCCAAGCATTGTAATGTTTAATGCGGGCAATAGGCTAACACTATTCAGCTGAATATTTATGAACACAACACAAAATAATTAGCCATACTATCCAAAGCTAATAAAACTATGCTTATCTGGTGTTAATGACACTTAACAAATGGTGTCTCTAAGCAGGTAGTTGTGCTTATTTTGGTGTTGACTGCTGATTTTAATTTCCTTAATCCCCAGACCATTTTGTCTGAATCGAAAAATTAGCATTCAGTGGGATGAATGAGGACATTTATATTTGTAAGAGCTATTTTCTGACTTGTGAAATCATGGCAAGTGAATGGCAGATTCTTGCATTCCAGGTTGCTTTCTGTGGTCTGCCTCTGTGGGACTGTTGAGATGTACTTTATGCTGCTTGTGCAGAGGAGGCTGACAGCTGGTGCTTGCAAGAATATTATCTGTGATTACCTTGATTGTGAGAAATTATTGCATGGGAATTATCTAAGAAGAGGGTAACTGCGTCCTAGAGACGTCTCGTCTCCTGTATTTTCTTTGCAGGAAGGTAGGGGTTTGAAGAGATGCAGCTTTCTTAGAAGCAGCCAGAGTGAAACTGGGGGGTTTAGCAGAAAGGGCTCCCGGTGAAGTAGAGATTTGGGGGTTTGGCGGGAGAAGCTTTTCCTTTGATAACAGGCCAGAGAGGGTCGAAAGGAAGTGGCTGGAGGAGGAAAAACAGTCTTTGCTTTCCAGAGGAGGAGCTATGTCTGGAGCAGTTGGATTTGGAGTCTTTGGCAAAGCTTCGCCTTTCGACTGTTGAGTCTCCGGAAAGAGAAACTTCAGCTGTGAGACCCAAAGGGGCAGGATCCCCAGCAGGGCAGCAGCAGATGCTCATGGTCTGGGGGGTGTCTGCGACATGTCAGTACCTACCCCGCAGCCCAGGAGGGCAGCTAGTCCTTGCCGTTTCCCTTGAGGGGTAAGCGAGCCTAGGCTTAGGAAGTATGAAAGAAACTGTGTTAGACTTTTCTCAGAATTCTGTATTCTTCTTAAAGATAGACCTAAAGCACAGCTGTTGGAGTGTGCAGAAAGGGGAACTGTACCCAGTGGTTCAGCTATCTTGGAAGACTCAGTCCCTGCTAAGCTTATTGGACACTGGAAATGGGAACCTTAACTCATGTAGACGGGTACATTTAGAGCCTGTAGCAAGAGGGTAGGTTCTGCCGTGGTAAAATTTTCTGCAGGCAAAGCTCCCTGGTTTGCGTTTCTACAAATGCTGCCCGTAATGGAACTTGGCGCGAGATGAAAATTGCCTGCATGCTTACACAAGGAGCACTTCCTAGGCACATTGACCCTTTTTTTTCCTTAAAATAACAAATCCAAAGGAAAGTATTTGTTTTTTAGGTCTTTGGGTTTTTTCCAAATAATGAATGGTGTAGATTTGTAATGCTAACAGTATGTGATTTAGGACTCAAAGCAACAGCATTTAAGTAAACAAACATGTACAAGATTATCTCAGTGTCCTTATTTATACCATTGCTCTACTATAGAGTTACTCAATAGCTTGCTTTAACTAATTAACTTGTATTATCATTTAGTCTTATGCTTTCTGTGGTGATACTTTATCTGTGGTAGTTACTCAGGAGACTCTTTAGACTCTTCTGAAATAAATACTTCTTAATCCTGTAAAACATCACTTGTTTAAAGGAAGCTGTTGATGTAAACAACAGGCTAATGCATGAAACTCTTGACATGTTAGCATTGAAACCAACTGTCCCCTGCGTGGTTTTGTTCTTACTGTGAGGAAAGCTGAAGCTAGACATCTGGTCTTCTGTGGGCGAGAGAGCTTTTTACAAGTTACAGGACCGCTTATTCAAGTGAAGTTAAAAAATATTTTGTACAGAGAAGGTGAAAAAAAATTACTGAAATAGCTAGTTTCTCAAAGAAGCTTATGTTTTAGAGAGCAGGCAGTCTCTGTCTTTATTCCTTATGGGGAATATGGTGGTCATTTTAATGTGTGCATTTGGTATAGGAGCATCCTTCTCAAAAACCACTTGTCTGAAAACTGATGCAGAGAGGAGCCAGGTTATTGACAGTGGCATGTGAGAACAGGTAGTGAGCAAACACACTTTCCCAGCTCAGATGAATGTATTTCTGTCAGCTATCGCCACACATCACTATTGATGCTGTCTATAGGTTTGAGACCTAGGGGATCAGAGTTATGGATTGGTTTAATAGTTTCTTGCCTTTGTATGAGGTTTGAATTCTAGTTCTGGAGATTTGTTTATTTTGCAAAGCGCTCTGATTCTCCTCATCCTCCGTCTCCCCTCGTCACAGACAAATTCCTCTTTCTAAAAAGTGAAATGCAAGTAAGTACACTGCCAAGTCCAATGGCAAGTTGTAAGCAGACCTGCTTATTCATTTTATGTCTGACTTTATCTGGTTTTGCATGTTTTATAGCAACAGAAGCATTTTCCTGCGTCCCATACTTGAAATATTCCCGAGTAAAACCTTAAAACCTTCAGAGATTATTGCATACTTCTGTGATGATACGGTCTTACTGCTAGCTGCATCTCACTTGTCCTCAGCTAAGTTGCTGTATATTTTGTTCTACTTACATCTATGGATTTACAATGCATTTTCATAGAAAAAATAAAAGCCCTTTTAATGTAGTCATTTTAAGAGCAATTTTCCTCTAAAAGTCATTTAGTGACATAGATGCTTTGACAAGTGGTTTTGATAAATTACTACAGAAAAATCTGCCAAACTTTAAATTCTTGCAGTGTGTCTCCATCTACCTTATAACTCCTATTAGCTCTGGTTGCACTTCTACATGAGAAGAGGCTTTGTCAGCGACACCTCTCCAGGTAGTGCCGCTGAATGAGCTGCATGTGAGGGAAAGAAGGTAAATACACAGATCTGAATAGCTCCCAGTTGCCTACAGTCATCTCCACTCAAACAACACTTTTTTTACATTACTGATCAAGTGTATTGGCTGCGTCCTATATAAATAGCCTGTCTTAGTAAACAGTTCCTCTGCGAGCTTTATTAAGCAATGAAGACTTGCATGCTTAATATACAAAGATGCTAGCAATTTCAGGCTGGGGTTGCTGAGTGCATGGTGCTTAGCAAGGGCAGGCTTCTGGCTGCAGTGTGGTTGGCGGTAGGTTTCCTGTCAGCCCTCCAGTAGCTTGATAAAATGAGTATGGCTCAAGCCACCGATGTCTTGAAATGACAGTCCTTTCCTTTATTGAGGTAGTACTAAATGATACTGAGACTTATTCTTATAGAAAATAGGATGAAGTTTTGAAAAGGAATGGGAGAGGAAGGGATAATTATTCCAAGTCTGCTGTAATCATTTGTCTTGATGTTGGTTTTTGTGGTTTGTGACCGTGACTTCCACCCCCACTTGCATGTGTCACTGTCACGTGAAGATTTGACGCTTATTTACCATGTCTCAATGTTAGACATGACCTGTGTCAAGTAACAGCCTTTTAATCCAGAAGACTTGTAGAAAGCATGGGGCACCTAGGAAAGTGTTGAATACTCTGCCAGTGTGGATTAGGGTGGGAGGTGAGGCCCTTGTGACTTTGTGGGGTTAGGCATTAAGAGGTTTACATATCTTTTACTGTTAATATATAGTCTCAAGGAAATGGCTGAGCTAGTCACCCTGGTACTTAGAAAAGTCAATGGGATAGTAGCATGTATAATTAATAAGGAAAGAGCAAACCCGTATGTGTCAGTAAAAGATGGTGCAAATTTTCTTTATCTTGGTCCCGCAGAGACAAATCTTATGTGTGTCCAAAATCAGGCTGGTGCTCTCCTACGTGCTTGTTAGGCGACAGTGAGCACAGGTCAGGGTTGGGCAGCTGAGGGGGAGCTGAGACGGGCAGCTCTGCGCCGCCAGTAACCAGGCATCTCCGCTCGGGCACTGCCCCGTGCTGCTTCCAGGCTGGACTAGCTCTTAGGTCTACCCATATCCGGTACTGCACTGTTAATGACTTTTTTTTTCCCCTCCTCATACAGATAGGTGACTGCTGCAGCCACTATTTTAGCTGTGCTAACAAGGTAGTTTTTAGCTGGCTTATCCGCAGCAGCAGGGAGCTCAATGCAGGTTGCCACAAAACCTGCCTGAGGAGCTCGTTATAATGACAGGTCGTTAGCTCCTGCTTAGATATACTCTAATAGCTGCAAAAGGGGAGAACTTTCCCAGAAATAGTTTTTCCTTCATTGTGGAGTTTCTTCTGAGCTTTCTGTGAATGCTGTATGTCTATAAACAGAAGTGAAGGCTCTTAAATATAATTGTAAAATGCTATCGGGCTTGTCTGGGGGGAATTATATGTGTAAAGCAGGAGTTCTGAGTTACTTTAGCAAAAGACATGAATGGCTCAAATGTACTAATTGAGAAATTTGGGGTTGCACCGCAACCAAAACGATTTAGTGTGTGCGTATGTAGCATCTTGAATTTGGTGGATGCTGCTCTACAACAGCCTAGCTGTGCTGTGCAGCGTATGTGCCCAGACTTCTGACACCTTCCTGCTGTTACTGTGGAAACTATAATTTCTAACTCCAGACTTGTATGTCCCCAAAACATTTTTCCCAAACTGCTGAGGCAAAAGGGGACAAAGTCTGCAGATGAGAAGGAAATACTCCTGTGCGGTATGAACCCAGCTGGTGCACTGACTGTATTTGATTTACATGGTTGTGCTTGATGGGGAATGACGTGTTCAAATGGATGTAGATGCATTTATTTTAATGGCGAAACTCCAGGTAAGCGTGCTATATATGAACTTAGACACATGAGCCTAAGGAGACCTATCTTGAGAAATGGAAACTATAGAATGCGAAGGGGAAGAAAAGCATCCTTACTGAGTCATATGTTTCTGAATCGTAAAGTATGTGGAGGGGAAAAAAGCCTCATCAGACTCCCTCCCTGCCCCCAACAGGCCCAGGCTGAATTGAAAACACATATAGCAATCTCTGCTCTGAATAACTTCTGCATGGCTATTTAATTTCAAAGAGAAATGCTTTCAGGGTGATGATAGGTTTTGTCTACATCTGTAATGTCTCATTTGTCTTTGGATACCCAACAGCCTTTGCTTTGTTTACACAGAGATGAGCAAACATGAAGCTGAATGTACTTTCCAATGATCAATGTAAATCAACGTGAAAAATGGAGATCGTTATAAAATATATACACTCATATGTATTTAGGAAGGTCTTCTAGATTGATTGCTCCTAAACCTAGATCTCGACTCCTCTTATGTGCAGAGAATTCACAGAGAGACAGTCATAGCCCAGGGACAGTGAAGTGTGGTCACTGATGGATAAAATAAAATTCAAGCCTGTTTGCATTTTAATGGATTTTAATCACATGAGAGTTTGGAAAAGAAAAAATAGATTTTTTTTTTCTTTCTTTTTTCTTTCTTTTCATCATTGTGTCTGATTGCTTCAGGGCTAGCAAAACTGTTCCCAGGTACTAAGATATTGTCAATTCTCATACTGTTGTTGAAAGAGGCTTTTACAAAGACAAGGGATGTGCATGATTATCATTAGTCGCTGAGAGCAAAACAAATAGTGCTGGTCTGTAGACGTGGCAAGGAAAGCAGAGCTTAAAGTTTTTGGCAAACTAAGCAGTAAGGAGGAAATGAACAAGATGCCATGCATGGTTTTGATCGCCAGAGATTTACAAAAATAAGTTTGACATCCATCAGGAGTTGGGGGGTAGGGTACCATCCTGCTCTAATGATGTGGAAGCAGTATGGTCTGTCTTTAACAAACTAAAACTCGTGAATAAAAGGGAAGTTGTTCCTTAATCTTTCACTCTTTGGTGCTGCCTCTCATCTGTGTGTCATTTCTGCTGTCTGTGACAAGATCTTCATCCGTATTTTAAATGTTCTTGCTTTGTACTGCTAGCATGGACTAGCTCTGCCTGATTCACCACTCCCTCCTGCTGTTTCTGCTGCTGCAGCCTCATTCATGCTTTATTGGCTGCTGCTTCTTTCATCTGAAACTCGATTCCCTGTGCGATAATATCAGGTGGAATTTATCCCTCAACCCCCAGAAATAATTTTTGTTCAAGAACACCATTGCAAAGACAGCTAAGCAGGGTATTTTGTGATAATACTGTCACTTAAAAAAAAGGGTGGGGGAGGGTGGAGCAGAGGATGTTTGAAATGCCAAGATATTTTATAATGGGCAGAAAATAGAGAAGCTCAAGTTTTTGCCCTGTATTTTCTTTTGTTATATCACTAAGTGGATGTTTGTGTCTGTTTATACTCTGATTTCATGTGTGTTTTGAAATCTCATTGTACTCGGTGGAAAATTGGCTGCTTAAGTAAAGGCATGTTAAGGACAGCTATCTACAGTAGCTGGAAGGAAATGCTTCTCAAATGTATTGTCCAAGTTGGTTCTAGTTAATAGTCTCTTGGGTATGTGAACTTTCCTTACCTTCTCCACCCATCTTCTGGTGGCAAACAGAATTCTTAGTATTTCCATTTAAAAATAAATAAATTAATAAAAATCAGTGCCGCCCCTGTAAATTGTTTCCCAATAGGAGTGAAATGAATTTCAGTAATAACTCATAAAATCACTTGTCTGGGTTGATTATTCCTACTGGGGGGGAACCCTACAAACATAAAGCAAATCTCTTCAAACTGGATGAAAATTATTGTACTTATATAAAGATTCCCCTCTTCCTTTCCTCCCGGTCTGGTTGGATTTACTGTTACAAAACGCAGTTGCACAGCAGGACTGCTAATTAGATGTTATCAGGCCTGTTTCTGCAAGGTTGTGACCTATAAATTTCTGTTTAGCATTGCTGTAGGAAAGACATTTTTCTCTCCACTGGTTATTTATCCTTATTGGGTTCATTTGGTCTCCTTCTAGGATTTTGGAGATGAGCACCTGTGGCTTTGCCCTTCTGATAGAACGTGGTTTGGTTCGCTGTGGGGACTTCATGATGTCAGTTTGCAAAACATATGGCAGGGAAAACACTTGGGAACAAGTGCATGTTTGCGCTTAGGGGACTTGTGGCGTTAACACTAAGCATCAGATAAATCAGATAAAAAGCAGTGTAGTGAATAATGAAAGGTTTGGTCCTCACAAGCTTTGTATTTTGCTGGTTTTGGGGAACATAGCAGGAGTAAGGAGGAAAAACTAAGTTGGTGTGGGCTCTAGGGTGGAGGGTGTTTGGGGTGAGGGTGTGGGGTTGCCTTTATTCTTCATAGCCTAGCCTACTGGAGAGAGAAGGAAACATATTAAGTAGAGGGAAAACCCAGTTGAAGAACACCTGAAATACTGCACCCCAGCTACAGATCCTTTTAATTAGCTAGCCCACCATCAAAGTATACATTAATCATGCTTATTTAGGTTTGCCAAAAGCATAGTAAACCCGCTCCACCTGTTTTGGTAGTATCTTGGGAGCCTTGATCTCAGCATGGCTAAGATGTCCAAACCAAGCTGGCCTACAAGAATAAATTTCCCCTGACACAGTGTTAGATCAGCACTTGCAATTTCTCTGCCCTGGCACTGTTATTTCTTCCCATGTTGCCTCTTTCTTTCACAGTTAGTTTCCCTCATCATCACATAGAGTAGGCAAGAAGAAAGAAATCATCCGCTATATTCTGAAATTTCAGAACAAAATTGGGCTTTGATTTGCAAATATTGACATCATGTGGCAATAAGGAGACCAAAGCACTCTGAGTCAGAAGGCTCCTGAGCCTTGATCTGAGCCAGCAGCTCAGTGTCCTGCCTTGACCAAATTGGTGGTGACCTCCTTATGCTTAACCAAAGTGGATTTTTTCTCCCGACGCCAGCTTTCACTCCCTAAAAACAGGTACAATATCTGGGTTAAATTACAAAGGGAAACTAACCTCATATAACCTTTAACAAAAGGTTGAAGAGTAGAGCTGATAAAAGAGGTATTACAGGTTGTTACCTCATTGTACTGGATTAAATGTGGGATTTGGATTATTTGCAATAAGACATCTCTTTGCATAAATCTAAATATGGCTCAGAATCCCCATTGCATTTGTGTAAGATCCGGTCTCCTTCCTCTAAAGTTTTGTGTCTGAACTGTCTTTAAAGGATGAAAAAAGTCCAGTCCTTTGTAAATTAGCATTGCATTACTGAAATGCATGAAGACTTTTCAGACGTTAGGGGAAAAAAATTGGAATGAGGAGCGTTCTGGTGCTTTTGTATGGGGTTTTGTTTTTAAGTAGGTCAAATCAGCTAACCGGTGTGTAACAGCTGGTTCCAGTTTTGTCTGAAAACATTTTGAAGATGCCAGAAGGAAGCAAAGTGGGTCCTTTTAAATAGCATGGGGGGTACTGGAGGGCTTCTTTAACATTATATTTGAATCCCTTGAGGTGGTCCCTTACTAAGTCATTTGTTTTAAGTGGTTAAAATAAGAAAGCTAAGTTTAGCCTATATGCCTGAATGACCTGGATAATATGAAAAAAAAAATGCACATCATTGTAGTTGATTTTAGTGTCCTGTGAACTGTCTTCAACAAGGGAAATAAACTCATCTGTCTGAGACATCAGTGGTGGTCAGAACTCCTATATTCTCTTTTCTTAAAAGTCTGTTGAGGCAAAAAAAAAACCAAAAAAAACCCAAAAAAACAAAAGAAGCCCCTAATCACTCATCTTTACTCAGGCTTCGAGAAACGTTCAGGTTGAAAGCAGCTAAAAGAGTACAGCAGCAACAGGCTGTGCAGTGACGGCAGGGTGACTGAGCATTTAAAACTCCTACAGTATGGGAGAACATCACTTTGAGAGCTTTGTGATTTATTTTATTCTTTATTTTTCCTTTATCCTTCTCTCTCATCATGAAAACCACCACACATGGGTAGGGTTGTTTTTCAAACCACAGAGGCTGCGTTTCTGTAGAGGTAGGTTTAAGGGGAGGGGAATTCAGCAATCCCGCCATTGCTCTGAGAAATTAAGCTTATAGGCTGAGATTGTTCAGATCAGTGACAATGAATATATCAGTTTTCTTGAAGGAAAGCCAGAATGGGAGCTTCTAAAAGAAACAGCCTGCAAGGTGTAATTCAAACTGCACGTGTAAGCCTGAAAGACCGTGTGTTTGTTTTTCAGTTGTTCATCTTGAACTTGTTGTGGTCACTATCTCATCACCTTGTCCGTTCCTGTGGCTAGTTCTTGTCTCCACAGAAATGCTTCTCTACCTTTGCTCTTCCCATACCTTTCTCCCTTTACCTGGCAGAAGAAGGCAAAAGGGTCTTGCTCTCTTGAAACCAGTGTGTGACAGATGAACATCAGCTGCTGATACCTTGTTGGCAAGGGTGGGGGGTAAAGCTGTCTGTGGGGGCAGAACCTTTGGTAACAGTGCTTTTGCCAAGATCTGTGCACTGCTTATGGTACACATGTTTAGCTTTGACTGCAAGTACACTAGTACATTTTTTTTGTGCACCCAAAAAAGGTGCAGGAACTGAGCAGCGCTTGCTTTTAAATTGTTTTTTGGGGTTTTTTTCACCGCTGCCTTTGGCCAAGGTCCTTTTTAAGTTCAGGATGCTTTTCCTCTAGTCTTCCTCCTGCACTGCTGCAAAGAATAAAGAATTAAGAGGGAAAAGCCCAGTCTGGATGCTCGGTGCTGAAGAGGCTATAAGATGGAGATTAGGGGTTGGTGAGAGCAAGCGTTACAGAGAGAAGAACAGGGTATAGAGCTGGATAAGAAAAGGATCATGCATAAATTAAGAGGAAAAACTGCAGATTTTTTTTCTGCCATGAATAATTAACTTTTCTGCTATTCTCCATTTTCCGCTTCCTAAACCTCTCACGAAAGCCTCTCCTTGCTTTGGGGAGAAGTGTCACTTGAGAATCTTCTCAGAACTTGGCAGCTATGTAATAGGGGCATGTAATCTTTTTTAATCCTCTCTACAGGTTTGTAATAACCATTTCTGGTTTGAGATTCCAAAGTGTTTTGTGGGCCAAGTGGGAATTTAACTGTGAGAGAAAAATGTACTTAATATTCAGGAGCAAAGATGAGTGGTCCTGGGCAGGGAACGAGAACTGAATAAGAAGGAAGGAAAGCCTGCTTAGTATTGTAGGAAGGGTCAAAGCGATGGCTTTGAGCAACCGCGGGTTCTTTGAAATCCTAGGTATCCTGGGAACCAAGTTGGTTTTTACACAGATAGCAGCTTCTGTTCTGGTGATGTCATGACATTTACAAGGCTGCACAATGAGCTGCTTGTTTGCAGGCGCGCACGGGAGGCTGGGCTGAGCATAAGCGCACCTGCGTGTTTTGTAAGGTCCCCACCTTGACTGGGTTACATTTTCTGGTTCCACTTGAGCTACGAAGTGCGCAGATGACTGCATGATTTGAGGTTGCTGGCACCGATCCATTCAAGAAGGTGCTGATGTCTCCTGATAGACACAATCTTTCACGCTGTCTTGCGTGAACCTGGCTGGGTACAGACCATGAGAACAGGAATGGAGAAAGAGGCACAGTTGAGGGAAGTGAGGATCAATTACCCTTTGTAAGTTTAGCAATCGGCTATGCAGCACATAAGAAGCTTAGAGGAGCTCAGCAGTGTTCAAGCTAATTGGCAGCTTTAAACTGCTATTATGAGCTCCCACACCTTTTGCTCAAAGAAGCTGCACAGTGACAGCGAGCTGGTGCAACTTTCTGCTTTCTAATCAGAATTACCCTGCCAGGCCAATTTTAGCTTTATGCCTAATTTTTGCGTCTGCTGCTAGCTCCTTAGCTCTCGGTTTTTTTTTAGGACTTTGCAAGAAAGCTCGAGACTGTTGGCACACTCAGCATCTGCTCGCTAAACTACTCGTAAGATTTTAAGACTTGCGGTTTCTTTTTTGGAATGACTCCATGATTTTCCCTTTTGAAAAGAAAACCTTGGTGAAACTGCTTGCATGGTTGTGGCCTAACTGAATTTGTGCTCTCGAGCTTCCACAGAGCGCTTGAGCACCGGGGAACACTGAGCCCTTTTAGCAAATACTGGGGGCTGAGGGTGGTAAATGTGTTAGCACAGGCCTTGTGAAAGGTTTGGTTTTTGAATTATATGTGTTATGGGGAAATGAGAGGGAAAATCTTGGCTGATCTCTACTGTAGTCTCAGCCTTGGTCTGAAAACTACTAAGCTTCTGATAAGCAAAGTAGTGACGTTGCAAGTATAGGGCAGATATACTGACTCGGGACCAAGTTAAATTGGCAGAGCCGTCTGGGAGCTCAGCTGGGGAAGTGATCCTGCTGTACCTTGCTCGCTGCTGGCCGTCTCTTGTACAAACAAGTAAAATCTCTCCTAAGGAAGGAATGAAGGGGTGGGAACGATGTCAGCAACGGAGAGGAGAGGCAGCAAGAGCTCATCCTTCTGAGAGATGCCACGTTTGTTGAACAGTAGCATTCTGTATTTTGTCTCCTGCAGCCTTTGGCTGGCTATTAGGTATTTACTCATCTGATGGCTTTGCCCTTCCCACATAGAAATTGTTCCTTTTTTTTTTTTAATGCAGAAAATCTGTAGGAAATTTAAGAATCTGGCTGGTAGCTCTAGTAGCAGACAAAATGTTGATGCCCACTCTTGCAAATTTAAAGGTTAGTCTTGCTTTCTGTGTGTTGAGGCGAGACTGCTGCATGTGGGAAGCTCGGAGCAGAAAGGTGACTCTTCTCCCACCCCATCACAGATCTCATCAAAGCTTTCCAGCAACTGGTGGAAAAAAGCTGTGTCCTTATCTGTTTGCAGAAGACATGCACAGTCCTCATTCAGAGGAGGGAAGAAACCTCAAACCTTATCCATAAGCAGTGAGCAGCAGATACCTTCAGACTTCTCATCTCTAAATTTTAAGAGATTCCTTCACCCAGAGTTGGCCTACTGATGGTAGGGAAATGGAAGCACACACAGTAAGCATAAAAATTGCCACAGTGATATTTCTATGAGGGTACAGGGCATGAAAATTGCACCTGACTGAACAGTTTTTCCATTAATCTGTCTGTGGCTTATGAAGTTCTCCACTGGGATAATGGAAAACCAGTTTTTAGACTGTGTGATCACTGATCACTGTCACTCAGCAAAAGAGTAGTGGAAAGTTAATAGGTTAGATTGGCAAGATTGGCCTATACTAGAAAAATTAAAGTTCTTGTGAAGAATTTGTGTTGCAGTGCCAAATGCGTTGGAATCTGAGAAAGTCATGGCGCTGGTCATGGCTTCTGCCAGCTTCTAAAATACCGTTTTCACCTAGTTAAACCTTTTATGGCATTATTCTGTGCAGAATGGATTTTCCAGGTAGCGTTTTGGCTGTAACCAGTTGGTAAGAGCTTTTGAGATCACTGAAACCTGATGGTTTGACTAAGCTTTCTTTACCTCCTACCCATGATATTAGGTTTCCATAGAAGAATTTGGTTATCATTGCATGCAGCTGCCAGAGGAGAGCAACTGGATTCAGCTGAATTGAGGGCTAGTAGTTGCATATGTAATGAAGTTTGTTGAGTGCGGCTATTAAATATAACAGAAAGAATTCACACTAGATACCTCTGTAATAACATCCTACATAAATAGCATGCCTCTCATCCCAAAGGATCTGCTCATGCTTTCTACACTTAAAATAACACCTACTTCACCAGAGAGATCTGTTGCTGACCATGAAAATGTAGGTACCTCTTAACTGAAATGGAGCCATGCCACACAGTGATTTAGAAGGGCAAGTGAGCAGTGCTGTATCTCGCAGTAGCTACAAGAAGCTTCCTAGAAAACCTGCAGTCATTGCCCATGTTGTGATTTGAAATAAAATGGCAGGATTAAGGGTTTTATTTCTGTAATGTGTACTGGTCATATCTCTGTGTTGTGATTCAGAGAAGAATTAATCAACCCTAAAAGCGTCATGTTTTCTCTGTAGCATGTGAGTCTCAGAGTTACCACACACAGTATGTGCTGAGTTCCTATTGTATTACACAATTAGTCATGAGCATTGTATGTCCTGTGTTGGGACATTGTGGTGGTTGTCCATACAAACTTGGATGATGAGTGTCCCCTCCTTCTCCCAAGTGAATTTGTGCATCAGGATGGGTTTTCTCTGAACAGATGTTTCTGATAGTGCCTTTCTGCAGTCCTGCTTGGATCAGAAATCATTGCATATGGCTGGGAGTTGGTTTGAGAAATAAGAAATGTAAACAAATGCTATATATATCGGCATGAGAGAAAGTGGAAGTTGTCTTGATTGTGCTTTTCCTAGCAGACCCTCAGTAACTGACCTCTGTCATTGTCTGCTCTGTGTAAATGTTGAGAGATTGTCCCTCTTTTAGCTAAGCCAGGGTTGCTCTGATGCCTGTGCCTGCTCTCAGGGAAGCAGCACTTGAATTCTCTTCTGTTTTAAATCCAGATCCTGCAGATTTTCATCTGAGCATCACACAGCTGTCTGAAATAGTTAAATATACTCACACAGCTGTATGTCGCATAACTGTGCTATTGCTGTTTATTTTCACTTGCATTAGTGACTTCTTTTGCGGAAATCCTACCTTATTACAAGATGCAAGTTTAAGGGAATGAAATGTGTTGAGACACGGTATATTTCCGTTTCTGCCATATCTTTCCCTTGAATCATGAGCTTCATCAGCTTTTAGAGACGGTGTAAGTTTAGTGAAGGACTTTTAATTGCTATTTGTCTTTGAAGCTTCATGTCAATAGTAAGGCTTGTTTCAGCTTCTCTTCCACTGCTTGATAAAGGTTCGAACTGATGATTATTCGAACTGGACTGCATGCTTGTGCACAGCTGGGTAGGTTGGGTTACTGACAACCTCTCAGGCGACAGCGCTTACCTAAAGTTCTTGTGAGTCCCGTCTCTATGGTAAATACATAAAAGACCGTGGAAACATTGACATTGGGCAAGTAGACCTGCTGTCAAAAGGTGTTAGGGCTCCTACTAATCACTCTTCAGAAGGGGAAAAAAAAAAATTCTCCCTGCATACAAATTTGGCCACTACATTAGTTACTCAGCTGCTTGGCAGCTCCTTATTGGAAATACTAGGAACAGAATACGGACCCTAATAAAGTCAATGAAAATTTGGCAAGTACTTCAGTAAGCCCTTGATTTTACCATAGGAAGAGTGTGGTTCAAAAAAGGAGCTTTGACACATGCCAGGGGTGCTCTTGTCATCACTGGGATGGAGGTTTAATTTTGTGTTTTTATTGATGGTAGGTAGAGAGTGCTTTTTGGCAAAGAAACTGAAGGCATGAATTTACCTTTAATGTAGTTTTGTTGGCCTGATTTCTGCTGATTCTGTACTTTTCACTAGTTCAGAAAAGGGGAGGACATGCCCTTCTTCTGGTTGTAGAAGAGCTGTTGGGGACTAAAAGACACTGGAGCGCTTGTCAGCTCTTGGAAATAATTTCCTGATTCTGTCCATTGCCTGCTTTTTGGAAAGTATTCTCCACTTGTGAATGCATTTGGAATTTAAAAAAAAGAATTGTTGCATACTTGCAATGGAAGATTCAGAAATGTTCCTATCTGATAGCACTAGTACGACTCCCTGAATACTACTAAACTGCCATCAGTTTTCATAAAATGCCTTACCCTTTTTGTGGGGATCACCTTGGTGCTGGCTGCTTCTTTCCTTGTTCCCTTGCCCTGCACCAGTCAACGCTGTTGTTGTTTATGTGATTATGGCATAACTGTTCCTCCCCCCCCCCCCCCTTTTTTAAATAAGCTCTGTACTTAAAGAATAATAAGGTACAAGTTGTCATTTGGCTGAGAGAAAGGGAGCTTTGTGGATATTTATAACATGCCTAATGGCATTTCAGAGCCCTGAGGAAAAACAAAGCAGTTACCAGTCTTCAGCTGTGTTGCATGTGGCAGGCGGGCAGC
>NW_008824411.1:7915143-7931189 GCF_000699105.1 Pygoscelis adeliae | reverse complement strand
GGATTTTTTCCAGGCTGTTACTTAACTGATATTAGCGTTTGAAGGCACATAAGGCATGACCTTTAATCCTGTGTGTAGACTAACTGATCTGCTTGCTTGAATGCCTCATTGTAATGATGCAGAATGGAAAGGATTACATCAGACCAGGGAAAGAAATCTTCTGTCACCAGAACTCGCATGTTTAGGTGTGTGCCTGCATGAGCCCATCCCACACGTAACATCTGCAAACTCAGAGCTTTCAGATGCACCTCCCTGATCTCTCCTCCAACTCCTGTCCAAAGCTGCATTCATCAGTGAGTTACCCTCCAAAGCACAAGCCTTCCTGTATGAGCTGATAGATAGTAGCCCCAAAGTAAGAAAGGACAGCCCTGACTTTCGGTCTTTCCCAAAAGCGTAAGTGGTCCTAGTTACACGTGGACTTTTTGCCATTCACTTCCATTGTGATTCAAACAGTGGTGGTAAATTACTTTTATGGGACATTAGTGGAAGAGGTCAGTGGGTGTTATTACGTTCACGTGAAAAGTTGGAGCCAAGAATGTAAAATGAAAACTGAAGATGAAGAGTACCAGAAAGCAGAACAGGGTTTGTGAAGTGACCGATTGTGTATGTGATACTGTGTAAAGTCCCAAAGAGTCTTCAGTCTAAACTGGTAACATACTTCACAATAAGTTTTGAAGTTACAGCTGTTGCAAGAGGCTCCGAAGAAGTCAACCACGCAGGATGCCTAGCTGAGAAATAATTTAAATAGGGCAGAGAAGTTGCTAGGTACAAACACGCCAAAGCTATGCTGCAGTTTTTGTTGCAGCGAGTTTTCTTGCAACAAGTTTTTTCAGCTTCCATCTGGTTCACAAGATGGGCTTGCAGTGTCAGCCTCGGGGAGAGGACTGAAGTGATGGGATCTGATACATCGGAAAACCAGCTTGCAACCTCTCCCTTTTGTTGAAGAGAGCGCTTGGTCAGCCTGCAGGGGTGGTGGGGCTGTGTCCCAACATGTGTTCAAAAGGATACGAATACAAACACAAAATATTAATGCTGTGGTGTTCTTTAGTGGCGATTGACAGCTCCAGACAACGAGATGGCATGTTACTCTGCCAGCAGCCTGTGGAAAGCTGTTCTGACGTTAGCCAACCCACTTGGCAGCAGAGCTGTGGCTGGCCTGCAGCGCCTGATGACTCAGTTAAGTCCTGGAGTTGTTATTGTAGTGGAAGAAGTCGTCCTGTTCTTTAATTCCTTTGTGCAGCCCCTAGATCAGTTGGATGGTATCCTGCCAAGGCCTGTAGTGAGTAGAAATTACAATGCAAAGATCTTTTGGGGCTGGGCGAGTCGTGACTGTAGATTCTGCATTGGAGCTAATAGACTAAACAGTTTTCTTTTGCCATGAGAAAGTCTATTGGTATTTCAAAAAATAGTTTACTTGGTTATCACTCAGCATAGCAGCTGGAGGTACTCTCTTGCTGCTAGCCCACCCACTTGAGCAGGATGGGGCATACCTTCATCCTTTTTTCCCTTCGGTGATGTATCATGTGCTTTCATTACCCAAGAGACAAGATCCCCGGAGCTCTGGTCTTCACGTTTCTGTTGCACACTCATGCAAGGGGCCTGTGGCTTCATCCTCCTCGCTCGTCTTCCTTCTGTCAGCCCGTTGCTCATAGGTTTGTCTTGCTTAGGTGCAGGTAGGGTTCATGTGCTGCTGTTTGGGAAACCAAGGTCTAAGCAGGAGCAACAAGTGGTTTTATTTTGCATCTGGTTAGGTTTTTGGTTGTATGCCGTGATAAATGTGAGTTGAAGTTGTGCCAAAAATCTACCTGGAGGGTTAATGTCTGTAAGATGGACAAATACGTAACTTGTGACAGAGTCTGTTGTGCTCCAGGAGTTTGCACAAATGCACTTTTGCTTCACAGAGATTGTGGTGATTTCCCTTAATTATCCTTACGCCTAAGTAGAGTTTTGGGCAATTTCGAGATACACAGTGTTGCTCGTCGCTGTTGGAAACTGAGCTTTGTTAGGAGAGGTATCAGTGTGGAGCCTGATTCAGAATCTCAGCTTCTTCCCTGAATTAGCTCATCTGAAATTAAGGGAGCAAAAGTGCATTTCTTTAGTATTCAGAGCAGTAGAAGCCATGCAGTCCTCTTCTTTTTCTTGCTTAAAGGTATCAGATTGCCTGTTTCAAGCATTCTTCTGAATGATCACAAAAATCCTAATGCAACATGAGGTTGAACTTAGGTACTGAAAGCTGTCTTTCAAGTTAATTCTCCAGCTTTAGAAGTTGACACATTTGTCTCAATGCGGAGGCAAAGTTGCAGCTTTTTTAATAATTAGGTGGGATTTGGCATACACAGGGTCTGCAAGGAGTGAAGTCAGTTGGAGGGGTTCATTACTCAACTTTTAATGCTTGTGTTTGGACCTGCACTCTTCCTTGCAGCTGGGAAGCTGCTGGGTGTTTGAGGATTCGCTGGCCTCTAGTGGTGAAGCTGGGTAGAAGCTACAAGAAGCATCTGTGCTTAGCTCTGTGCAAGCACTGGGTTAGTATGTGTACTAAAAGGAAGCTAACGTTATAAAACACCCTGTTTTTGAACACTCATTTTGCCTAATGGGCTCCTGAAATAGTTGAAGGACGTCCTGGACTGCTACGCAGCCAGCCCCTGACAATATTGTTATTTTTGCAGTGTCTGTTTTAGACCCCTTAGAGGTAGTTCAGGGACTTCGGGAATCTACAGCATATACATTGAGAATGGCTGATTTTTAGATCAATGCAAGTAAAGTTGTATACAGCTAGAGTGCAAGATAAAACCGAAACTTAATGTTACAAAGCAACCAGAACTTAATCTCAAAACTTTAGAAAGAGATGACCTGAAACTGTTTTCTAAGTTTGTATAAATGGTGCTACCCATGGCTCTGTTGCATACATCCCTTTTTCTATTATTCAGATAGCATTTCTGTCTCCTGTAAAGAGATTTTTATAAGTTGACTACACACTTGAATTCTTAGGGGAGCCTTCTTTGCACCCAGTCTTCTCGTAGCACTGACAGCGTACGTACCTTGCTGATCAGTGGCTGTCTCTGCTTTTGGGCTTGGCAGTGAAGTCTGTCTGTCTGCTGCGCTTGTTCATGTGCTTTCCTTTCCCAGTCTTGGAGAAAGCTTCTTAGTAGTGAGAGGCACAATATGATATGTAGCTCAAGCCTGAGAGACTGGAAGGAAATTGATTTTAAAATAAATTTTAAAAGATCAGCACTGGGAGCCAAACAAGTTGGATTTTGTTTTGTTTTGGTTGGTTTTTTGGTTGGTTTTTTGGTTGGTTTTTTGGTTGGTTTTTTGGTTGGTTTTTTGGTTGGTTTTTTGGTTGGTTTTTTGTCACTATAGTGGCTGTGGCTAAATGAAAATGCTGCAAGACTCCTACTTGTCAAAATTTAATCAAATAGCTTCCCTACCAAAAGATGCTAGTAAGACCTTCTCAATTAAATGCCCGTTCCTTTGAATTTTTCCCTCTCTTCTTCAAGCCTGCCTTCCTTGATCTCCATCTTCCTTCCTATGTCTCTCTATCCTTAGTCTCAAATAATCTAGTTTATTAAGATTTAGGGTACATTCAGGGCCCTACCCATTTAACCACATTTTTGAGAAGGGAGTGGAGGGAAGATGAAGTTTGCATGAGAGCTCTTGGTCTTTTCTTTTGATTATATTTCAGTCTTTGACAAAGACATTTATATTCATCTCGGTTATTGCCATTTTTGTAAGTCATGGTATAGATTTAAGTATTCATAGTGTACCTTACATAGCATTTCACATGGGTGCCTCCCAGGATTAGCATTTTGTCTTTTAATATGCTGAAACAGGCACTGCTAAGTACGGATTGCAGTTTTGGTTCGCATCTAGCTGCAGAACCACAAAAGCAGAGAAGGTGGTTAATGACACATGCTAATGATTCTGGCGTCGCGGTTTTCTGTTCGCAGATGTGAAAGGACCACCTACACACAGATTGTCCTGCGGCCAGTCCCCCTACACTGAAACGACAACATGGGAGAGGAAATACTGCATCCTGACAGACAGCCAGCTGGTGCTGCTCAACAGGGAGAAAGAGGTGAGAGAAACTCACGTTGGCCGCTCAGGATTTACCTTTTGGCCTTTATTGGTAAAACAGGAAGGCAGCTTTTTTTATCTCCCCTTTATTTTGTTCACGAGTTTAGTGAAAGGGGGGAAAAGGGAAGCTAAGCTATTCTGCGTATGGATGGCAGGGCACACACAGTTATAATTCAGCTGGCCCAGATGCTGGGTGCATGGAAGGGGTGACAGCAAACTGTGTGCATCCAAAACTCCCTCCTGGAGTTTTACAGCCTGTGTTTAAGTCTGCCACTACATCTTCCTATGTTATTGCTGCTTTTAATGGTAGTTAAAGCCACCACAGCTATGTAAACCTACCTCCTCACATCAGTGCAGACATAAAGGTAGGGAAAAGTGCAGTAAAGGTAGGGAAAAACGGGTTTGTTCGTGTCTGCATTGGAGCGGGCAGAGAAGGTGTGTGCAGCCTTTACACCGTACAGTCATCTTTGTTGTAGTCACAAGGTAAATTGATTGAGGCAAAGGTTTGCCCTCTCTCGTGCTAAATGGAGCAAGGAAGATTGGGTGCCCCTTGGTATGGATACTCAAAGCTTTTGCAACCATCTTTGCTTTAATTATAAAATTACTCTGTGTGGTGTGTGTGTGTGTGTGTATAGCATGTTGTACCTGGCATTGTGCCTTGCCATGAAGGTAATGTCAATACGGTTAAAGAATAGGCATGTTTTATTTGATTGAAACACTGAACAAACATGCTGATAAGTTCCTTCTCCTAGACTACGCCATGATACGTTTTTTCTTGTGATATTTGATGTCTACAGACTCTCATGAATACGTGAGCTTTAGAAGCATTTGATAATGCTCCTGGGTTTGTTTTTTTAATTAATTTTTCTGCTATAGATTTACCCTGTCTAAAAATAAATATTTCAGGAGGAGCTATAAAATTGGAATGTTTTCAAATTACTGAAATAGATTTTATTACATATAAATGCCCATGAATTTGAGTCAAATACCATGGTCTCCTGCATTTGGAGATGACCTGAATTTTTGTGTTTTTTCTTGATTCTGTTGAAGCTTCTGTGTATGGCTGTGTACAGGCTGAGAATATGAGACCTGTTTCTGGTGTAGCACTAAATATTACCCCACCTTCAGCTGTGATCAGGTTTATTTACAAGGACTGAAATATTTCCTTGCATAGGGAGAGTAGGAGGAAATGGTTTAGAGAAGGACTTGAGTTATTAGAGGGGAATAACATCAATGCTAATGCATAGGAGAGGTGATCAAAAGCAGGGAAAATGGAAGGCCCATATCATTATGTTTGTTTACTATGTAATTCTTTTTCTAGTCTGACAGGACTGTCACCTAAGGAATTAAAGTATATACTGAAGAAACTTAAGGACATGTGAGAATTATTCCTAAAACTGTACTGTACCAGCACAGCTGGGCTAAAAGGATGCATCTCATTAAAGAAATGTAATTGAAAACAACATTGGCTCATAACACAAATAATTATCTGAAGGTGGTAATCGTGCACTTATGGGTTCTTAATTTCTCTTACCGCATACAGTTAAAACCATTTTGCTGGGAGTAAGTTGAGTCTTTTGCTTAGATCCTGAGGAGTAAATATGGGAAGTCTGGTATATCACTGCTGTATTAAGTCATTATATACTATGTTTAAATACACTCTGTTTTTTGTCAGAAGCTGGAGAAATTCAGTATCAGGCTATGCAGAGCCTGGGTATAGCAGTAACCCCCAAAAATTGAGCAGTAGAGTAGATCTTTGCAATGTGCTCTCAAAGGAGCCTGCCCACACTATCACATTGAGAAATAACTTGGTTTGGGAAATGCTACATGCAGATGGGCCAAGCAGACATGCTTTTCGTGCAGGTGTGACTACACATGCTGATAACGCGACTTGTTTCAGAAGCTAGTAGCTGGAGTCAGATTTGCCACTCTGATTTTTCAAGTAATTTGGGACTACTGTTAAGTGAAAGAAAAAAGGGAACTCCTTGCAGTCATGAGTACTCTGTAGGAAAATAAGAGATTGTTTTAATCTAGCTTTTGAGTCTGTACACATGGCAGTGTACATACAATCCCTTATAGAAACACAAAACATATAGGAGTAGAACTGGTAGTTAAGAGGGACACAGTGATACTCTGGATTTGCACCTTTTTCTATTTTTTCTGAAATAGAAGTATCCCTTGTAGCTTTCATGAGAAGGGAAAGGGGAGGCAACTCGGTTAAATTTTACTTGACAAGTCATTCAGACTTGAGTGAGGCTCTGTGAAATGTGATCTAGAAGTAAGAGCGAGCAAAGGCCTAAGGCAGTAATGAGGAGAGATGCTTGGGAAGAGCATAATGATTGAAAAGTATGTAGGAGGAGAATCCAAAAAAGCCCATGGGTGGGACCACAGGTACAGGGAGCCTAAGCAAAAGACCAGGTGAATGAGGAAGAGGGAGGTTACTTAAAGAAGAAAACTGAAGATTACGTTTAGAGTAAAATTATTGGAAAGGTGATGCTGGAGGAGGTTTTTTGTTAACCCGAAACGAGGTGATAGGCAACAGGAGCTGAAGATGGAGAGGTTCCTGCTCTGAACATGGAAATTGCTGATAGAGTGGGTAGGTCAGAATTTCTTTGGACTGCTGAAGAGGATCTTAGAAACAGTGTGAGGGACAGAATGATACCCATCAGTAAGGGGGTGGGGGAAGAAGGAAGAGATGTTAACAGCAGAGTGCCCTTGCAGCCAAAAGGGAGCACTTGCATCATTGCAAGGCTGGTGTAATATGAAAGCTGTAAGTCTGAAGCATCTCATTTTATTCTCTGTACATCTGCTTTGTTACTTCATGGAATAAAAATCCAAGAAGCTTAACTGGTGTGAAGCTGAAAGGGAACAGAAATGTTTGATGTCTATAATACTTTGTAAAATCATTATGCAAGTGTGTATGTCAAAGCCAAAAAGTAGGAAAACATATACAAAATGCAAACGGGTAAATGAAAGATGTTTTAATTGTTTCAGGTATAATGCTAAGTTTGGTTTCTTTCAGTTAATGCTGTATTTTATTTGTGTATGAATTGCACAGATTTTTAAGTCTGAGGGAACAGTACAGAAATAAACAGAGTAGTAAGAAAACTCTTTTCTTATAACATCCCACCACTATGGGTTTATTGTCAAGGCAGTTTGGATAGAGTATGTGCAAGAGAGATTTTGTGCTGTGCAAGCACAGGAGTAGGTTGGAAATCAGAGAAATTTTGAGGTACAACTTGATCCAAAAATATCTGTAATTACTTAGACAGAAATAGTGTGACGGTATCACCTTGTGCAGCGTAGAAAAATATTAATTACTTGACACCTTGTGAAATTTATAAAATAGGTGAGACTGAAGAATGAAGATTATTAATGAAGGGAAGAGATTGATGCCCAACAAGTAAGTAGAAAGAAAATGAGTCCCTGTAGGGACATGAGAGACGACTTAGCAAATAAGAAGTCATGAGTGACAGGAGTTGTGCAATTACTACAACATATAATGGTGTTAATATCTAGCAGCGTCTTCCAAGACTAGGAGAACAGGTCTAGATTGATTCACTTACAAATCAGGTATTTTTTCTATGAGGAAGAGAGTCTCCCACTGTCAGGAACGTGTAGATATTTTCATCATTTGTGAAACCTGTTCTGTAGGGTAAGAGCTAAGAGGGTACAGTAAAAGTGTCTGCAAAATCAGTGCCATTTAAACAGGGAAAGGGAATGAGTTAGTGTTTATGAAGAGCGGATTCAGATAGATAATCCATTGCACAGCACTTTCATGAGGGATGGGACAAATGGCTGCATCTGGTTTTGGGCTGCTTTTTAGTTAGTCTTTGTCTCTAACTTGGCTGCTGTCCTGCAGAATCTTTTAATTTTGTGTTCAGTTGGAAATGAAGATGAAGAACACTTTTCACTGTGTTAGACTTTTCCTTTTTCCTCCCTGCACCCAAAACCTCATCTTTCTTTTTGGATTTAGAGGTGTTTTTAATCAAAGGCAAAGGATAGTAATGACCTACATTCACTGTGACAAAATCTACTACTTATTGGTGCTGGTGACAGAGGCCAGGAGCAGGATATCTCTGATGTATTTTCCTACTCTTCCATCTCCTGTGGAAGAGGAGTGACAGCAGTGATCCCAAGAGAAAACAGCAAGAGCAGACACTGATACATGGGGCCCCAGGGGAGGGTCTTCAGAAATGCCCTCTGCCATCCTCAAAAAACTTGTCACATTGGTATCTTAGAGTAAAATTGTTTTATCTGTAAATAGGAGTTTGTTAAAGCTGAACCCAGTCGTAAGAAAAGATTTGCTTCAATTCCCAAATGAATTTAATTATTTATTTTCCAAAAGCCCGAAGAAGTGTTTGTTGTCAATGTTTTTAAAGTGGATGTCTATGTCAAGATTTTAGCCAGCTTACAATTTTCTGGAGGAAGGTAAAAATTAAAATGAATTATTTAACTGATTGTTGATGTGATTCCAAAATTCCTGTTAGTTCAGAAGAGGTTGCAAGTTCTCCAGTTTTTGTCTTGAATCAGTCTTTCCAATCTTGAAAAATCTATCTGCAATGAAGAAACTTTTTTCCTACTTTTTTTTTTAAAGTGCCTAGCTCAGTTTGCCTTTAAGAGGCATTAAATGCTTGTAAAGCTCTTACTCCTATTTCTTCTGAAATATCTTCATCATCAAAATACCAGAAATCCCAAATATAGGCTTTTTATACTTAAAAAGCATGTTCAGTGGCAGGTGAGCTGTGATGCTGTTCAAGAGTTCAGAGTCCGAGCTCTGAACTCGTCCTTGTTAAATTGTGAAATTTGTCGGTGAAACGTGGCCTATGATCAAAATTGTAAAGATTGCCAAAATTATCAGTATTTGGACTGTCCCTCCATACCTTCTTGTCCCAGAGTTACGCTGCTCGGAGTCCAGCCCTGAACCAGCAGCTTCAGCACGTCGTCTCAGGGTCGGACGATTCCCAGGTTGGTGAAGTCTCAGCAGGGCAAAGGACAGGATAACAAAGCTGGATGGGAAAAAAACAAAAAGAGCTGAAAGCCTAAAATGCCATTAGAGTCCTGACTCTGCGTCACTCTCTTCCCTCCTTTGCTGAACTGCTTGCTGGAATGCCAGGGGCTGGAGGAGGGTCAGGGAGATTGCAGATGTCTGCCTTGGTATTTACATGGTCTAAAGTTGTGCACTTGCTTGTGTGTCGGTGCCACCCGATTTGTGAATCTATTTGACCTAGGACAGATATACCTGTTTAAAAACATGTCCAGCCCAGAGAGATGCAGAGCTGCTGACCAAGATCATCTTGCATGTTCGTGAAGCTGTATTTTTAAGAGCAGGCTGATCTTATGCTAAGTAATAAATACTGGTCCTGCAGTCTTGAGTTAGTTCTTTTTTGTCAATACAGATTGAGACTATGGTTTTGGAGGAGTATTACTTAAAATAACAGCACTTTTAAGTCAGACTTAAGAGGGGGATCTTTTTTAGCTACTCTGCTACTTTACTCTTGTCCATGAAATTGTGGGATGTTTGTATATTCTCTGGTGTAGATCAAGCTATGTAGCATTAAAATGTTGTTCCTTATACAGTTTATAGAATTATTGAGTGAAATAAACAGTATCAGGTTTTTCTCAAGCCACTATACACACGCTGACAAAAGCAGTCTTTTGCTGGTGTGGACTGTACTGCACTAGATGAATGTAGCTACACTGATGAACTTTTTTTAGTGTGCAGCCTAACCATGTTTTCCTAGTCTGGGCAAATGTTAAGTACAAAAGGCTAAGTGACCCAGAATTAGGACCTGAGCTCTCAGACAGTCTTCCTGTTAATGGCTCAGTTCCTCTTTGAAGATAAATCCTATCTCTGGTATGCAGAAGTAGATTTGTTTTTGACACCGACTCCGGTGTGTGGCAGCCTGTTTGCTTTTCCCAAGGACACAAAGGACAGCGTGGCCTCAATCACCATTCTCCTCCTCACCCTCGGCAGCAAGTCAGTACATCTATAGCGTCCTCTTAGCTATCATTGCTGTTCTTATATACGTTGTTATCAGAGTGGTAGTAGTGCTTTTTTTCGTGTCAGTGGATTAAGAGAATGTTTCTGTCATCCCACGTCTGAAAGCACACGCAGATACTGAAGAGGTATACTTGAAAGAAAAGGGACTATATTCATTTCTCAGTTAAAAAATCAAATAGTGGAGAAATCTACTCTGCAGGAGCTGTATCGGTGTAGAGCTAGCAGTTAGGTGTAGGCGCAACAAGTTCACTGAGAAAGGAGGATCACAGGGTGCTAGCTTGATGCTTTTAAGGTGGGCTGAAGCCAATGTGTGGTATGACTGGTAGTAGCTGTTCTGGAAATACAGCTTGCAGCATCCCACCAAAAAATGCTCTGAAGGAAATCAGGAGAGGCAGAAGACGCGGTGGAGCAGAAGAGCGTTTAGAAGGGAATAAGACTAAATGGAGCCTCCAGATGAAAACTGAAAATCTAATATGTGATCTTGATTGAATGAATGTGGCATAAACTAACAAAATTAGTGTCTGCTTAACTTCCTAATGTGCTCTCGCACGGAGATCGTTCAGCAAAGGAGCTGCTGTAAAAACCTACCACCAAAGAAAGTAGCCTTAACAGAATAACCACTAGGGATTTGGGAAACTTGTTTTGAAAAATGAGCACTGTTTGAAGGAGACAAATAGACTAGCGTAGTAATAAATAGCATTAAAAAATGACCTTAAGAGAATGCTAAGTGCTTAAAAGTCAGGAAATGCCAGAACTAGTTTGTGAGAGCCATTGTAGCGCAGCCTGTTTCTAAAATAGTACAGTATCTTGTACATCTTTTACAACCTTCAGTACAAATGAATAATATCTTTTTGTTTGCTATTAATACTTGGTTTTCAGAGATGATTGAAGATATGAAAGGATAAGCAGCACAGGAAATATGACAGGGGCTTCTATTCCTTTAGCTGCAAGCTGTCTTTTACGTAGCTATATGAAAATAAATTGCCATATTGCATGTATTGCAGTTGTACTGTTGAAGCCAATGTCCTCATCAAAGTGCGCTGAGATGTTTTGGGCACTGAGGGGTTGTGCCTGCCTCCAGCACCTGGATGCTGCATCTCTCCCTCATCCCTGGGGTTTCTTCCAACTGTTGAATATAAGGTCTTAAGGTGGCCCCACCACGTTAGAGGTTCCAGATACGGTAACAGACACCAGACCAACAGCTTCAGGGATAAACAATGCAAAGACCTACAAAACCATGGTCATAAGCATGATTATCAAGCAGGCCAGCAGAAAGCAGGGCATGGCTTCCTCAGATGAGCAACTCGGACCAGCCAGCGAATTCCCAGTTCCCTGATTGGGGTGTCCTCTTGTTGAGACATGGAAGCACTATCTGGACTTGTTAATCATCCATCTCATCCCACCTCTGGCCCCACTCTGTACCAGTTCCTTGGTGCACATGGGGTCCAGAAATACTGTATAAGGCAGTACTGGCCCCAGGTGCCCGCCCCTCAGTAGTGACTCAATTGAGGAAACAATGGTTTCCATGGGCCAAGACTCTGTTTAGCTCGGTTTTGGAGATACGTTTTTCCCATGCGGTCTCTATCTTTGGTGACCAGCCTTTCACCAGCTTGAAGGATCTTTGCTGTCTTTTTGTCTTTTGAACCTCTTCAGAACAATGTGTATGTTCTTCAGAAGGGTAGTGTGAAGGATGTTTTCCTCCTGCTGGAAGCAATGTCTTCCTTCTGCTGGAAGGATGCCTTCTGCGGGCTGGGGCAATCTGGATTGCACCTCTGGTGAGCAGGTAGCTGTCTGAAGTTTTTGTCTGCTTTTCTGTATGCAAAGTAACTGATGCTTGAATTAACCCGTGCTGATCATGTAAACAAAATCAGGATGCACAAAGGTATGCGTATAAATTCATAAAGCAGTTAGGTTCTCTTCCTTATCCTCCAAATCCCTTTGTATGTTTTTTGGGGATTGGATTAGGAGTACATCAGGCTCGTTTCTTGTTCCCAGACATACGTGGTGTTGGACAAAGAGACTGTATCACTCCGGCTCTTTTAGAGCTCTTGGCTGTTGTCTAAATGCCCTGCAGCTGTAGTGATAGGTAGCACAATTTACCACCTTTTTCCAGCATAAACACCTCTCTAGCAAAATGTAGTCATCCAGGTAGGTGCTTAAAGGTAAGGTTAGGGGGGAGCAAACTCTGAGGGGTCAAGTTCTGCCAAAATTTGAGAAGAGAAACAAGATCTTTATACATTCGGTACTTTTAAAGAGAATTAGCATATGGAATTTTATTACTATGAAATAGTGAGGACCCTAAGCCTTTCTTAGAGCCTTCTAAGGTCCCACTTTTAGGATGAGTTTGAGTTAATCATAGAAGGTATCCCCTTTCTCCGTGTGCCCAGTACAACCAGCCAAATGCCAGGTTTTCTCTGACATGCTGTAACTGATCACTGAATATGTGCTGAGACTGCAAAAATGCTTTTGTAATCTCAAAGTTTCACATGTAGCCATCTGACCAGCCGCCTCTGCCTGACTCTCCCAGCGTGGAAGCGGGCAAGGCTGGATGGCAATGGGTCCAGCACTGGAGAACCAGTTTCGAAAGGCAGGACTGCCTTGTTAGTCAGATGGGTCGGCTGTGTTGTGACTTGATAGCTCTGGGGTGCAGGTTGCTGCACACCTGCATGCAGCCCTCTCTGGGCTGCGCACCCGTCTGCGTGCACTAACGCTCCTCACTGCTGCAGTGCTTTCCCGGTAAGCCTCAGGTATTTCATGGTAAGGCCGGGCATGCCAAACTGCAACTGAAAGTTATTACCAGATGAGTAGAAAATTAAGTTCTTATCAAGATGGCATATTAACAACGTGGCCCAGTGGCAAAGTAACAGCTGTCGGCATCCTTTTTATGCAGGTGCCTATCGATGGGGTCCAGGAGCCGCAGGTGGATGCTACCAAAGGGCGCTGCCTGCGCCGGACAGTGAGCGTCCCCTCCGAGGGCCAATTCCCCGAGTACCCACCAGAGGGGGCCGCCAAACTAGGTAAGTCGAAACTTTGGCCGCAACAGATTGATTTTAATTTACAGCTGCAAGCTGTATCAGAGGGCACTGCTTCCCAGGCAGCATCCTTGCAAAGGAGCCTGCTGAGGTGGGTAGCATCACAGCTAGGCGGTGGTGGAGGTCATGCGACCATGGTGTTGTTTGTAAATGCCTGCCAGCAAAATTACTTTCAAACACCAGGATTTATCCAACATCAGTGAGGTGGTTATGGGGTCCCAGAGAAGCTGGGCTGTTGCTGCACGTGGGAAGGTTTGTGGCCGTGTTTGTAAGATTACTAGACAGCCCTGAGATTTACAACTGAGAGCTGCTGAACGCAGGTCAATAGGAATGCAGCTTTTGCAGATAGCCGTAAGTGGTTCCTGCTGGTTTTTAGAACTTACGTGGTTATGTTTTACCTCACTGTGAGTCTCTGGAATTTCCTTTGCTTCATATTTTCATAACAAGTGCTGGATAACAGGTTTTTCTATGACTTACCTCATGCCTGTTCAGGGTGCAGTTCCTAAAAGAACCAACCAACTGGCTACTGCTGTTGGCTATAATCATACATGTTGAAATCTAGGGAAAGCAAAAGAAGGGGCAGGTGTTAAAAATGATAGACAAAAGCTCTGTTGCAGTAGTTTCCCAAGTCCAGATTTGGCCCAGTTCTCCCTCTTTATTCCACCCCACCTGTGGTTGCATAAAGAATATCATTCCAACCCTTTTCAGAAGGGAAGAGTGAAGGGAGGCAGCAACCACACACAAGCGAACTCTTCTTTCCATTCCCAACCTATGCAAAAAGCTTTCGTTGGCATAAGCTGATAGGATCTGGGAGCAATTCTTCCTTAGTTCAGCTGTAAAAAATACCAATCCTGGGAGAGAGTGAGCTATGAGGAAAAAAGTAACATGCATCTCTAAACAGTAAAGCAGCTTTGATAACATCGTTATCAAAGGTGAAGAGCAGGTAAGGTATTTTTCATTTCACAGGCTCAGCTGTTTTTTATGCCAAAGAATTTTATTCTCCGAGTATATTGCACACAAGTCGCTAAAATCCCACTCTTCTAGATAGTTAACTAACACATTGAACTGCAGTACTTATTTATTTGTATTTGCCAATAGCACTACTTAACTCCTCCTTATTTGAGGAAGGCAGGTAGGGTTCTTTTTTGGGGGGGATTTGTTCGATTCCTGGACTAGAAGTCTGAAAAGAAACAGGGCAGGTTGGAGATTTAGGAGGGAAAACTGCAAAATACTTGGGTATGAGTGACAAACAGAACCCCTATTGGATTTATTTGTGGCATTTCAAACACAGCTCTAAATGGTCATCTTGTTTTGCCAGATGAAGAAATATTCATTCTTGTTTGGAACTAAAACCAGTATTAATCAGGTTTACACAGTGTTATAGGCAAAGTACTTACTCCAGGTGTGTGGCTAGTGAGATGAATGAAGATATTGCAGCCAGTCTGTGCTAGGCAATGAATATTATTTGCAGCTTTGCAAGCTAGAAAGACCTTTAAAAATCTAAGATTTAAATGCCTTCTTTTTCTATACCATATACAAAAAATGAGTAGAAGAATTTCTAGACTTCACTAAGCATCTGAATAGCTGGAAATCCCAGTGTTATGTTTTTTAATTTATATTGTAAACCTTGTAACCTTCTTCATTTTCTTTGAATTGCCATACAGAATAGATGACTCTGTTATTTGGATATATGCATTACTATGTATTTTGCTACAATTTTAGATGCATGTGGCATCTTGTAGTGTGCTACTTCATGTACACCTGACAAGAATATATTAAAAGTACAAGAGAAACTCATATCTAAATGGTCTTCCCCATATGAGAGCTGCAACTGTAGTGAATATAGACGTCACAAAGTGCGTAGCTAAAGGAAGTGGGCATGCAGTGGGAGGGGAAGAAGAAAGGCATGAGCTGGAGAAAAATTGAGCAATGTCCATACTGTGAGGAGGGATGAGGGTAAGTGCCGAGGGAAGGTTATATATAACCTCTGATTGCAGTGCTCTAGGTAGTTCCCTTGTTTTCACATCCTGGTTAGAAATGTCTCTTATCATGATTACAGAATTCCTGCTAATGGAAAAAAGTGGGTTGATAGCAGTGGGAATAGCTTTGTGTCAAGATGTTGAGCCAGAGGACAAACCAGTGAAGGAAACCATTGAACATCTTTATAAAGAGAAGGAAACTGACGGTGGCAGCCAGAATGTATCACCAGCAGTACAGATAACAACTGGACTAAAATAGCTTTGTAATGGACACCAAAAGCTGAAAAGCACAGCAGAGGCAGCTAAAATATCTCGTAGAGAAATTGCTATGCAGAGCTGATAAGAATATCTAGCTTGTCCTAGGGAATCACGTGCATAACATGGCAATAGCAGACGTTGCATCTTATGATGATATCTGAAATTACTACTTGCAGATGAGCTCCTTAGGATTGGCTCTAGTGCAGAGGTTAAGGCATAGCAATGGCATTTGCTGTTTTCCCTAACTAAGGTTGCCATACCTCTCTTGCGATTTATTGATTTATTTAATAAAAAAAAGGGGGGGGGGGAATCAGGTGAATCAGGTGATGGAACTCTTTTTCATCTGTAGCACTACAGTTAGACCTTGTATGAAATGTCAAGAGTATCGTATGAGGTCAATATTTTTGTTAATGGAGCAACTGGAACAGTGCGTGTTCTTCAGGGGCTCTGCATAATCAGCTATAGTACCCATTCTGCAAATTTTTGTGGCATTTTTTATAGCATTGAGCACACATCCTTGTAGCACCATTCCTAGGAAGCGTGTGGGAGAGAAACTACCCATGTTACAGCTGAGAAGTTGAAGCAAGAGAGGTGTAACTCACCAAAGGTCAACATTAAGTCTAGTGTGCTTTACCCAAGGGCTGTTGTCATTCTTGCCGTCTCTTTCATTTTTACCCTTGCTGCAGGGTTGGCTCAGCT
>NW_008824411.1:7902773-7915002 GCF_000699105.1 Pygoscelis adeliae | reverse complement strand
CTGGTAGAAGAGCAGCTGAGCCATCCCTTCTGTGCAGGCAGAAACCACTGTAGTCACCCTCGAATGAGAGCTGGAGCGGCGGACACGAAGATAAAATGCAAGATAGAAAATTACTTGTTCAAACAGTGAAAACTAATAAGATCATTTAAAAACTGTAACTCCAGAGGACAGTCACTGTATACTGCTAGCTTAGGAGCTTGCCCTCTGCTTGCAGACAGTGGGGAGGTTGTTTCTAATGTTGAAATTCTTAATTCCTATCTGGAAGGTACACTGTACACAGAGTTGTGTCAGCAAGCCATCCGTTAAATATATGCCATGAAATTTCCTTGGCACGTAATCTGTATCATTGTAGTAATACCTCTCAGTGAGTGAATAGGCACACTCTAAATATGTCATTTACTTACTAGGATTTTATCTTGGCAGCACTTATTCAGAGGTGCTTCCATTCAGGGAAGCTAAAAACGTAGCTGTAATTTCTCCCTAACTCTAGCTTAACAGCCTCTTTCCTCCTTCTTTCAAGCGTTACTTTCAATGGGCTAATTCTGTTATGAAGTGTGATATAGGCCCTGGAGACCAGCACCTAAATGTTATAGGAAGAGGTAAGATGAAGAAAACACAGAGATGGACCAGCTTGAATTGCCTCCATTTCTGCTTGAGATCCTGCTCTTTTTCTAACAGGTGTATTTTTTCCTGTTAGGGAGATTACATCCCTTGTAAAGCATCAGTGTTTATAATAGCATATTGGAATTAACCATTCATACAGTAAAAGCATGATTCAGATTTCCACCATTCATTCTATTTGACAGACTAGTAGCAGTTATTGCTTCCTTTCCCAAAATAATCCTCTTCTCTCTTACTCTGCTTCCTTCTCACCACCTGCTCACACTAAATGAGTGTTGTTAAGGAGAATACGTAGCGAAAGTTTTGATTCTAGCATCTGGGTGCATCTTTGTGGCGTTAATAAGAGATTTTTTTGCCTGCATATGTGAAAATATCAGGAGGGATTGAAAGTGAAGAAATGGTTTGGGTTTTGTTTTTTGTTTTGTTTTTTTTAATTTGTTTTTAAATTATTAGTAAGAGCGTCATCAGGGTGAGAGTTTTTTTGAGATTCTCTGATGCTTAGAAAGGCTAGTGTTGATGCAAATAGATTTTCTTTTTATATTTGGAGGTGAAGTCATCTGAGAAGAAAATGAAGACTGTTTCACTTGTTGAAACAAGTTAACCCTGTTTTTTATTAGTCGCATCCATGACTGCTGAATATGAAGGCTCTCCAGAAAAGATTGCTGAAAGCAGGTCAGAGGTGAAGATGCTCTTTACAAATTTTCATTTTGTCCTGACCTTGAGTCACTAGCATTGAGAAATTTTGTTTTGTTTCCAGTCACTTGGTCTAATCAATGGGAAAACATAGTTTGTACCCTCTACCCACACTAAATGCTAGCGTGCTTGCTGGTTGTTGCCTTCACTGATATAATTGTTCTAAACAATGTTAACATGGCATGTAGATGAGGAGCTCTGGTGGAATGGTTCTGCAACACAAACAAGCAGCCAAAGGTGAGAGGAGGCAGAGACTCCTTAAACTACCTTTGTTGCTGACAAAAGTATCTGGAACCACACAATTAAAGCAGCTGCTTCCTTTTCTCTTCTCCTCTTCCTTTTCTCTTCTCCTCTTCCTTTTCTCTTCTCCTCTTCCTTTTCTCTTCTCCTCTTCCTTTTCTCTTCTCCTCTTCCTTTTCTCTGCTCCTCTTCCTTTTCTCTTCTCCTCTTCCTTTTCTCTTCTCCTCTTCCTTTTCTCTTCTCCTCTTCCTTTTCTCTTCTCCTCTTCCTTTTCTCTTCTCCTCTTCCTTTTCTCTTCTCCTCTTCCTTTTCTCTTCTCCTCTTCCTTTTCTCTTCTCCTCTTCCTTTTCTCTTCTCCTCTTCCTTTTCTCTTCTCCTCTTCCTTTTCTCTTCTCCTCTTCCTTTTCTCCGAAAATATACTCCAGTTTCTTGGCTGGAGAGAGAATAGCCACCAAGATTGAGGACAATCTGGGTAAGCAAGCCTTACATCTTTTAGGAGCTTCTACACAGTCAGCTCTGCATATACAGTGTCTACTGCATGTCAATATCTATTCACCCTTGCATAACTCTCTAGCTCATCTTCCAAACTTTAGTGCTGGAGTCATCTTCATCAGAGAACCAACCGGCCTTCAGTGCCTTAGCCCTCTCTGTGGAGTATTAATAGCTGTTGCTCAGCTGCTGACTCCCATCTCGGCTCTGCAGCTCTTCTCCCGTCCTTTGGTACAGTTGCATCCACGCAACCTACTGTTATCATCTGTTCTTCCTCCTTGGGAGGAATCTGCCATGCCCTGATGGGTTGTCGTTCTCTGAGTGTCTCTAAAGATTGCCTTTGTGACCACTAACATGGCAATGGAACAGCAGTTATGCTGATGGTGCCCTGTACTCAGCGCTGCTGACATACTGGGAATACTGGGTCCGGTGTTGGGCCCGCCACTTGAAGAAGGATGTTAAGAATCTGGAGACAGTCCAGCAGAGATCTGCCAAGGTCATTTTGTTCAGGAGTATGTGACCCATGAAAAGAGGCTGAGGGAGCTGGGCTTGTTTAGGCTGGCAAAAAATAGGCTAAGGGGTTGATCTGATAGTCTATGGCTACTTGAAAGAGAGTTAGCGGTAATGGAGCCAAACCCTTCTCAATAGCTGTAGATGATAAAACAAGGGGGAATGGCCACAAGTTGCAGTTTGGGAGATTCAGATTGAGAGATTAAGAGAAAGTTTGGCACCAGGAGGGTAGTGCAGCACTAAAACAGGTTGCCCAGCAAGGTTGTAGAAACTTCATGCTTCAAGGCTTTCATGGCTTAGCTGGACAAAGCCACAGCTGACTTTATCAGGTGTTGGCAAGGCTCTGCTCCGGGTGGAAAATAGGACTAGATAATCTCCAGGGGTTCCTTACAACCAGTGTTTCACTGGTTCTCTGTTTTACTTTCTATCCCTTTTTTACTTTCTTTTTCTAGTATGTGTGTATCTGCCTGTTGTCATAAAGCAACTGTAACTTGTCTCGTGCAGAAACTTCTCTGATTGTTTTCAGCCTGGTTTTTTTGAATGAAGTAAAACTGATGTTGTATCTGTGTGTGTCCCCCCCTTTCTCCAATAATTTTTGCCTCCTGGCCAACAAATACTGAATTTGAGAGAGAGAAAAAGGTCTCAGAAGTACTAAGTTCCTACAACTTTCGTAAAAAATACATGGCCTAGTGATCATATGGGAAGGAGACTCGACATTTCTGATGAAAACAGTATTGCAGTGTGTGCTCGTTAGGAGATCAGCACTAAAATGCAAATAGATAGGAAACTAGGCACCCTTACTTTCCTGATCACACAACTGTTACATAGTGGGCACCTAATCTGGAATTCTAGCTTGGTGGTAAATCACCCAAGTTGGATTTTTTCCAAACCTGAATTTCTTCACGTTAAGCACATAAGTGAGAGGACCGAATTTCAAAGCAACTGCAGCTATGGCTACCTTTTTCAGAAAGACTGAGGCTGCTAAAATTGATTTTTAGATCCCTAACTTCAGGATTATACTTTAGAGCTAATAAATAAAATATACCTTCTGTACTGTGGTGAACTACATGTACAATTCTGAAATTTGGTGAAGATGGAATTTTGAGCTTCAAACACTACTTTTAACTTCCTGATCCTCTGGCTTAGTTGCACAGTTGATAAATTTTCACCTTAGTGATCACCCCCTTTGCATTCCCTCAAGCTCATTTTTTCAATAAAAATTCCACTGAATTCAGAAAATTCTCTGATCACGCAAACAAGGGAAGAAGTGATAAAAATGAAGCACCAATCTGTTTTGGTGCCAGATCCTTACTGCATTGCTATCAGGTGACCAGTTAGCTGTGCAGAAATCCGGCCTCCGTACTGTTTTAAAAGGTTATGTCCAGAGGCTTGGAAATGGAGTGAGCAACAGAAGATTAGTTAAGTGACGTCTGGTTTCATTGCTGTCTGGTATGTACCTCTTACAACAGTTCCTGCAAGCTGCTGCTGAGCTCTCCTATGTAGGGATGGTTGCACCAAGAAAATAGACAGCCTGTGCTCTTCCTTCAGGTAAAAACTTGGCAGGAGAGAACAGACATTAGTGAAAAAGATTTCTAGGGTTATTTCAATAACTGTTTTAGTTGCAAAACTTTAGTTGCAACCTTGTCTTAGAAACGGCAATCAAAGCTAAGCCTTGCTTTCTGTATATTCCAGTTGGAACGAGTACTTTGTGATGAAAGAATAAATAGATATACTCTGTGCTCACCACATAATCACGATCCTTGTGCACTAAGGTTTAGGATGAATACCTGAAATGGGTTACTACTTTAGAGGGGGAGGGGGAGAGGGAGACAGTCTGTTTTGGAAGAAGAGAGATTGTTTGTGACCTGGTCAATGAAAGAATCTGCAATGCACCAATCTTTACATATTCAATAAAGATTTACTTAGGAAAGATGCAGGAATTTGAAATAATGGACTTCCTGTAACTTCTAACAAAACTGTGTGCTGAAAAGAGGGCTGTCCCTTCACCTTCCACCACTCAACTTTGCCTACAAAGAGTATCTGTTAGAAAGTGAGGGCGAAAAAATGCAGTTTACAGCTCCCTGTATCTCAGCTATAGGGATTTGTGATGTGTCTTGATGAAATAATTTTCCCAATAGCACTGTCTGCTTTTTCACCATGTTGCTATGTGTAAAATATCCATCTCCTGTCAACTATTATGCGTGGCAGGGATGCAAAATAGGGCTTTGGGTTTAGCCCTCAAATTGAGGGGTGTGTTGTATAGCAGTATCTCTGGCAGGAAGATGGATTCAGATGTGCTGACTTGACTTGTTTGCAGCTCTTTGGGTTTGCCTGATTTGGGCTTGCACAAGCGTGTTTGTATATACATGCACAATGTACATGTGAGAGAGATTCACATCCTCCTCTCTGCAGACCCAGGAGTCTAAAGGATCAGATGCATTACTGTCTGCTGCCTTTATCGTTTAATTTAGCAACTCCCAATGAGTGTTTTGGGGATTTTTTTGCCTTTGACCTGTAAGTGCTTCGTACCAAAAATCTAAATTGAAAGGTCCCCAACAGCTGAAAGGTGATACTCTAATGAGATCAGAGCAGAAAGCACCGTTCTGCACTTGTGTGGTTTGACGCTGCTCGGTGGTGGCCGAAGAACTGGCTGTGTTTCTGTAGGCTGCAGGTGGGTACTGTGCATGTTTAGCCGCACAGCTCTGTTCTTCACTGCACTTCAGCCCTGACCTGACAGAATTGCCAGAACCCATGCCTGGGGAGCCTTTTGTGAGCTGAGATCTGAAGCCTTTGGCTCACGTAATAGCACAAATGAGTGTTTACTAAAGACTTTATGCTTTGCCTGCTTCACTGTCTAGTGCCTTGGGTCACGGACTCTTAGTTCTGTGACTGTTGGGTATGATTAGTAGGGATTGTAGCTATGCCGAGATCAGTTGAAATTCTAAAACTTTAACTGTCTTTAGATGAAATTGTTTACCCATCATGTTCTATCCCAAAATGCAAATACATGCAAACTGTGAGTTGCATTTTTAAAAATCTCCTGTGAAATACAGCTGCTTTTTGGCATCATTAAAGAACCAACGGGCTACACAGGGAAACACCTACTGTGTGAAAAGTGTCCTGCTGTCTTCTGCATCCACAGAAGAGGTTAGGAGACTTTGAGAAAAGTCTTGAAGTAATCTGAAATTTGGACTATGTACAGTGCAATTTGCTTGCCTTGGAAGGGTGAAGAATTTAGACAACTCTGCTTGAAATTAAAACTGACTCCAGGGAGGCTAAATGTAACAAACAGGATGGCTGGATCTCAGTGACATTCCCCCTGGGCAATTGGAGTTATTTGTATACAGAAAATTGCCAAGCTGCTATCTTCTTCTATAACGTAAGCGAAGCCAAAGGATTTTCTTTTGTTCTGAATGCTGCTGAAACTTTATTCCCTTGGACACAGATCATCTGTGCTGAAAGCCAAGTTTCATCATGAAGCAAAATTTATCTGTTTAGATCTTAAATGTTTTTAGAGCAGAGATTAACAGGGGTATGAAAACATAATCTTAACTTTCTAGTATTGACACATAATCCGTTGGGTTTTTTTTTTCTTCCCCCTGGAAAAAATGTATTATTACATCCCTGCCCACTACTCCCAGCACACACAAAAAATCGCTTTAGAGGTTTAAAAATTTTGCTATGTGAGCCTGTAGAGCATGTTGTGCAATGTGGTAATTGCTAAGAACTGGTAGCTCTTGGACCATCTGAGGCAGATTTGTTGACTGTGTTCTAACCAAACCTCAGTTTATTACGAAGAAAGCTATCATTTTCCTTAGTTTTCTCAACAACAACAATAAAAAGTTATGTATTAAATTCTTTAGAGAAATCTACCTTGAATAATGCATGAACTTACTGTAGATGGTTCAATTTTGTAGGTTCTCTTTTATAGTTGTTTGTTCTTGTGGCAAAAAGTAATTACACTTCACCCAACCATGTATACTTGCCTTTTTCCTTCAGTAACAACCAGTTTAACACTTAATGGAAAATTAACCTTCCTTCCTACAGCCTGAATTTCCTTATCTTAAGTCTTGTCTAGAGTCAATTTGAACTGTTGAACTAAATTTAAAAATGTTGTAATTAAATCTGGTTCAGACTTCGGTATTCGTTACGGAATTAGTTGCTGATCAGTTTATTGCTTTAGCATAAATTGATACTCGACAATGCAAATATTTATGAAATTGCATTAAGTGCATCTAGTTTGAAGTTTGTATGAAATTAAATATTTAAAGTTCTCTCCACTGTGCAGGGGTGTGCGCACTCTTGTCTCCCTCTTTACCACCCTCCGTGGTGCCGGTTCTGTTGCATGCTTGCCAGGTGAATGACTTCACAGAGTGAAATCATGTTCACATACATGTTGTGTTGATGGGTTAACTTTGAATCTGATCTGGTAGATGTTCCAAATAACCCTGCAGCCATGCGGTGGCTCCAACACAAAGGAGATGGTGGGAGCTTAAGGACACTAGGAGAGAGAAATTTTTTCCACTTCTGCGCTCACCCCTAGTAGCAGCCTGGAGTTATAGTGGCTTGGGTGTAATATGAAGCTGCTCTCTGTGTCAGCTTTGATCTAGCCAGTGCACTTACAGTAAGAGTGGAGCCAAGGCAGCAGAGATTTGAACAAGGGCTGTGCAAGATTTTCAGAAGAGCTTGTGTTGCTACCCACTTCTGCCACCGCTGAAGTCTGTGTTCTCACATTCTTACATTCTACTGTTACTTGAACTACTTCTGGTATGTCTGTGTGTGTTGCAGTTAGGGCTCATGCCTCGCTTTTGAAAACTATTTCTTTAGGGTTGCACATTTTTGTCTTAGGCACAGCCTTAAGTTCCCTATCTCATGCTAGCTATGCATACATTGTGTTACAAGTTCGTCCACTTCTGTAGCATTCGTGTGTTTCTGTAATCTTTTTATAGTTCAAACTTCAAAACAAGAAAACTACACACACAATATTTGATGGATAAGCCTGTACAAACAGTGGGAAAAACGTGGAATCCTTCTGGAGGACCATTCAAGTCATGCTTCCAGGAACTTCAAAGAAATAGATTTGTTTTAAATAAGTGCACTATGCTGAGTAGTAAAACCATCACATTTTTTTATTTTAATGAAGGTTGGGACTGTCACTTCTGCTTTTTTTTCCCCTTGGTTTTGTGTTGTTTCTAGGAGGTTTGAACCAGTCTTTTCTCCTCATACCTCCTCCCCCTTTCCTCAGCGTACTTTCTCTGTGTCATGGTATGTTGGATGTCCTCATAACAAGCGAATATGGACAAGCAGGGTTGGCTGATATTACACTACAATAATTGGTGAGCTGCCCTGTATCTTATCTCTAGAATGCTGAAAACCTGTGAATCCTTGTATTTTTGTTTTGGCATTATGGATTATTGTTGTGGCCTTTGGCAGGTTTCGATCTGTGTGTGTGAGCTGCCCGTGCTGAAATACCTCTGAAGGTATTCAGTGAAAGGTTTTCGTACGTCTGCATAAAAAGTGCTGAAGAACTTTTTGTCATTGCTGCCCTAGGATCCAAAGTTATGGGGGATTTTCTTCCTTATAATTAGTTCTGGTTGAGGATGGCAGAACTTGCTAAGAAAGCTATAATGGGGCAAGAAATCCATTGTCAGTTATATATTGGGTTTTGCCATGCAAGACCTCAGGAGATTTGTTTTCCATCAGGCAGTAATATTCTTACATCTTCAAAATAGTCTATGAACATGAGCTAATTAATCTCCATGATACCTCTGGGAAGTAGACAAGTGGAGTTTTAAAAAAAATAAATAAAAGAAGCGGAGTTTTCGGTATTTCCTGTGCCATCTTGTGATATTTACACTTCACTGGAGCGGTGACACACCTGTGGGTGAACTACTTTTTATCAATGCATAAATAAAAAGATTCATAATATATGAGGTGGCTTAGGTATTAAATTAGACTTATTCAAGCATGTACTGGATATTTTGCTAACCTGCTGCCCCTCTTTGTAAGTGATGACTCTTTCATAGCACAAGGGGAGGAAAGAATTATAACCATGATTTTTATCTGCAAAACAGACAAAAATGTTTCGGCAGCACAGTGGAGACATAATTTACTTAAAAGAGAAATAATAAAGCCACAGAGGAAAAGTGGGCTATTGAACTCTGCTGGAGTTCATCAAAAACTCTTCTAACAGGCACCTGTGTATCGCAAGCAAATCCCTGATTCCCAAAAGAAGCCTTCGAGATGGAGAGGACTATACTTTCTAGCAGTGATTAGTGTCCATTAAGATTCAACTCAGTGTCCAGTAAAGTGCTTTTGGCTACAAGCTAGTAATTCTTGATGCATATTTGAGACTGCTTTATCTTGTGCATTACCCAGTGAAGAATTGAAGGGGTTTTCTGCTCCCCCCACCCCCCGATGGAACTGCAAATGCTTCCTTGACTTGCAACCTTTTTTCAGCGAGTTGGATGTAGTTTAGGTGAGAATCTGACTATTGAAAACTCCAGTCAATCTCACTTGTTCCTCACCGATGGTCTTTTCCCACTGTTATGTGACATGTACGGGCTAAAACAGGAGCAGGAAAGTCTAGAGCAGTGGTCGCCGACCTTGTTGACCCAAAGATACCAGTGTTGTGCAAATAACGAGTGCTTTGCTTTTGCAGTCAATTTCGTTACCCTTTGGCTGCAGGCAGTGTTGGGGATTGCTGGTCTAAAGGCTGGGAAACCCTAATGGAGCCTCCAGAGGCTGGTCGCTTTTGATCGTCGTTTGATTAGTGCTCTGGTCGTGCCTTGACAGTGAGAGTAAGGTGTTGACTGTTCCACCCGGGAGCAAACAGGAAGGATTTAAGGAATGGTTTTTGTTGGATTTCAGAGTCTGAATTTTGGAAGAGATGTTTTATTCCTGCTCTTGATAAAGCACGTGGTGGTGGGTTGACCTTGGCAAGCTGCTGGCTGCCCACCAGCTGCTCTCACCCCCCTCCTCAACAGGACGGGGAGAAAATAAGATGGATAAGCTCGTGGGTCGAGAGAAAGACAGGGAAACCACTTAACCAGCCACCATCACGGGCAAACCAGGCTTGACTTGGGGAAAATTAATTTATTGCCAATTAAAATAAGTTTGGAGGACCAAAACTTAAAACACCACCTTCCCCCACGCCTTTTTCCAACTTCACGCCTTCATTCCTGACCCCTCGACTGCCCCGGGCTGGGGTCTGTTGGCACCGGCTGGAACTGGCTGGAACCGGCACAGGGCAGCCGTGACCTCTCCTCCCAGAGAGCCTCCGGCTGCCAGCGCCTTGCCGCCAGCACCCCGCACAGGTACCTCAGAGGCAGCCAGGGCTCGGTGTGGCGTTTCTGAATCCGTGGGAACTAGGAGAAGGGTCCGCTTTCCTCCGCGCTGCCATCACTCCGGATATTTGTGGGGAAAAAGAGGATCCACACTGTCCTCGTGTTGCATTGCTTCTCCCTCGTGCTTTTGGTGGTAACATGATCAATACAGGCGTGTGAGCTGAATTCGGTACTTTTTCCTGATAAAGACACTATACTCAGCACATATTACAATAATAGAAATTTATTCAGATCATCAGTGCTCTAAGATGTTAGAAAACCTAATGATGTTTCCTAGTTTTTAAATTAATTTCTGAGTCCTTTGCATAAGACTAAGTAATGGAAACTTTGCTGAATACAGACAACTGTTTTTTTTAGATTAATTTATCTGGAATATGCTGGATATATGAAGAGAATGTTTATTGAAACATTTTTCTAGTAGCTTCTCTCCCTGCATAGTTTGGCATTTTAAAAATTTTCTGCTAGCTGAGTTTTCACATACATATTTCTAAATTTAAGTAGTTCAGATAGATCATAGGAGGATAGACCTTAAGTCAACATCTCACCTTTAGTTGTAAATGATTGATACTAAAAGAAATGGATTTGCATTTAAAATTTAGTTTGTTTTTTTTTTTTTTTTAAAAAAAGATCCAACTCAGTTATTTTCTTTTTATCTATTCTGCTTTAGTGCTTCTGCTCTGCTAACAGGTTTCTTCAGCAGCCGCCTCCGGAGGCAGAAGCTGTAAACGTGCCTGGTCTGAACAGAGGCAGTAGAGCTGGCCAGGAACTAGTTAATTCATTGCACTGACATTTTTCTTGGGCTACTGGGTGGCAACCTCCTGTTCTTCCAATTCAACAGGCCTTTTTTTATGAGAATTAGAATCTTACATTTGTCAGAAGATTGGTTATTTGAACAAAAGTCACGTGGTGAGGCACAGGTAATACTATCAGGATTTTTTTTATAATCTTTATTCAGTGTCGTAGTCTTTTGGAAACAACTTTTATTCTTAGACTTTGCAAATTGCATTTCAAATTCCTGAAACTGGCTAGACTTCTAGAATACTTCAAAGTACTTGTATGGTTTGCCTCCCCCCCCAGCCCCGATTTTTTTTTTTTTTTTTAATATCTTCCTAATTCACTGTCTCTTCCTAAGTCTTCGGCAGGTGTATTTGCTTGAGTCGGACAGCTCCTTTAGCATTTCAGAAATCTTATGCTGAGGTCGGTACAGCAAGTTTTAGGGTTGACAAAAGTAGATACCAGGACTGAACCTTTCCAAGTCACTAAAAATAGCTTCTTTGGAAGAAACAGGCAGATTATGGCCTTATTTCAGAGCTGGATCTGAAGTTTTAACCCTTCTGTTTGAACCTGATTAAAAAACAGAGGATTCCTAAATGATGTGAAATGAAAAAGCAAAACATGGAAACAAAAACTAGAAATGTAATCAGACAAACTTAAAAAAAAAAAAAAAGGCAAGGAAAAAAAGCCAAGATTTACCCATAAAAGCATTAGAACTCTTTGAAGAGACATACAGACTAACTTTAATGTCCCGGTCCTTGTTTTTTCCATCTTTTCTATCATGCCCTGTGGTATACATGAATCGTCTGATGTTGCTCCACCCTCAGGAGAGATGCTTTTCTGTGGTGCTGCAAGTGTAGTTGGTACTGTGCTCTGGAATGAAGCGTTCTATATAATTACCATAGTATTTGGGGTTTTTGTGGAGCAAGGGTGGTGAGAGAGAGGAGATTGCAATTGCTTATAAGCTGTTACTGCTTTTTTGCAGAATCTGGCTCAACTGAGATCATGAGACCGTTTTGCCCTACTGTTTCCGGTAATTAGGCATTTCTAAGCAGCAGGTCAAACAAATTTGTCTTTTAGAGGGACTGTTTATTTCGTTATACTGCTGTTAGTGGCAGGTTTTGGGGGGGGTGTCTGGTTTTTGTGCTGCTGTTCTGTTCCAGTGCTAATCTTGGTGCAAGATCCCTGGGTGTAGTTTAGTGATTGGCTTTAGAGGGCAAGGGAGCAATTATAATTTTCTATTATTTATTTTGCAGTCAGTATTGTTTAAGCAGGCATTCAACAAGTTTCTTTCCCAAGGGCTACGCTGTGCTTTCCACGTAGATTTCTCACGTGAGCCTTGGCAGGGGGTAGGATGACCAAAGCTACTGTTTCTTCCAGGGGAAACACTGAGGGTGTGCGAGGTTGTTGCCTAAGAGAACGTACAGAAGCTCGTCTTCAGTAATCCAGCGAGAAAAAAGGAGATGGGTAGCATTAGAGGAAAAAAGGGCTGAATCAGAGGAGAATACTGTGTTGCAAACAAGTGGCAAAATTAGAGTAAAATAGTAAAATTAGAA
>NW_008824411.1:7842650-7902713 GCF_000699105.1 Pygoscelis adeliae | reverse complement strand
ACTGAAGAAGGTGGGAGAGTGTGCAGCCTCTTAGCTCTTCGTGAGCAGTTTTCGCCTGTTTAGCAACAGGCTGAACAACTTTGCATTCCTTTTGTGTGTGTGCTTGTCTGCTCTGGTCCCCGACTGGCAGGTGGGATCTGCTGGGAATCAAACCGTCGACTTTTAAACTGATCCAACTTGACACAGTATTCTCAGCAGGGGCATTATAATGTGTAAGGAACATTATGATGGCAGCAGTAACCAAACTGTGTAGGGTTTTTGCTTCTGTGCCTTAAAGAGCAGCTTTTGTCTTTTTATTTTAGAGCAATGCTATACCTGGAAGTTCAGCTCTCAGCACTTCTAAAATAAAAAAGAACAGAGCTCAGGAAATGGCTTTTGGTATCAGACTTCACCATTTCACTTTCAAAGCCATAGATCTTAGATCTAATTTAAAGAAAAGAGGGGGAAAAAAAAAAGGCAGTGCAGGGAAAAAAGGAGGGGGAAAAGTTCATTGTTTGTTTAAGTGACTCTCCAGGGCTTTTTTGGTACTGTGTATTTTCTAAGCTGTAGAAACATTTGAAGTGGGGAAACATCTTCAAATAAAGTGCAGTTTTGTCAGACACATTCAGACGTAGTTCCTTGTTCAGCTGACAAAACCATGTTTTCATCTTGACTGGCTTCTTGTAGTCTGGACAGCGTATGCAGTGATATCAGCCTCTTAAGTTTCCCTGTAGCTGATTTTAGACTTGGAGTCAGCTGCTTGAAATCCCTGAATTTCCTCAGTATCAGACGTGTTTTTGCTTAACAGGAGTCTCCTCCTGCCCACACCCCCTTCCACCCCACCCTGAGTGCTTGTGCTCTCTCTCAGCTCCCCCACCCTCCCTTGGGCCAGGAAAAATGAAGTGTCTACCCATCCTGGGTAGATTATGTCGCTGTTTGCAGGGAGGATGGCGTGCATCCCATACGCTGAGAGGGAAGGCAAGCAACCGAAGGGCGGCTATTGTTCAACTTGAGCCAAGGAGCTGAACAGAGCTCCTTGCGCTTGACAGGCTTTGGCTCTGGCTTTTGGGCTTCAGCTCTGGCTTTTCTGCATTCCAAACCGTCTGAGGCAGAGAAAACAGAGCACGGGAGAGAAGTGTGCAGAGGCTCCCCTGACTTTCTGGTCGGCGTGGTGGCAGGACCATGGTAGAGGTATTAGGATTACCGCAGAATGCAGTTCACAGGTGAGAGAGATTCCTCCTGACAGTCCATGCAAATAGGGGACTGTATTGCTGCAATATTTCCAGTGGGGCAAGATTGGGTAGGAGGCACATAAGTATTTTGCTGGAAATTTGAAGTGACTAGACTTAAAGCAACTAGAAACTTTAAGGTGTTTTTTCAGTGTTGCATGTATATATCAACTCTTTTCTTCATTATTTCAGTTTTATACATAGGTTTTTAAGGAGATATTTACATGGATTTAATGTGATGAATGGAACAGTGATTATTGGTACTTTTCTGCTCACTAGTACAGAAATTACATGTTAGTATTCAAACATCATGTAGATGTAAAGAGGAGAAACAAGTTTTTGTAACGGCTTTCAAAGTTAAAAATCTAGTTTATTGCTACTTAAATCATTAGGTTTACTTTCCTCCCTCTCTGAAAGCCTTTACTTACCTAACATAAGTCAGTACATTTTTATATGACATTGGATTTCTGGATAAGGCCAGACATCATTCTTCAAGGGCACACTGTGGGAATATTTTTCAGTGTTTACTTGTGGCTGGCATTGCGTGATGTTTTCAGCATATGATATTGCCAACCTTCCTTCCTGTCCTCCAGCAAGCGATGGTAAATCAAAGCAGTTCGGGAATCCTACAGGTTGCTCATAAAAACGACAGGATGTGTTTTCTTTTCAGTATAAAGGGTGCCTTAGTAATGCTGCTTGCTTCTCTAGCAGCTTTTGTCTTAAAATGTATTGTTAAGTGATAGCAAGCTGGAAAGCATTTAAATTTCATGCCTTTTGATACAGTTCGATATTTTTCAGTAGCTACAAAAGCAATAAATGTTGTCTAAGGAAACTGGGAACGGAAACTCCTGAGTTAAATTTTTTCTACCTTGGAAACAGCCTTTAATAGGTACTGATTATGAAGTCCTTCTTAGTAATTTTCCTCCTCATCTGTAGACCAGGGAGAATACTAATTTGCTGACTTGGAGAGTCTGTTTTTGTTAGCCTGAACCAATGAGATTGTTCTGCAGCTGCTTTTGAATTACATGATCAGAAAATGAAATCCTTCTGCCTTAGCTTTTTTTTTTTTTTTTGGACAAACGTGTTTCTTTCAAAAACGAGCAACCTTTTGGCAAACTAATCAGAAAAGCTCAAGGCAACACAATCCTGGTCCCTTCCAAGTTTCATTTAGGTGATTTTGGGGTGGTTACCAGGAGGCACCCTTTAGAATTTCCTGTCTCTTTTGGGGGCTCTTTCATATGATTAACATGTTAATAGGGTAGTGAATTAAAAATACAATACTGGGGAGTTCTAGAAGGCAGACATGAGCAGCAACTTACATTCCTGCAAATTCTTCATGTTGTGCCTAGCTTTATGTGATACTTTGTGGGTGCTCTCACTCTTTCTCTCTCTAAAATCTGTGGGGAGGGGAAAACGGTGTAATTGTAACAAATACTTGAGGTGACTTCTGTCAGAAAGATCTGTCATGGCTCTTTAAAGCTCATGGGAACAAATCAGCTTCATTTGTATATAAGCAGGAGGGAAGGGGCATTCTGGTATACTGAGGCTTGACCTGGTCCTTGCTATTTTCTGGTTTCTGGGAGTAAGTATTGCACCAGCTATGTAATATTGGAAGTCAGAGAATTCTGTGATGCAGCAAAATACAGGGTATGGATGGCATTTGTAAATGGCTCATAGGCATCAAGAGACAGATTCATTTTCCAGCCTGTAGAGGTACATCCCTTTTCAAAGCTTTAATTCTCCACAAAGGGAATACTTCCTTTTATCTAGATTTCTTGACTAATTGGCATCAAACAGCACAAATGGTTTTTAGGAGAGCTAATAATGGTGGGATTTGAAACTGGGCCAATGGCAGAAGGGAGACCTAATGATCCCCTTCCATTTAATTTTCTACATATATGGGTGATTGCTTCTAGTAAGGGAGAGGAAAATCTGCACGAGAAGTCAGCAAGCAAATGATGCAACTACAGTCAGTGCTTACAGTTTCAACAGTATCATCTCCGCATGTTAAATGGTCGACAGACTTCGACTATATATGTTATGGATTTAATGGGAAATGGTGCCAAAATTGTCACGGCAAACATAACTGCAAAAATTGGGTTGCGGAGTTGTGTAATAACTGGTTATCTGAGCAGGTGGTGGCAGCTACAAATAGTTACGGTGAGTCTGTATAGAGTTTCCTTCCATAGCTGAACAGTGCTGCTCCTTAGTCAGGCAGTGGATCTGCTGTGATGACACACAACACTGTATTTTTCTTCTCGTGCACCTGCAGCATGCTCAGCAGGGTCTTTAGGAGGGCAATGTTGTGACGTGGATGCCTGCCAGAGAAATGAAACAGCTCCGCTGATGCGTTTGCTTAGAGTCAGCCTCTGGGCAACCTTCAAAAGTGGCGCCAACCACAAGCATTCAAAAATGCAAGTGTGGCTTAGAAAAGAGGAGATTGAAAAAAAAAAAAAATTTTTTTTTTTAACATTCATTTTCTTCCTTCTTTGATCCTTTTTGGAGCAGGCTTCAGTCAGATTTTCAAGCTCAGTCGCACTCAAACTGTGAAGGCTAGGTCCTTTTTCTAGAATAGAGGCTGTAATTGTCTCCACATTTGGTTGATTCCAGGAGTAATGGCTACAGGAAAAATGCCAAATGTACAAAATACAGCGTAATTCTAATGCCAGCTTTCACAGCATTCATGCCCTTAAAGTCCTGTCCTGGTATGTCCTCAGGTCACTCTAAAATGTCAGCTATATTCTTCAGGGGAGCTCTCACCAGAGTGTCCAAGAAGAATCTTTAAGATATTGTGTCAGTCAGAAATTAAGCCCATGTCCACAAGATGGAGGACTTGGTATGTCCTTGTAAAAATTCCCTAAACTATACAGTCTCTTACCTTGCTGTGTTTCCTTGCTTCATCACTAAATTTGGTCCCTAATTTGGAAACAGATTAAAAAAAACCCTCCGTGTACTGCCTTTCTTGTACTGATCTCTAGTGTTTGGAAAGGCCTTGGGCTTTGGCAGTTGCTTTATTTTGATGCTTACATAGAGATTAACATAGTATTCCTATAAACACAGGTGGAACTGAGTAGTAAGAGGGAGGGAGACCACATGATTCATAGGCAGGGGTAGGAAATCATATTGCTGGTCATAACCACTCGTTCTCCAGAATGCTCCTGCTTTTCTGCTGCATACCTGGTAAGTGCAAGCTGCATGTTTTCAGGCTACTAGACACTAACAGTTTTTTGTTGGTGGTTTTCTGTCTTGTTATCTGGTATTAGAGGTGCAGGTTATTGTGAATTAGTCTTTTTTTTTTTTTTTTCTCTGTGCTAATCTAGGAGAGTTCAACTCCCACCTGATGATGTCGGCAAAGCTGCGGTTTCATGACATGTAAAGGGAGCAAGCAGGGACCTCAGGGTGGAGTAAAGCTCCCTATTGGCAGAGCACCCTCAACCCTGCTCTGCAAGAATCGCTGGTATTTAGTTTGTGCTGAAAACAAGCAAGTTGAACTCGTTGTGGGAGTGCTACATAAAGCTGTTATGTTGTACTAAACCTTGTAGGAAGAGGGTAAATAGGTTGATGGGATGGTGTGACAATTCCTATGTGATCTGACCAGAAGCTTAAGAAATCGTATGGTCAGTTGAATATCATATTGATCATGTTGAATCGCTTCCCAAAATACTTTGAAGCCATCTGTGTGGGTCTTAATCATTCTGATGGCACCAGAATGTTGCAGACTGAATGATAAGACGTTTAGTTCTCTCTCTTCTGAAACTGTTTTTCTCAAGATTGTAGTTCTCTATTATCTATGTGATCATGTCTAGTCATAGAAGGCAAAAAAAAAAAAAAAAAAACACCAAAACCAACCACCACCCAAACCCCAACCCTCACTAAGTTGTTCTTTCATTTGTTTGCTTGTTGGAGGTGTCATCCAAATAACTTAGTCTAAATAAGAAAAATCATTCCTGGCTGTTCCCCTGCTCCGGTTGAGAGTATATGCCCAAGGAAAAACAGTAGGTCAGAAAGTAATAGTAGAGACCAACATGAATGATGGCAGTATTCCAACAAAACTGCCTTAATCAATTATTTTCACTTGCATTTTTTCCTGAATTTGGGCAAAACTCAGCTCTTGTGAAGGCATGAGTTTTGCAAACTATGTGGCCTGCAGGGTGAGCAAGAAAAATGGTTTTCCTTTTTCATGCCTGACTGCAGCATTCATGGGGAAGTGCTTTGCTGTCCCAGTAGCAACTTGGAGGTCAGCTTAGTGCAGGTTGTCCTTTCCCCAAAAACCTGCCTGCTTGTTTTCTCTTTCTGACAATTCGTAGCACATCAGCATCTTGAAGTGCAAAGGATCGAGCAGTTGAGTCCTCGAGGATAGTAATAACCTGTCAGATTGCCAACCCATTGTACTGTACCTGTCCCTGTCAGTTACATTACAAGCACTGGGAAGAATTATTTAAAAGATACTTTTTCCATGGTGTTCCAATATAATTTCTGATAAATCCATCATATGTTAAGTGCTTCTCCTTGTCTGTCATTCTAATAAAGCTCCTCTATAATGATTTAGAACAGATAAAATCTGAAGGGCCTTTAAGATCATCCGTAAAATAGCAGTGGTGCTCTACCTGAACTGCTTAAGCAGGACCTGTGCCTTTAGAGACAGGACAGGGAGGAGTGGGTGCTTAGCTTACTGCAGCCTGCCTGCAGTGTGGTTTCTGGGCAGTTATTTTTTTTCTTCTTAATACCTGGGAGACTTGGAAGTACAGCCAGCAAACCTTCCTTGCTTGGCAAGGTTGATTTTTCTAGGACTACTACTAGGTGATGCAGGTCTGGGGGACGCAAAGAAGGAAGCTGTGCTGCTTTTTTTTTTATTATTTTTTTTCACCACCAAAAAAAATAGCTCTACACTATTTTCTTTCCAGTAGCGCAACAAAAATAGGGTTCTTTCTTGTTAACTTTTGTCTTGGTCATGTTTAAGCTGTACTTATATTTGAAGTTTGCATTTCTTAGAAATTCTTGTTCAGAAAAACAGTGTGATGCTGTTATCACTTGAGACTGGTGGTTTCAGTCCTCACAGTATCAAAGTTCAAAAAATCACTCCCCGTTCCTCTTTCATACTACTTTAAAAGATGGAGGAGCTGTTGGATTTCTGGGCTGGATCTTCAGATATGTGAAGCAGGTGATATAACCAGGCTCAGTGGGCGAGGGATCAGACCCTGAATGTTGATCTTTTTCATGTTCTTGATACATTCTTGAAGGTTTGGCACCTCTTGGGGCTTCTTAATTTTTCTTTCAGTCTTAGCATTGAAGTAACATTTCTAATGCTAAATAACTTCAGAACTAACATAACATTTCTAGGAAAGATGCTAGCTCAGAAATCCTTTTTTGAGTTGAAGTGCTTGAGACTCGATTCATTTCAAGCTGTCACTTTCATAGTGTTACTGAGCAAGGGCTTCCATACCAATCTTTGTGCTTGGCAAATCTGGGAAAGTGTGGGCTTTTTGTTTTTTACAGCTCCATGTTTTCAGGACATTTTCACTCTGCTCTTTGTTTCGAACACCCAATGTTTTCGGTCGGAGGGAAAGAATACAGAAGGTATTCTTCATGAACACATTCTTGGGAAAAAAGTCATTGCGTGAATACCAGAATCAGAAATTAAGTAGTCTTTACATACCGCTTGTTAAATATATAGCTGGATGTATTCATATTTTAATACAAGATGTCTGTTTACATAAGGCATATGGCTCACAGTTTGGAAAGGCACTCCAGAGTGGATGACTCTGTAAATAATGTCTTGGCCCTAATTTGGAATTAAATTAGCTTAATGTTTTTAGAGTAGTCATTAATAGATACTTACAAACTACCATACTGCTAGCAGCATAACTTAGCCGAATCCCTTGGCTATGCTGAGGATACCTGAAGTTGGATTGAGTACAAAAATGTAATTAAGTTGGTGTGGAGCAGCAAGTAGGGGGATGGAGGGTCACGGTCACTCTCCTTTGTAAAACAGTCGGTTGCTTCATCAGTGAAGTCCTGAAAATCCAGCCGTTCTCCCCAGCAGAAATACTTGTGTCAGAGCTCTTAGTGCTTCTGTGTTAGGTCACTGTTTTGTAACATTGGCGAAGTGTTTTTCCATGAGAGGGTGGACAACAATAACAGGATGGTTTGACCTATAGTAGTAAAACTTTCCTATTGCTAGTTCTTCTGATTTTTGGAACTGGCTTACTTAAGGTTAACATGCCCAAGAACCAAAATCACAGTAATTTGAGTATTCTTCAATTACAGTAATTTTTTAAAGATCATTTAAGACTAAGTCTTTCTTGCTGTACATGAGCAGCATGATGGTTCCTTCTGTGCTTACCTCTTCGGCCTCTAGATAGAGCCAAGTTTCTTTCCTTATACAACACTGGACATTCTCTGTGGTGTGGGTGCAGGTACACGTCTCACTCTGTTGATCTTCAACTGATGGTTTGACTCCCAGTCTTCCTGCTCTCCTCAAGCATCTCTTTATTAATGCATCCTGGAGGAAAAAAGAATAGGGGTGTATAGTCTTAGACTCAGCAACACTTAATTTTTATGGGCAGGTACAGTCAACAGCATGAAGGATTCATCTCCAGCCCCTACAGCATTACAGTCTTGCATGAGTTTTTGCCAGGAAAACACAATACTGGGATCTAGAGAGGGAACTGGGGCAGACATCCTTCTAAAAAAAGCCACCTTGTTTATGTTGTGTTAGAATGTTCAGGAGGAAAATATTATGGAAAAATTGAAGACATGCTTTAAAAGTAGTTTAAAATTCAGCTCCTTAGCAAGTAGCTTCATAGGCTTCTGACAGCTTTTTCTCTTTAACCTGAAAAGCATGTCTATAAATCTAAGAAGCTGTGTATACTCAGAATAGTTCATATGCACCAAGGAAACACAATGTAATGGGAGGTCTCTTAAGACATAGCTTGCTATTATGGAAAAGATGTTAAAGCGTTGGTTAGATTCATATAGGCAGTTAGATGTATCTTTATATTGCAAGGGAAGTATAAGCCAACTTCTGTGCTGGTAAGTGTCGTTCTTTGTGTCCAAGTAAACTGTCGTTAAGTGATTTTTGTCTGAGGCGCCTCTGTCTAGACTTCCGTATTTAGCTGTTTTTGAAGTGTTTGTGATAGGGTCTTGCTGCTCGGTTTCCATAAAGGTGAAGTATGAATAGCCAACCAAGAGGCCAGATGATTTTGCTAGGGAGGCTCAGTAGGCATGGAAGAGCTTTATAAAGGCTAGCCCCTTCAGGTTTAGTTTAAGTTTTCATTTCAGTTGCTGACCTGTTTGTCTCCAATGCCCTGTCAAAACTAAGTGTGAAAATAGCTTCCTGACATTATTTAAAATGTCACTTGTACAAGGGAGCTCTTGCCTGTATTATTATATACTAGAGAACTTCAAGGTTTGTTGTTTTTCTCACCTTCATTTTGAGCCTTTCTGTCCCTATTTATCTTTACAGGCTGTCAGCAGGCACAGCTTTCGCTGCCTCTGGATTCCTCACTGCTCTAGCAATTGTTATTTAGAAAATTCTGTGCTCTGCCTCCCTCCTGAGTAACCACTAGGTCAACGTCTCTGATCTCAGCTGGGTTTGGAAGGATATTGGTGTTCACTCTGGAAAGTAAGGGGAACTATTACCCTGGTAAAAGATAATATTGCATCAGTGCTGTGGCACATAGAGGTTGTCATCTTCAGCTGGATGAGAGCTGTTGAGAGTGAGTGCTAAAGATCACTGACTGTGCTAAAATGACTTCATTAAGCAGTCTGAAAGGATAAAATACTCGACGATAATGTGTATGTGTGGGCTGCTACTTCATCAGTGCGGTTTCACTTTCCACAACAGAATAGACTGGCTTAAAGAGAGACTTGAGTGTCCATCAAATTTTTTTTTTCTCATAAAAAGGCCTTTCTGTGTACTTTTCCATGCTCCAACAGGGCTATCCGCATCTTCTCATGTCTGACATAAATCTGCTATTGATTTATATTGCAATGGAATTATTTTGTTCAGCTGCTCATAGCTTGTTCATAGGATTGCGTCACGGTATTACACATTGGTTTTGCTTATGTGGCTTAAGCCAAAAAGTTATCCATGTCACAAAATAATTGTGAACCCTTCAACCATGATTCCGTAATACACAATGAGTTACTTGGCCTTGTCCATCCGGATGCTCTTGAACTAGATTATAGCGTGGTTAGAAGACTGTTATATTGTAATACCGCTTCTCCAAGTAAAATTACTTTCATTATAGATAGACATTTAAAATTATTTAATGCAGGAAACAGAGCCTTTTGCATATAGAATTGACATTTTTAGATGTTTGGAAAACTTATTTTCAAGCTAGATTGCTTGTTCTGTGCTGTGGCATTGAAAGGGATTGGAAAGTTTTTACTGCTTGACATTTTTCTGGGGCAAAATGACACAAATAACTTTTCCCATTTCCTAATGGACAAGTGTAGAGGTGAGTAGTGTTGTCTGGTACATATGACACTGATTCAGGAGTTGGAGAAGCGGATGTTTATTGTTTCTTGTGGATTAATTAGTGCTGCAACCTCGGCAAGCTATTTTATATGTCTCTGCCTGCCTGCTTTTTGTGAAAAAATTTGCCCTCTCCCTACCCACTGTGCCCCTGTTCTGAAGGGAGCATTTCATTTTTCAAGTGTGCAAATATCCTGTCTTTATTCGCTCCTAAATTAACTGTAAAACATTTTAATAAGAATGACTTGGGTGTACAATGTCTGATGTATATTGCTGGGAAGATATCATCTACTGACTATAGCAATATCCATCAATCAGTCCGTCAGAGTCTGTCCCTAGTGCAAGTAAGATCCATTTTTCCTCTTCTTGTAAGTGCCTCACGCAGAGAACATTAATACGTTATGATTTATAATACTACTGTAACTTTGTGCTTACAAAGCATCTGCATCAGAAGACATCTGTGCTCTATTATTTGCATATATTATGAATTATCATTTACTAAAATTCCTGTAGAAAAATCGGAGCACTCATGCTTCTGTGTAGTTTCACTTACCAAGAATGCTGATTTTTAAATCCACGGGATGGCAAAGCTGCTTAGCTTCATAGGTTTCAAAATCATAACTGTAGGAGGGTGACATTTCTGACAACTGCAGAAAGAAGCAGAAGCCATTTGCTGATGGTAATGCAAAGGATTACCAGTTGGGGATGTATACAAGTTTAAAATTACTCGTTTATGTAAGAGGTTCCAAAACATAAGGGCTCAGTTTAATTTTCAGCCTTGTGGACTCGTCTGCTTTTGGAACTCAGGAGTGAGAGAGATGAACCCAAACACTTTGAAGGAGTTTTCTCATGTTTTCACCTGCTATTCTGTATGGCTACTGGTGCTAATTTTGGGAAAGGGCAGTCTCTCAAGGAAGAGATTAGCTGCCTCTTACAGCTTGTGTTTGGGGTTTTTTATTACTACTTTGCTGCTCTCTCCCACCCTTCTGTATTTTCACATTTTGCATACTTCCACTCTGGTCGACAGAGCAATTTGTATCTGTGTTTGCATGGGTTCAACAAACTTTTTTCCAGTGTAGGTAGGTCTCACAGCATGAAAATAAGTTAGTCATGTTTTGAATATTCCTCTTATGCTTATTTGCAGCTTATCTCAAAAACTGACTGTCCTGGAAAATTTGGACGAGACTTTTTGAAAGCTTTTGGTAAGCTCTAGAGCACAAGACCTGCATTAAGATGGAGAAAGACAAATTTAAAAAGCTATTGACAGCGTTTCTTCTGCCTGCGGCAAGCTTTAGTGGGAGACTAGCACTACATCCCTCCTGCAGTTGTGGAGCAAGTTTAGTCTCTGGTTTTCTTGCACAGCAAAAGTTTAAAAATTAAAATCAATGCTACAGAGGAGTTTCAAGATATTTTTCAAGTGATTGTTTGAAACTAGGTATTCAAAGGGTGTAAACAGGGGGCACATTTCTGATACCAGAGTTTGGTAATGGAGAGTATCAAAGCATACAGATGTCAACCAGTGCCCAGTGGTTGGGAAATGAGGCTCAATAAATTCATTCTCGGAACTAAGGAGCAAATTGCTAAGCACGAGTGGAGTTAACCCTTAGAACAGCTTACCAAGGCAACAGACTGGCTCTTTATGTCTTTGCAGTGTCTGTTTACGATCAGATGTCCTTTTATCTGGAAGATGTGTCTTTGTTCAACTAGAGATAACTCAATGAATGGATGAGAGTCACTGAGTGATGTTCTAAAGGTGTTTCAAGTCAGGTCAGATGATTGTAATCATTATTTCTACTTTTAAATTTGATGGATTTGGTGTTTCTAAATGTCAGTGGTTCTTCTACATCTATCTATAGCTTTAAATTTCCTGGATTTGTAATGGGGGTATGTTTGTGACTTACTTTCTTACAAGGACTTGATGTGTATCTCTACCTTTTGACAGTCCATTGCAGATGGGATTCCTGCATGATATTGTGTCCTGTTAAACCACACACAAAAAGGACATAAATAGTAGGGAAGTATTTATGCAGGTTCCCCCCCCCCCCCCCCCCGCGGCTCCCCCCAGTGTGTTGCCCCAGGAATGTTAATGCACAGGAGAGGTCTGCATATGGAAAACTTTAATGCCATTTCAGTTCCTAGCTACATCTTCCTGACTGAAGTCTTTGCCAATTCTGCCTCCATTTTTTACAACGTTTTTAATGTTCCCATATTTTAAAATACTTCAATAAGCCAGTTTTATATTTGCTATTTAATATACTTCCCTTGTTTTCATGAACATTACAGTACATTGAAAGGGATGAATAAAGCTAAATTATGATACAGGATGAGGCAGCTAGGGAGGAAAACAGGATCTGTACACAATCTGTACTCATAGAAAGGATGCAAAATTGGTAAGCATTCATGGGAAATCAATTCTTTTAACTTTTGTTTTCTCTAGAACCGATTATTTATGGAGTTGATAGTTAATATTGCAAATTAAACAAATTTTTAATGGAAGGACAATCAGGTGATTTTGGGCACCATATTTGTTTCACAGAAAACTAAAAGGCAGGAGATGAAATTCTTATTTCATATTGACTAACCAGATAGAAGAAAATAGCTATCTAATCCTTTCTCTAAAAGTTCTGTAATTCCATTCTTACTGCAAGTAGAATTGCATCATCAGTTTGCACAGTCTTAACTCAAAGAAGATTCTGCTTGTAGAAGTTGGACAAAATGTGATCCTCCCACACACAGAGTAAAGTTTGTTGGAAAAGCTTGTTTTGTCAAAAAAAAAAAAATCAGCTATTTTTTGCATAAATGGGAAATGTATCTGATGTCTTTCTATGGTTGGATTTTATATTATGTAGGAAATGTTTCTGTTTTTTTATCCCTCTGTTAATATTGCGGGTGGAGGCATGAGCTTTTTCAGTGTGAACAGGAGGACTGCTCAGCTAAGTCTTCCATGCTGCTGTGGTATCTCACTCCTGAACTGTCTGTCCCGTGTTCCCTCATTAATTGTGAATTCTGTAGAGCATCTGCCCTGCTTGGCAGGTGTTTTATGAAAATATCTGTCCTGCACAAACAATACTTGCTACAGTTTGTCTTAGTAATTGGAATTTTCTTCCCTGCTGGGACTGGATAGCTCTGTTTTTTCTTCATTTGTTGGTTGGTATCTAATTCTTCGCTTTGCTGATCTAATGGCTTTTTGTTGTTGCTGTTTTGGCTTGGGTTTTAGTCAGTGGTCAGCAAGTGTCCTAGTTTGTAACAGGGATTGGCAACTGTATAAATTATTTAAAATAAAGACAGGTTCAGAAAACGGTGAACAAAAGGCAGCTGTCTCTTTAAAGAGTGCAGTTTGATCAGAGCATCAGCTCCATCCCCTGAGGACAAAGGCAATTTTGATTTGTGGGGCCCAGGAGTCCCTCACTTACCGGGATTCGTCTCTGCTCGTGCATGTGTAAACCTGTAAAATGCTCTTTTGTGTAGAATAAATCCTATGCTATAAATCCTGTACAATTAAATGTGACCCTTCATAAAGTCACAGTGACAAGTCTTCATTGCAAAGCTGTGCAGAGCAAGCTCACTGTCTAGACAGAGCAGAATTATTTCCCCCCCCCCCTTTTTTTTTTTTTAAATAAATAACCGTCCTTTAGCATTGATGATGACTTTGAACCCCCAGGAACGCTGCTCTCTCCTTACCTCTTTCTCATTTGCCCTGTTACAGTCAAGGCTGAAGCCCAGCGGGGCTGTGACTGCTGCTTCAAGCTGATGAAGAGGAGCAGTTCCCCTCTCTCTAATGCTGCTGTTAGCAGTCAGAAGCAGATTCCATTATTGCGGATCAATGCCGCCGCCATGCAGGAGGAGGGGAGAGGGAGGGGTGGGAGCTTCCTATTCACAGATTGATCAACCTGCCATTGCATGAACAAATTCATTGTAAGAAAAGCTGGCATGCTGTTATAATAGCTGGAGCAGGAAGGGGCTTGTAAACAGGGGAATGCAGGCTCTACAGTAATGGAGAGGGTATTTAAATTGCCTCTAAGCTTGCTGTTTTTTCTTTTAGCGTAAAGCATAATACCTGAGCCTACAAACAAAGCCAACACTATAAGGAATGATAGGGATATATTACACTTAGCTGATGAGCTATTGTGCTGACTTATTTGAGCTTCTTCAGCACTGAGACCTGTTTCTTCTTTTTACTTAAAGTGATTCTATCATAGCCTGCTACCTCTTCTGGATTTTAAAACCTCAGTTTCCCCTGCTCCCCTTTTTTGCCTTCTTTCTGTTCCTGCTTGGACTGAAACCTGACACAAAGGGACAACAAGTACAGATCCCACTTACTGCTCCCACCCATGCCTGCTTTGTCAGTACGGGCTGTCAGATGTAGTGTTGAGAGAACAGGGCAGGATCATGCTCTCGTGTTGTCAGTGTAGACAATAACTGGAGTATTGGAATCCCAAGACCATCAGCTCCTCCCCACCCTTCCTACCCTGCTTCGTTCACTTACTGTTTTCTGTATGGAAAAGTTTTCTGGCTGGAGAATGAGCCTTCTTTCTCCTGGTGATGTGGCTGAATGGCTGGATAGCAGCACAGAAGATGAGAAAAGCCTTCTCTCGTTTCTTGGTACGGTAGGGTACTAACTGTATTTTTTTTTTTAAACACTTTACTGAGAAGCCATTACTACTTTTACTGGCGCTTAATTTCTTCAGTCCTTCAGTTACCTGATGTTATTTCTTTTTAAAAGCTTTTAAGTGGTATGTAATTGTTAATTAAACTTGGTTACAATCTGTTTGAAATAGTCGCAAACACATTGGGCAAAGGTCAAGTTATAAATGGGCATGTGCCATGCAGAAAATGGTTTCTGGACTAAACAATGTTACTTACTGGTCTGTTTTTCTTCTGTGTGCCATTTGACCAGCTGATCCCTGTATTCAGTCTACTTCCACTCATTTCTGTCAGCTTGCCTACAACTTAACTTCTGAACTGTGTGATGGTGGTAAGATAAATCAGAAGAGACTGCTGAAAGTTTTTCTTCTTAAGAGAAATGTTTCGATGCATTTAGAATAAAAACTTCAGCCACAGGATCAGATAATTCTCTAGCCTAGAAATTAAATCTAAGAAGCACAATCAATCAATCATGTGCTCTGTTTCTGGATACTTACACGTTAGTTTAACTGCATTCAGGTAGAAAATTGAAACTGTTCTTTTATTTATAGTCCAGTGTAAATACCAGTAAGACGTTGAAAATATTTTAAACAGAATTCACTCATAGAAGCTGATTATTGTTTTGTCTTTCCCTTCGAGCTGTTGCTATGTCAAACTGTTATTTGTTTTTTTCTTTTAATTCCATCTCCACAAATCATTCCATCTCTCTCCTTAATGGTTTCTGTTGTTCTCAGGATGCAGTCTGTTTCCTTTCTCTTTTGATAATTTCCAGGTAGTGAGTTGCTCAGATGGGCTGCTTGATATGTGTGCCCCTTTTCCTTTCCAGGGACTATTAAAAATAATGTTTGTTATAATACCTGCTATAATATCTCCCCCCCCCCCAATACAGTAGTCACCATTATGGATCTTTTTCAGTCAAGTAGGCGACAGCCAATCCAGATGCTATTTATTTTTTTCCCCAGTTCTGTTGTCCTCCATCCAGACCACACGCAGGTACCTGGGGTGGCTGTGCTCTTTTCAGTAGATAGAGTTCACGCTAGTCTCTCTATGGTGAGCAATTCTCTTAGCAGGTCCAGAACAGTACAGAATGTGGGAGGAAAGTAAGGGACTCCCACAGAGTCTATTTTGATTTGCTAACACTTCATTGCTATGTGCCTTCTTTGGGAATATCACACCAGATGTGAACAGGGACAAGAGTATGCATGGGCTGGGCAGCGGTGCTGCTCTTCAAGTGACTACCATTTTCCCCCCCCTTACACATATGCCTGTGTTCACATTTTGTTCCAAACCAAGGTATCCTCAAGATGTCTCCTAAATCTCGCCCCAGAAACACCAAGAAGTATTTATTCAGACTGGACTCTGAAGGGTGTCGCAAAGCTGAGCTATTTAAGGTAGCAGTTTTTTTGCCTCCAAGTACTTAAATGATCTTTTTTTCTTTTATCTTAAAGAGATACCAGTTCCCAAATGGTGCCTTAACTCTGAGGCCATATTTAAGGTTCAGTGACATCCCTCTGATGTCTACAGTACATTGGGACTTTTTCTTTTTGTGTGTCCATAACAATAATTCTTATTCCTCAGGGGCAAAATCCTGCCATAATGACCAAGAGGTGCTGAAGCTTAGAGCAGCCTTCTGGCCCATTGAGAGGAACGGGAAAGAGCTGTCGAGCTTTGATGCGTCCAAGAGCCAGTCACTTGGGAGAATATCCCAATAACCAGATCAAAGGATTGCGTTTTAGAGAATGCCTTGATTCACAGCCCTTTTGCAGAGAGTAAAAAGATTGGTTTTGAAAGCCGTGGCTCAAGGCTGTTGTTTAATAATGAGTATAATAAACATCGATATCATAGTAATGTGTGTCTAAGTCATAAGCCTCTAAACAAATTACATTGCGGGAACAAGTTACCATGCATCAGCTGATCTGCGTTAATTGTCTGTGTGCAATCTCTGCAGCAAACACAAGGTAATTTGAATTAGCAGGGGCAGTCCAAGATCATTAGGAACTAACGAGGACATCAGCATCTCCAGGTCATGTGCAGTAGCTCCTTGTGTCTGCTCTTGTGTTGGCACAGTTGTCCAGGCAATTTGTATTGCTGTGCGTAGAGTTAACCATTAAGGGAGGCTTTAGAGGCTGATTCATGAGGAGGCTAAAAAGGGGCAACTATTCCAAATTTTTCTATGGCCATGCACATCACGCAGAGGATATGTTGAACGGTTTAGGGACGTGCATCTGTCTCATTTCTGACTCACGTTTGCAGAGCTGGAGGATTCGTTCTTCCACCTTAAAGTGAATGCATCAGTCTAATAACAGCTGATGTTGTACTAGCTAAATGCCACATACAGTTTCCTCAGAACAGTCTGCAAAAAGAAATTGAGAGTCAGTACTTGAAAGACAAAAATCATCTCCTGTGATATTCTTGCCCTTTCTTCTAGCCTCCTCTGTGTATTCATCTGCTTTGCATGTTAGGTCTTGTCTTTCAGACTGTAAAGTCCTTTAGGAATCAATGACTTAAATGTCTTTTAAGTGACTTAAACTGTCATTTAGGTTGCTTGCTATGCACCTTCTGAACTGGGCACTAATTCAATTACACTTTTTTTATATGCCAGCACAATGCAAGTGTCTAACACCAACAGAATTACCTGTCTGTAAATTAAAAATCTTTGATATTTACCTGGATCATCTTGCAAGACTTGTCTGATCAACTCAATCCCTAGTAAAGCACAGTATCTTCTTTTAAAATCCCTGCTAATGGACTGAGAGAGTATTTGATCATAATTGGTGTCTAGCAGTTGTTTGATGATGGAGTTCTATAGCAAGTGAGCTTTGCAGAGTTTCCTTTGTATTTCGCTTTCCAGGCTTCGTAGCTTTTATGCAATTTAATATACTGTGACTTGGTTGCATTCTTTCTGATGTATCTTCTCTTGGCTTTTTTTCCCCTCTGTCTAGTTGTCTTGATAAATGTGGAAAACCTATCACTGCAAATTTCAATTTTCTCCTTTAAGTTATACGTTGTAGAATTTGCATAATGTATTTTAGTCAGAACACGAACTTGGACTTTGGGACTTAAAACAGATTGGGATTTTTGAGTTTGCTTTTACCCTAAGCTTCTTATGTAGGCATTTAGTTAAATTTTTATGACAGTCTGTGAATTGGGCCCAAGTCTGAATTCTCCCCAAGTGAGCACAATGAGAGAGAATGCTTACTCCAAGATAAAACATTAACATTTTAATTTCTTTTTATATGAGGCTTCCTATTTCATTAGGTAATACTCATCTGAAAGATGCTGTTCAAACATTTCTTCTTGTTGTTGTTCCTTCTCATATATATCCTAATGCTTTATATTTTTCTGCTTTTTATTACCGTCTCTAATTTTGTCAGCTGGTATGTATTTTCAGCAGGGTAGAAGAAACCATAAGTAAATACTGACTGCACCCAATGAGATCTCTTTCTCGTTAGTGCTGTCACATGAGCACTCTGAAACAACCCTAAAGAGATGATGAGACAAAAATAGTCTCTTCTGTCTTAATGAAGTTGTGAATGCCATAGTGTTACTGAATGTATATGCTGTTCTGATATATCATAAACTGCCTTGGAGCATGTTGAATTTTTGTACTTCTTGAAATGCTTATTTATTTTTAAAAGGCTCTAAAAGTGGATTAGATAATCCCCTTTTTAATAGGCTCAACACAGCAGTTTATTTGGAATGAAAGTACTTGAATTAGCAGCCCACTTGATAAACATTCATTCATGCATATAAAACATTTTTTTAATGACATATATAGGTATGTTGTGTGTTAAATTTTTTTTTTTTAATGTATGCATATAGGCGGAGACCAAACCATCAGGGTCAACCAACCACCTTCATTATTTATGCACTGTGCTAGGTGATCAGTAACTCACAATGAAAATACTTAATAAAAAGGTAGCAGAGTAGCAAGGCAGTATCTCTGCTTTGGTTTGTTTTCCTGCCCTACAAGCTAAAAGTTGTAGTGTACTGTCTTCCTAAAGTAAGAAACAAGCTCTGTAGCTCCTGTTGTCTGTGAAACAAATATTGAATCTCTGTTTGTTTGTCTCTGTAGTAAACCACTCAACTGGTGGTTACATCTATGAATAACATCTTCAGAAACTAGCTGCCAACAGCAAACTCATAAGTGCTCCAACTCTTCCAAGCTTAGATTTGAGCCCATTATTTCTTTAAGTGTGTTTGTAAAAGAAATACTAAGTCACAAAAAGTCAAGTGCTGCAGGTTTTTGTTCTGTGTTTCTTTTGTAGTTAATCGGTAAGACTAATTGGCCTTTGACAGAGTAGAAAATAGTGCTGAAGGAGACCTTGAAATCCTTTAGTTCTTTCTAGTCCATTGCCACATCCCCAGTAGGGTCTCTTCTGTCTGTCCTCTTTGAGAGAAACACTTGTCTATCCCGTTCTTACAAATCTTCAATAACAGATTATTTTTTTTCCAAATCCTTCCTCAAGATACTCTCTTATTTTCACCCCCTAGGGTTCGGTTATTTATCTGGGGATAATTATTTTAGTATAAGTTTATTTTTAAAATGCTGCATCCTGGTAAGAGGCCTCTAGGCATTACCATATTTGAAAAGTGCAATAACCTGTCCAGGCAGATGAATTTCTAAAATGGCATAGATAAAAGGTAAATATTTAGATTGTCCACTGTGGTAACTATTGCTGCGTGAGTGCTACAATATTTAAAACAACAACAAATTTTGCTTAAAAAAAGGGGTATAGTATGCATAGCTTATTGATCCTTCCTTCAGAGAAGAGGCTAACTGCAGGATTGTTTGATTGTTCAGCTAATGCTCTGACCAGCAGCAATTACCACTTTCTCATTGTGTAATGTGTGTGTGCCAAGGTAGCTATATAAAGGGGGTGAAACTATTTGGGTGGGGTTTTGTTTTGTTTCAGCTGGGGACATTTTAATACAAGTGCACCTGAGAGGCAGTCTTTGGGAACGCTTGGTTCTGGATAGGTAATTGTTCGTATTGAACTGGCTTTGTATTTTTCAAATGCCTGTAATTAAGCTAGGCTTGAGAAGCAGAATGAATTTATTTTTTTAATGAATCGTATTCTCTATCCCCTCTAGTTGCAGACCAAGGTGCCATCATATCAGGATGTGTGCAGACAAAACAAAAGGAAGTCCCAATCCCTGAAATCTTATGATATCTTTCTGTTATTTTCCCAGCCAGTAGATAATATAACACCAGCAGTCTGCTCCCTTCCTAGTAAAGATTTTTTGTTGTTTTTTTTTCTCAACAGAATCTATGTCTTGGGAAAGAAATATTAATTAATTTTTTGTCAGTAGTATGATTTTTTTTTTCAGTGGATGGTAAACGTAGCCTTTCAGAAATCCAAATCTTTCTTGCACATCAGACTGAAGGATGTTGTAGCGGGTAGTTGGTCAGCACTAAGCTGTGTGTTATTATGAACTGCTAAAAGTCACAACTGATAAAATTGTGACTTTGATTACTGATTGTGACTTTTGATTGATTGATTATTATGAACTGCTAAAAGTCACAACTGATAAAAGGCTGGTGTGCAGAATGTGACCAGGCTGAGAATTTTGTTATAGAAATGTAGCACCTGCCAGCCTGGAGTAGATGGTCCAATCTGTTGTTCACTGTGTCAGAGACCAGTACCAGCCCCTTATGAGTAATGGCAGACAAGAGTTATGCTTGCCAGCGTGCTTACCCCTTTTTTGCATCTCCAGGTAGGTCTTTGGGACTGCTTTATAGTCACCTCCTGGACTTCATAAGCAGGAACTCAGACCTGGAGATGTTCTTGCCAGTCCTGGGAGGACCCAAGCCCAGCCTGGAAAGGTGCTGCAGTCTTGACGCAAGTTCCACTGAGACTGTGCAGTAGTTTCATTGCATTGCCCTTTGCAAAATCACGGACACCCCTGTAATCTTTGTTTCTGTGACCTTATTTGCAAGTTCAGTAACTTAATTCTTTTCACTCTAACACCTGAGGATGTTTCTTTGTTCCTGATTGTTTTTCCTGCCCTTCTCCAATCCATTTCTAATTCAGAAAAATGGAGATAGAGTAGCAAGCACTGTCCTGCAAAGCTGGGAGGTTTGTTTCATCTCTACTTCTCCCACCCTGAGAAAAAGCTCTTCACAGTAGAAAACAAATTCCCACAACAGCAAGGTTTTGTATTTCAAGTGGCCAGAGCACCCAGCAGTAGGAAATTCAGATCGAGCCCAGGAGCCACATCCTGACTGGAGGTCATTGAGGCTACGCTGCTGTGGCCAAGACGGTTGCCTTCACAGGAGGTCAGTCATCACCATTACTCATAGTAGTAAGTGGCACCTGTCTTACACAAACCTGCCTTCTGGCCAACAAAACAAGCTTTGGTGTTGCAGAGGGTGGAGAGTGGCGCAATATGAAGATGTGAAGAGAGACCTACCTTCATTGTATCCTTGGGCAGTTCCCTCTTCAGAGGCATCTGCCATTGCTGAGTAATTGGCTTAGCTAATTTGTAACTATTTCTATGTAGTCTGTAAATATTTATTTGCAGAAATATTTGTTTACATAAATATTACTGCATATCACCAATATATGAGGTGATAAAAGTGTCCCATAGGGATGTTTACAACTCATTTGTTTGATGGATTACTTTTTAAGGTTGAAAAGAGGAAGATCTGTCTACCTCCCCCCCCCCCGAAATTGAGCGTGGATGAAAAGGGTTTCAGATTTGTAACCTTGGTCCCTGAGAGTGAGCAATGCAGAAAGCAGCTGTAATTTAATACTAAGCCGATGAGAGGTGCATTGATTTTTACAGCAGGTGAAGATTATGCAGGAGTAGCCTCTAGCATTACTTGTGGAGCAGGGGAGGGAATTGTCTAAATTTTTGCCTGGTGGTGACAGTATAGTGTTGTGTGGGGTTTTTTGTTTGTTTGGTTGGGTTTTTTTAACACGACAGCAAAAAAACTGTTTTACAGGCAGGTTGCTTTAGCTTTTGATTTCCAGTTAACATATCTGGACTTTTTTGCTGTATCTAGGTCTTCTTTTTCCTGGGGAATGAGCATGTTGTTTATTTGCTCTTGTTTTTTGGAAGGAGAAGAGAGGGAAAGGTAGTTTTATTTTTAGTGCATTGTGGGCACCTTGTGAATATTTCATATTCCCTTTCCCATTTGGTACACTTCTGTGATGGTCTGAGAATAGAAGAAACTCATTTTACCAATGGAATCTCAGTGTTTCATTTGCAGAGATCTTGAATTGCTGCTGGGTGGATGTGGGGGGAGAGGGAAGGCAAGGAGACCCAGTTCCTTGTAGCTTTTCAACTCCATTTGGTTTAAACTTAAACTTTTTCCTAAACTGCCCCTCCTGCAGAACCTGTTGTTGAAAACAGTGGGGAATTCAGGCTCCTGTTTTCATTTATGACTCAGCAAAGTTAACAGACTGTGTTAAATTACTGAAGCAGCTTTGATGTGATTTCCTGTGTGTGAGAAGTGGAGAAAGCCAAACCTATTACGTTACGCATTACTATTTGATGTAAAATAAAAGGTGCTCTCTTTAGTCCCCGGTTCCAAGTGAATATATCGCTCCCATTTGCTTTCATTACATTTACAGTGAGAACAGCAGAAGCAATCATTTAAATCCTATGTAATACAGCTCTTTTTAGGAGAGCAGTACTTACAGGTGCTGCAGAAAATAAGTGTCCCTTCGTAGAAAGGCAGGGGGAGGAGGCTGGTGGTATAAAAGAGCGCATCTTCAGATAAAACTAGCAACCTCTGTAAAGGCTCCTGAGACGGTGGGACTGACCGTTATTCAAAAACCTTAGTCTAGCACTGGCCCTGCTCCAAGCGCTTTGTTCTCTAAAGGTGCCCTGACAGGGACTTACCCTCCAACACTGGAACAGCCGATGCCTCCTTAGCTGTAAGAGAAAGCGCCCGATGCTGCTTATCAGCCAAAGGAGAAATCTCCCCGAAAGTGGTATTGCTCTATCGCAGTTATTGCGAGCTTTGACAGACCGTGATTTACTTGGTCGGTGCAAGCAGGGCTTGTGCATCATCCTCATGGTCGGCAGCGAGCAGCTGTGCCCTGCCCATTTTCCAGTGGTAGCTACATTGTGTGTTAGATTTTGTTTGCCCAGTTTAGGAGACTGTTCTCCCTCTTAGCAGTTCTTTCCCCATCGATGGTTACAAGCAGATTGAGAGGCTGAATGTTAGCGGCTTGGTTTTTTAAAAGATAAATATCTACAGTGTGAGACACTAATACTGCAGGGTCCAGATTTCTTAGCCTCTAGTTCAGTATGCTCCATTTTGTCATTCTTCAAGCATCCATGGGAGATACATATTATAACTCTGGTGAAATCAAAATCTGGTATGCAAAGACATCACAAGTAATGTTATCCCTGAAGAAGGCTTTTCTCATTTTTTCTTCGGTTATTTTGAGGAAAACACTGCTCTCGTGGCACCAGCTGGCTGTCTATCTCTGTAAACCTTTTTTGCTGCTGTGAATCAGGAGATACAGTGAAATTTTCTGTAGCGGAGGGAAGCCGGCAGTTGGGCGTCTGTTAATAGCCTGAAAGTAACTAATGAGGATGTGCAGTCGGAGCGATTGATTGAATAGCTGCAGTCCTGTGTGTTTCTTTTTCACTTGCTCGCTCACTTGCTCTCTGCAAGCTGTGGGAAGGGAGGGGGAACGTAGAGACCCAGCTTTCTCTTAAGTGGAAGTAGCACGGATCCCCAGGGCCAGGCGGCCAGAAATGGAAGTTTAAGCTGCATCTGTCTCTTGAAAGGAAAACGGCAGGAGTCAAAATGTCACTGTCTGGAGTCACGGCTTACTCCTTTTCTTTAAGATTCCGAAGATAACAATGGACTTTCTGCTAGGAAGTGATTTTTTCCCTCCCCGTGTTGGGGGATGTTTTGTGAAGCTGGATTCCTTTAAGTCTGGCAATTGAGCTGGAGATGGGCAGCAGTTGTGATAAAGGTATCTGTATGTATATGTATGTGTATCTAGCTATATATAAAAATGCATATATGTACAGTATATGTGTGTTTGTGCAGAGATTTTTTTAATAGTGTGTATACTTTATTATACTATTATTCTAGTATTTATACTAGAAAAAGATATAAGTGCATCTTTTATTAATAATTGTGCTCATCAAGATCAGTCTGCATGGATTTAAGATGCCAAAGTCATATCTTAGTAAGGTCATATTGCCAGAATGAGAAGTTGACCTATTTTTTTTCTATCTGCAGAGATATATAAGTCATATTACCCGGGCAGTTATGAGTCTTCTGCTGGTTGCATGGTTTGAGCAAGTAGTGTGATCATGTAAGACCGAACTTTGACCTTTGTCAAATTGTGTTCAGCTGTGACTAAAATTGAGCTTCCCTGTGTCTTGATTTTAGTTATCTGCTAATTATTGCATTGCTTATGTTAAAAAAAAAAAAAAATTAAAGTTCTCTGAATACTATCTCACAGACAGCAATAGAATACTAAATATGTTTGGGTATTGATCTTTACCAGCATTTTTTATTTTAATTGCCTATTGCCTACAATCAAGTCAGATTCACAACCTTGAATCTGTCAGTGGAAATGCCATTGTAATTTAGTAAGTAAATAAGTTATAGAAAAATAGGTGAGTGTAATTCAGCAGTTTAGTAATGCACTTGAAACTTTGCTGAGGCGACTGTCCTATAGAGCATAAAACCTGACTATTCCCCACCCCCCCGGCACCCATTCACTTTCTTTTTCTTCTCTTCCTCAGAGGTCCCAGCAGAGAGATCTCCTCGCAGACGGAGCATCTCCGGGACCAGCACCTCTGAGAAAACCAACTCCATGGATGCTTCAAATACTTCTCCTTTCAAAGTGCCAGTAAGTGTGCCCTTCCTGCAAAGGAGGATTTTTTTCTCATTGAATAGGAGGAGGAGATTAAAATATCACAGTGTATGACTAAACTCTGGGGGGGAAAAAAAGACTATTTAGTTAATATTTCCAGTTGACCAAGCGGTGTTGCTATCAACTGTCATGTATTATCAATGAGATTTCTGATAGATCAGTAACTTGCTTATTTTCATTGGATTGATCTAAAGTTGCAAATAGTGAAACATCAGTGTCAATGTGGGCAGTGACCTATATAAATACTTCTGAAGTCGCCGCCAGGGATTGCATTACATACCCAATTTTGACTAGGAAAAAAGTTACTTCAGGTTGGTGATAGCATGTTATTTTTCCCTCATGCCAATGAAGTACACAGAAAATTGAAATGGCTTTATAGTTTACTCAGAAGCTGATGAGATTTCTGAAGGTGTGTTAATTGCTCTTTAGCTCTTCAGTTTTTGTCATCAGTTTGGTTGACTGTGAGTCTGCATGAGACTTTTTCAGCTAGAGTCTGGATTTTCTTGCTTGTCAGTCTTTGGTCAGTGTATCCAAGAGCACAAAGGCCTTTCTATTATTAGACTGAGGGCAAATGCTTCAAGTTAAAACGAAGTGCTCAGTAATTTTTTAACAATATTTGTTTGTGTTTTAAAATATCTAACTTGAATATTGCAAATATTTTCATACCCCTCTTTCTTTTTGGCAAGTAATCTGCCCACTTTAAAACCTGAGGAAAAACAGGGGAAGAACTATCTATAGTGAACATCTGGGTTGTTTGTATATTCTCTATGGACATAAGTACCATTTCTGTACCTTAGTGTATATGTTCTTGCTTTGCTTTAGATAGCACTCATCCCTTTTAAGCACGTTTCCTAGCTCACTTTAGATCCAAATGTATGTGAAACTCGGTTTTTGATTAAATCCTACATTGTGTCATTTAAAAAAAAAAAAATATTAAAAAACAGCCAAGGATTTAATGAGACCTATTTTAAGTTTTAAAAGGATTAAGGTTGGTCAGTGTATAAAATATATGGTGTTTAAAGCAACCTGTAAACTTGTGATTTACTGGAATTGAAAAAGGGATCGAGGAAGCAGCGAATATACTGAGTATCCATACTTGGTCCCTTTTCAGAGTCATAGAATAATACAGATTGGAAGGGACCTCCAGAAGTCTCTGATCTATCCCCCTCTTCAAAGCTGGACCAACTTATATCAGGTTGCTCAGGGCGTTCTCCAGGCAGGTGTTGGAAACCTCCAAGGATGCAGACTGCACAGTCTTGCTGGACAACCTGTTCTGATGTTTGACTATGCTCATTATGAAGAATTTTTCTTTTGTAAATGCTTTCTTGTCAGAACAAAACTTGAACTTCTAATGTCTATTGAAATCCCATGAATCACATTTTCCTCTAGTTCAAAAAATACCTGAAGTAGCGGTTAAAGCAGAATATATTGCTTAGCCTTGAGAAGAGAAAGCTCAAAGGGAAATCTTAGCAATGTATAAATACCTGATGGAAGGGAATAAAGACGACGGAGGCAGGTTCTTTGGACAAGAGGCAGTGAGCACAAACTGAAATATAAGAAATTCCATTTAAACATAAGAAAAAAACTTTTTTCACTGTGAGGGTGATCAAACACTGGAACAGGTTGACTGGAGAGGTTGTGGAGTCTCCATCCTTGGAGATATATTCAAAAGCAGACTGGACACACGGTCCTAACCATCTTGCTCTAGTTTACCCTGCTTTGAGCAGGGGGTTGGACTAGACAATCTCCAGAGGTGCCTTCCCACCTCAGCTATTCTGTGATGCTATGAATGATGCTCTCTCACCTCAGTGGCCTGTTTTCTGGGTGGTATTTGGGGAAAAAAAGGGTCTTGGTCTAGTTGCATGTGAAGATGTCACAAGAACATTCTGTTATGTCAAGTTCTGAGATTTTTATGGTGAGCCCATGGTCCACACAGTTCCAGGAGGATTTCTGAGCTCTGAGAGCCTTCAAAAGTCCTAGCTATCCTAGCTATTCTTGTCTCCATTTATAAGAAATTCTCTGTCGTCTTTGTCTTCATCTATAAGTAATTGCCCTAGCCTTTAGATGTATACATGCATTGTCATAGTCTTTGTCTAACAACTGCAAGCTACATATCAGAAGTGTTTGATTACTATCTGTATTGTTTATTTTATATGCCTCCTTTTTTCTTTGTTCCTCATTTTTGTACAAATTTTTAATGTTGATTCTATCTTTTAAGTAATGTTTTAATGTTTCTCTAATTCTTCTCTAATAGTTCTCTAATACTTTTTAGCTCCTGCTCCCTTTCAAAACAGGAGCCTTGCAGAATGTTTCTCATTTCCCCTGGCAGTGTATTGGGCTTTTAGGACTCTGGCAAATAGGCTCAGGAAGCAGTACATGTCTGCCTTTCTTGGGCATAAACCAGCAAAAAAACTAGAAGCTATTTGTGCCATGTGTAGTTGGTATTACGCTTCTTTGTCTGCCTGGCCACCTGTATACCCAGGAGCATAATGCACCCTCCTGTCTTTCTCATAGGGACAAGGCTTCTGGCTTTGTAGGTTTTGCTCTGAATAACCTATTTATATGCTGTTACTCCTTAGCAGGTTGTTGTGCAAGTGGGGGCTGAGATCACCCTGTTTTAAAACATTCCAACTTCTGATCAGTTTAAAACAGCAAGCTGCAAATAGAATTCAGATTGCTTAAGAATACAGATGAGCTCAAGCCAAAACTACTGAAATGAAATAAAATACCTTGTTAACTTTGTGGATTGGCACACATCTAATAGGTGGATGATAAGATGGGGAGGAATCATGTTTCTTCCTTTGATTTATATTAAGAATTTCCCAGCGCTCAGAAGTAGGTAAGATGACTTGGGCGCCTCATGGAAGTCTCAGTGGTCTGAGATCAGATCAGTTCTCAGATCAGTGGTCTGAGAAGAGCTTCAAGTGAAGGATGTAAGGGGTGCCTATAATGGCTTTAAACTTGTGTGTGTGAGGTCATCTTTATTTGACGGATTTATTGTACATATAAAGGAGATTAATAATAAGAGAACTTGCATTTTTGTTTTTCCAAACATTGACACCTAGGGTATAGGTTGGAGGGCTATAGGCAGCTACAGTGTAGTGCTGTCTCAGTTATTCTTTCTGTGGACCTGACTCTGTGCTACACCTCTTCTACTCACTGCTTGGATTTCTAACAGAAAGCAGCTTAAGGCAGGGGACAGCTTAACCTTCTTCCATACTGATAGAAAATTATGCTGAGACTTTCATAGTAAGTTGCTTTTACAGCTTTTTTAAGTTTGCCTCTCAGAAAAGCTATTTAAAAGCTGTCTTCTCAATAGGACAGTGGCTTCCAGCATGTTCTGTGCAGGTTTTTTTTTTCCTTTCAAACACCAGGCAGTGGTACGCACTCAGAACAAGGCATCTGTTTTTTTAATACTGCTAATTGGCATTTGTTTAGCATCTGGAATTTTGATTCATAACAGCATAATGGCCTTTAAGCGAACATATGCTTGACGAGACTTTTTTTAAGCAGTGTCTTCAGTGGCAGTGGTCAAGGAAGGATTTATTTTAAGGGGCTGATGTGTAAAGTTCAGGAAATTTGCCTCCCTACCTCCTGCATGTGCACTGGAGGAAAAGGCATGTTTAAATTTACTATTGTCTGAAAAGTAGAATTTTGGTAGTTACAAACATACTCTTTCTCAGGACTAACTGCATGGATCAGCACGTAGAACATGTTGGCTCTGGTTATCTCCCACCAAGGGAGATAAAGTGGATTCTGCTGATGCTTACGTTGCACAGCACAAGGCATACATACAGAGATAGGAGCTCTTGGTGCTTGTCCTTTCTTCCCCATTTCCCCAAATATTGTTGTCTGCAGTTAAAACATTAGCCTCCATCTAGGTTCAGTTGTGTTAATTGCCATTTGACAATTTCCAAGCGTATCTGGGAGAAGAATATAGAGAGAGAACGGAAGGGTACAAAAGGTAGGAAAATTGAGATGGGGAAGTGTGTAAGTGTGTCTTCTCACATATAGACAGATGTGTGCTGTTTATAGATACGCATATATAGGAAGAGTCATATTTTTAATAACTAATATTATTTGACTGAACAAATAGGAAGGCAGACGGAACTGGCTAGAAGTAGGCATTGTGACGCATAGGTGGGCGAGAAACCAGCTTTTCTCTTCCCACACACACTATGTTCTGGCAGTGTGTCTCGGTCTCAGTGCATCCCGTTCCCTACTGTTGCACTGTTGAGCCACGGTAGCACTGCGGCAGCCTACCATATTCTCTCATTGCTCTGCCATTGGAACTGAGGGACCAGGGTAAATATGAGATTATCAAAATCTTCAAACCTCCTGCAGTGGCAGGGTAGAGAGGAATTGCTAAACCACTCTTCAGACTCGCATTGCGCTCTCCAATTTTCGCTGCTTTGGGGTAGGGTTGTTAGTGAGTTGTTATTACAAATAATACATGATTCATCCATGTCTGCTGGCTATTAGAAAAAAAAGACAAGAAAGAGGCAAAGAAACAAGTGCAAATAGATAGGAAAGCTACAACACAATCTTTGAAGTAAATAAAATTATTTTTATAGGAACCCTGTGTGAATATGATGGGAAGACTGATACTTACAGATTGCCTTCCTTGGTTTGTTTCTAGCTGAGAGTATAATTGGATCTATAGAAATACTGTCTGCCTCTTTGCTCTTTAAGAGTACTGCTAAATGGAACAGAAGACAATGCAGCCAGCCTAAGTGAAGGTCAAAGCTTGATGAGATCTCGTGGCTGCCCAGCCTCATCTTTTATGCAGTCAGCAAGATTGTTACTTCTCCAGAGCACTGCTCCGCTACTGTCATGCTGCCAGGTTAGGACAAGTCTGATCTCTTCTGGCCATGTGACTTGATGGCATACAAGTACATATTTTTAATTCTGCGTCAGCGCCAATGCAGAGATGGAATTGCTGATTTACGTTAGTGTGAGGCATCACGGCATCCTTCATGAAAAACTCGCTGTGCTCAAATCTGTCCTCCCTATTGAAAGATTAACATTTTTCCTTCCACTTTCCACTCTTTTCTTACTGTAACACATTTGTTTGAATCTGCTTTAATTTTTTATCATTTGCCTGTGATGTGATGGCTTAGGCATGCTGGCTGTTATTCCACGGGTTTTGTGTCGTAAGGCATAAATGGGTGATTGGCTATCTCCAGGGCGTTCACCAAGTTCTCGTCTGTATCTTTATTCTGGCCTAGTACTGTTCATAGGCTCTATAACCTTCACAATATCTTTCTGCCAAAGCTGATTTGTTCATTACATCAAACTTTAGCGTTGAGTCAAGTGATGGGTGTATCCAGTCTGTGACACCGTCTGGTGGACCTCAGCAGCAGGAACATTTTTCTCATGTTTGGTGTAAACTTGACTTTATCTAATTCCCCTGCAGTTAATGCAGGGGAACTATGAATGTATATAGCTTTAAACACTGGTCACATTCCAGTCATCCTTGGTTTAATAGTATTTAAATGTGTACCGACTTATTCTATTCTTCACCTCCAAATCATGGCTTAGTCAAGTTGTGCAGAGTTTAATTAATGCATCCTCTGCAAATCAGCCCTTCTGGCCCTTTTATCACTTTTCTTGCTCTTCTGTTTTTAATTCCCTTCAATTGATTCTCCAAGTTCTGGTACTAAAGTTCACAGGAATGTGTGTTATCAGTTTCTAATTGCTCACAACCCTTTGTGTTATTTCTCTGTCCTCCCTGGCCCTCGCTTCACCTCCTAATTTAATATAGCTCAGTGTAATTAATGTGCTGTTTAACTTTTCTTCCAGATTATAACAAAGATGTTAAACAGAAGCAGTCATGCCACTATCCCCACCACATCCCATTGGACCCTTTCTTCTACCTTGATACCTTATCACTTGTCGTAATTACTCTTTTTAGATACTCCTGCAGCCAGTTCTCAGGTTTGTGTTACTAGCTTTGACAAAGTTAATTTCCATTAATTTTTCTAATTAGTACGTATGTTGTATTATCAAAAGGTATTCTGAAGTGTTGGGCTGCTTACTGGCTGTGTGCCAGAGGACTAAAAAGCCAGGGTCATGAAAATTATTGCCTCCTTCCTGACGTGAGGGAAAGACAAAAATGCAGCCACTTGAATCATAGTGAGGTAGGCTCGAGGCCACCACTTCTCCATGTACTTCACCGGCTGCAGCTGATGTGTTGACAAACTGTTGTTTGATTAAACACTCTGATAGACTCAGGTGACCTGTTTCTTATAATATTTATTCTTTATCACCACTGTTTTGTCGTTCTCTAGACAGACTTCTGACCTTTATTCCTTAATTCCTGGATATGGGCTTTTAAGGATGCTCTCTTCTTATGCTAGTGCCTGAAGTGGACAGCTCCCATGAAGGCAGCCAGGCTCTGCTCCCAGTCGTGTCCGTGCTAAACACCTTGCTGAATTGGGATCTGAAAAGCTGATGTAGCTCTCCCCAGCTATCTGGTAGCTCTTGTTTCTTCATGAATTTTTTAGTATGATTCCCAGTGACTTGGAAATTTGATTCCTTTAGTACTTTTGACTGCATATCACGCAGAGTACATGCAATCTTATGACACATTTTATTAATAGATGTATTATCAATGTATCCCTGTTGTGGTATCCTCTCCATTTCCTTGGTTTTCTTATTACTGTTCTTAAACTTGTTCATCCTATTCTGCATCCCTCCTGTGGCTGTAGACAATTTTTCATTGGGAAGTTGAAATTGTTATCTGGCCAAATCTGCAGTGCTGTCCCATCAGGGGAAAAATACCTTCCTGATCCTTGCTGTTGATCAGCTTGTGTCCTGAAGCATGATGATTGCTCACTATTGTTATTTTTAAACCTGACTAATGCAGCTACATATGTTACTCTTCCTTATATAAACACATAATCCTTTTTTAATCTTGCTGAAAAAATTTGTCTGTGTAATATCTTGTGGTAGAGAATTCTACAGGCTGATTTACAGATAGCATTAGAAAAGGTCTCCTGACAATCAGTTAAATGTGCTGCCTCTCATGTTGAATTGCCCCTTGGTTTTCTTATGTAGCAGGGTGCGTGAGGAGCTTAGTTAATTTCCATTCTATTTGTTTTATACATCTATAATCCCTTCTTGCTTTTGTTTCTAAAATAAACAGTCGACCTTTAAAACATATCATTTGTAAATCCCCCTCTTGTCTGCCTTTAATCAGTTTATACTTCTGGAGTTTAGTTTTGTTCTAGTTTTCTTGCTGAGATGAGAAGATCAGGAGAGTGGTGCATTAGTGTGAAAGCTGTGGCAGATTTACATAATACCACTTTACTTTTATTGTGCTTTATCCTTTGTTCATACATTCAAACATGTTTTCTATTGTTCTCTGCCTGTGCACAAACCACCTCTTCAGTGAAATAGTATCAGGCTTTTTGGATGAGTTGATGGTGGAATTTCACTGTTGTAGGTCACTATCTTGTTCTTTATATTGCCACCAAGGTGTATGTATAGTTGTTTTCATCTGCTTTTCTACTGTGTTAGTGGCTAAGAGCCTTTTCAAAGGTTGTCACTGCTAATATTTTAATAATGAGTGTTACTGGGCTCATAAGCAAACTTCTCCACCTCCTTGCTAGTTATATTGGGGTTTTGTTGTTCTATAGGGGATAGTAAACTTCACTGTGTTTGCTCCTAATCCCTGGAATATTCTGTTAGTTGTATCTTTCCATCTTATGACCTGGCTATCTTCCCCTGCTTCTTTGCTTCCCACAGCTTTACAGTGTTACTGGCACAGGAGAGCATTTTCACTTGGCTACAATTTTTTTTTCTTGATAGCTGCTTGTGAGCAACTTAAGAAATAAAATGCTTTGTGTACTAACAATGCGCAGTAGTTGGGAGGCAGTTTTGCTGTGGTCCATAGTCACTTGAGTGTTATCTTTGTACCCATCTAATCCTTTCCCTCAGAGAGAACAGGTCTCATAGCTCTGTAAATGAAGTTACCCACCTGCTGTTTTTAATAATGCGTTAGTGCTCCTCATCAAGAATTATAAATGTTCAAGATGCGTTGCAAGCCTCCAAAAGGTGTTTGTCCCCAGAAATACCTAATGTAGGTAACAGTGCTGCAAACCACAGCACTGTATATAAGATAAACTTTTATTGTTGCCCATTTTACCCTGGGTTTTGTGCTCTGAAACTTCCACTAATACCATTGCATTTTATCGATGGATAATTTGTGTTATAGTTATCTATAGTTTTATTACTTCATGGCTGAATTAACCTTTGACTTGCAAAACAACAAAGACAATCATTATTTATTACGCATGGGCTGTTCTCTCCAAAGTGAAGAATCAGTGCGTCTATAAGGAGCAATAGTCAAAGAGTTGAGTTGTACGTACTTGGGCTGTCTTTGAATTTGTTGGGCAGTTCATGTGCTGCTCTACTGAGATTGAGGACAGACAGACAGTTGTCATCTTTGGCATGGAGCGAGCATTTCCTAAAGCCAAAGCTGCCCTGAACAACAACCATCCCTGAGTTTAAAATACTTGGGGGTCAGAGTTTCTATACCTTCCCTGTGCAGCTATGGAGGGAAGTTACAAAAGCCTGCTGAATTTATCACTTCGTGGTGATTTCTTCTTGGCAGAGTGAGAAAGATGAGTTGCTTAACTTCCAAATGAGATGAATAAAATTCTCAGTGGGATTGAATTATTTTTAGATGTTGTATCATTGAGTTTTCTTATTCCAGTGTTTGATGCTTTTGGCTGAGATGATGAACCTGCTCTGAACCTACTCCACACGCTTGATTGTGTGTGTGCTTGTACTCTCTCTCTCCCCCCGTTTCTCTGTTCCATCCCTGTTCCCCTAAACCTGTGGTTCTGAGGGAATTTGTACTGAGCTTTGTTCCAGTAGGTGTGGACCATCAAATCTGTCTCTTGAGGGATTAAGGCACAATTCTTCTACGGTTATTCTCTCACTGGACTCCTCTTAAAATATGTCATTTACACAGTACTGATCTTTTCAAATTGCATCTTAGCTAATTTATCCTACCAAATATTTTGTACTTTTTTTATTAAGAACGTAGTCTCATAATTTCTGGCAGTTTGGGTAATAAGTTTACATCTCTTTGTCTGACGGTGTTTGTTTAAGCAGTAAAATTCCCACTGTTTTTAAAAGTGTTCCATGATGATTCTTAAAGCTCAACCACGTTGTTACATTTAGGCATAAGAACCAAACAGCAGTGTATTTTGTGTTGAAGTAAGTATTTAAGAGAAATACCTAGACAGTAAGAAAAGAAGTAAGGGCAGGGTGTGTCTTTAATGGTACAAGCTACAGGTATTAGCATTGGCAGAGATTTCTTCTCTAAAGAAGAAAAAGGAAAAAAAACTTTCAGTTAGATGGTATTGTTGCAGATAGAAGTTTATTTTTCATCACTACATCTTTTTTTTATATCTGCATTCAGTATTTAAAAGTATTTCCGTTGGCAAATGGAAGTCAAAAAGCTCTGCTCAGTTCTGGCATGTGTGAATTTTTCATGCTGCTCCCAGGCTGTCCATCTGTAAGCACTGGCCCTGCATGAACCGCCAGCAAGGTGCAGAGAGCAAATATTGCAAATGTTTTCAAGTCTTTTGAGGATGACCAATAAGTACACTCTTTGTCTGAACAATTTTTATCCTTGAGTATGTTCTTAACCTAATTTTTTTTTTTTGTATAGTCAAGTCTGGATAGCCTTATTCAACCCCAGATAGCATATCTATTTCATTAAGGAATAGATTATGTTCAATTAAACCAAGAACGTGTTTCACTAATGTTAAAGCAATGCCAATTTAAAATTGTGCATGCACACAAAGATGAATATTCATGGTCCCTCTCTGAGTGGGATTTGGAATGATTCAATATAAATACTTTTCGACCCCTGCTGAATTTGGTCAGCTTTGTCTTATTTGCCCTTAAGGGGAGAAAAACATGTTATTTCATGTTTGCAATTTGAGTAGCCTGAGAGGTACTGGAATGAAGCCAGGGTCCACCAGATCTGAATCCCTGTAGTTGGGTTTGTTACCTTTTATGCTGAGAGGTCAGAATATATGAAAGTGCCTTTGAAAGGGCTATACATCCTCTACTTGAATTCCAGCAATGGCCCCAAGAGAAGCCCAAGAGCATATATTGATTACGGGGTTTTTTCAAAGGCACTTTTTCAATACCAGGACCAAGAAAAGTGCAGGAACATGGGTAGAGTTTGAGTGGCACACAGAGCTAAAAGCACTTCTTCCCTTTTGACAGTGCCTTTTCCCCCAGCATGCTATGTAGATTTGTGGGGTTTTTTTTGCAGTATCTAGCTATCAGGCCTTTTCTTTTCCACTTTATTTCCTATTTCAGGAGAGTATAGCAGCCTTCACCCCTGAGGAACCTGCTGGCTGGCAAGCTTCAGAAATTGAAGGGCAGCCTTAAGCGTAGCACTCCCTTCAGATGCAGAAAACAGATTCCCTCTTCCTTTGTTCCCTGTAGCACCATCCCACAGGGCATCCCAATTTCTCTGTGCTGCCCGTGGACAGGCACGTGTCAGGCTCTGGTGTGTGTGAGCAGGTTGTTTCCTACACAAGTATTTGGGGGAGGATGATCTGCATGTGCTGGAAAGATCCTACAGCCAGCATCAGGTATGGATAGGCTTTCAGTAATATATCACCATCCAAATCTCAATGGAAGAGAGGAGACAGGCCATCTTGCTGTGTTTGCTGAAGGTGTCATGGGTGTGGGCCTGGGGAACTGTGGATTTGCTGGGATTTTTTTTTTTACACTTGACAACTGAGCAGGACTCACTTGGTCGTTCATTGAAAGAAGCAGAGTGAGAATGAGTGTGAGGAGAGAGAGAACCCACCTACCAGTGTGTACGGAGAAGGGAATTGTGCAGTTCAAGAAGGGTTAGGATACAGGAGTGAATTGTGTGGAAGACGAGGGACCAACTGAAAGTAAAGGGACCAAGAATAACAGAATGAGGAAAGATAGAGGGGGGTTGAAGGGTGTGCTTGTTTAAAGGGAACAGGATTTTGTTTCAAAAGGAGCACTGAAAGTATGGGAAGATAAAGGCAAATATGAGACAGGAAAATTGGTTTAGAGATGCTTGCAGTGTATGCCTTGAGCCTGACCAAATGCGGGCTTTGCTGTTTGGAAGCAACTTCTTTTCCAACAATTAACCTGGCATCCACTGATGAGAGGGTGATAGCCCATTCCTTTGAATACTGTAGAATCATAGAGCCGTCCAGGTTGGAAGGGACCTTGAAAGATCACCTGGTCCAACCTCTTGTGGGAAAGGGAGCCTAGATTAAATTATGTAGCACCCTGTCCTAATCGTAGATAAACCTCATTTTCTTCCTGAAGAGGTGAAAGAGATGTGAGATTTGTCAAACTAAAAGATTACAGATAAAGTCATCTTTTGTTGTGATGGCCTAATTCTTATGAGTCTGAGAGGTGAACAAGTCTTGTACTTCAGCCTGGCTGAGTCACCTGGAGCCAATAAAACACTTTTGCTTTGTTGGTGTTCTGCACAGGAAAGAACAGGAGATCTTGTTTGTCTCCAATTTACTGATTTCTGTATTACAGGAGGAGCTGTGGGCAATATCTGTCACCTGTCCTAAATGCAGCTTGTGGAGGAGGCTTGCCTTGCAAATGTGTTCAAAATTAGCTGTACTCAACTTCTATCCTAGCAAAACACGGATGATGGGAGAGAGGGCTGGCCCTAGCTGGCTATTGCTGTCACTAGACCTTTATTAAAGTAAGGCTGTAGATCTGGTTCAATCCACGCCAGAAGAACATTCACTTTGAGCAAATTCTACCAACCTATAGTCAGTTTATAATATTCTCAACAAACGTGGTTTCACTCACATGTGTTTGGTAAATCTCCTGATAGCAGTGCACAGGGTATGGTGGCTCTGTGCAGCTGTTCTGTGAAGGAGCAGAACAGATTCGGCCAGTAAAATGTTGCTTAATCCTATTGGATTAAGAATCTCTGTATTTGCTTTGATCATGCCAAAGAATGTATGTGCATGTATGTCTGCAAGCCCTGGAAATACTTTGACGCAATATGGTTTATTTAAAATGCATATTATGCTCAAAGTAATTTAAAGGGCTATAGGAGAAAATCAAACGTGCAGGTATTGAAATATTTCTGTGATTTCCCCACACGTACAGATGCACACACCCCTTTGTATATCAGTGGTCAGATGTACTCGTGCTACACTATTGCTAATACAGCAGTAGCTCTTGATGATATCTACAAGGAGAGAACTATAAGGAGAGGCTGAGGGCTTGTTTAGCCGAGAAGGAAAAGGCTAAGGGGTGATATAAGGCAGCCTACTGCAATGAAGAGGGGAATTACAAAGATGATGGAGCCAAACTTTTCCCCATAGTGGCAGATGCTATAATGAGGCAGTTGCTGCAGATTGCTGCTTGGGAGGTTTTTGTTGAACACAAGGAAGACTTTTCTCACTGGAAGGGTAATGCAGCACTGGACTGAGGTGCCCAGAGAGGTGGTATAATCTCCATCACCAGAGGTTTTCAAGACATAGACAAAGTCAGCATTAGGCTGACCTAGTGTTGGCAGTACACCCACATCGAGCAGGAGACAGGCTGGATGATCCCCAGAGGCTCCCTCCAAGTAACAAGTCTTTGGTCTGCAATTGTTGGTGCACAGTTGTAGTTCAGAAGACAGATTACATGAAGATTTAGTATTTTTAGATCACAGGTAGATTTTTGAGTTGAGTTTTGCTTCAAAGCAATACCAGAACTGGTATCTGAAGTCACTAGTATGTGAAATCTTTTGAAATTTTCAATTCTGGCTAGTGAGACTACTGAAATTACAAATTATTGTAAGACTTACCTGCTATATGTAAATTAAAAAGGACAACCTGGGTGCAACTGTGGGTGCAATAGAAGCTCATAATAAAAGACATTTTTTACTCTTAATCTGACCAAGAATTAAAAATACGGCATGTAAAGGGAAGGTAGGAACAAATACTGATATCTAAGACTACTCCTTATTAAATTATAATTGTGGGGTTTTAGGTCTCTTGTATAATAGTTGGAATTCATTGAAGTGCACCTGTAATGTGAGTAGTGCTAATTATTGCAATTTGAAGCTATCACATACTGGAACTGTCATTGACAATCTAGCCCTGCCTTTCTTCCTGCTCAGAGGAATCCCAATACAGCACTTTCTGTACAGCAATCCCTGCTGAGTTTGGACTAAGCGACAGTGCATTGATTGATTTATTACTGGCATCAGTTTCCCTGTTTCACTTCTGCACTTTCTCATTTTAGGGCTTCTTCAGTAAACGTCTGAAAGGGTCCATCAAGAGGACAAAGAGTCAGTCAAAGCTGGACAGGAACACAAGTTTCCGTCTCCCATCTCTCCGCAACGCTGATGACAGGTAAGGTTCAGTGCATCTCCCAAAACAATCTCTCCTCATCCAGAGGCACTTCGCAAAATCTACATGCAGCATGCGCATGCACTCACAGAATGACAGCAAGGAAGAGGATTTATTGTTAAACTGGCAGATGGGTGTTTTTTGGGCTGACTCTGGTATGTTAGAAGTTATTTAGTATACAATGTACTGCTGACACAGGACTGAAAACTTTCACGGCTCTTAACAGCTGATGAAAAGTTCAGGTTAAGCATATGGACTCAAATACCTTTTTCTGCATCTGTTTCAAATAAGCTGCAGACTTTAAATTTCATGATACAAAACCATTGGATTGATCAGCTTTAGAGAAACTTGCCTTGATGCATGCAATACTTATCCACAGATCAGTGTAGCGGCCAATATGACAGATTATGCTGGTGCAAGCAGATCAGTTCAGCTAGCACTGGCAAAGCACAGAGAGGTACAGTGCAGTTCTGGCACATTAAGAATCCTTGCTAATGTCAGTCGATTGTATAGTTACTGCAGTGTTACTACAATGAACAGACGGTCTGTTTTTCAGAAAACTGGAAAACTCAGTAACTTCTGACCATCTTAGTGCTCCATTTGGTATATTCTTGCTTGTTTAGTTTCTGGCTGGCAATTCAGGCTGGGAACGGATTGTATATGAGGCAAGCAAAAGCTCATACACACAGTTTTTCCTAACTATTTGTAAAGTGTCTTGATTGTTTTCATTAAACATTACTCTGCGTTACATTCCACAGTAGCCCAGCAGGAGAACTAGACTGAGTGAAAAATAGGTTGCCCTGTACTTAAGGCCACGGCAGGCTTCTGTGATTTTACACTGTTTAGTGCATTTTCCTTTCTCCTTTAGCTGAGTTGAATTCATTAGTTGTATCTGTCATGCTGTGCTGCTTCAATCAATGGTGCTATCTTCTTCATCTGAAAAGCAGCATCATAAAATCATGGAGATAGCAAGGCTTCGGATGTTAGAGCTCTTGTTAACTTCAGGAGTTACAGAAAAGACTGCTGCTTACCAAATATGACTAACGATGTGGATGATGTTGCTCCTGTAGTCATAGTAATGTCCACGCATTCTGTTTTGAGTCAAGTTTTATTATAAATCCCTATTTTCAGGAAGTTGCAACATGGCTATAAAAAGCAACTCAGTGAGCGTAAGCATGTTAAATAATGCCACCATGTGATAAAGTACCTGTTATTTTTACCGTTGTTTGTAACCAGCTTTGCTTGAAGTTTCCTTAACTTCGTACTCATGGTGAATGTGGACTGATGATACCTCCTTTTGCAGTGTAAGGGAAATGCTGTCGTTCTGGGAAAGCAAATAAATTTAGCTATAATTAATCCTTATTAATATTAATAAGTTAATAATTAACTTTGGCTTAAGACACGATATTATACACAGCAAAGCCACCTTCTCTTTAAAACTGAATCCCCTTCTACTCCCTGCCAGTGTGGGCATGAATTGTCAACTAGACCTGAATGAAATGTGGATTTTCTCTGATTGCTTGCAAAGCATTAAATCCAATGCATGTGGTGATGGCATTAAGCATGGCTGGTCTGTTCTGTCAGTCCTCTCAAGCCTCCTCGGCATGGATTTAAGAAGAAGGATCCAGGAGCAAATGAACTGAGAAGTTCCAGTGGCAGAGTCCATGTAGAGGTTTGGGGGACAAAGCCCTGGCAAGCCAACGATGTGTAGGATGTTAGACAGGGACAAGCTGGTGGTTGCTCTTTACTTTGATACGGTCACCTTCCTCCTTTGGCCTGCTACGCTAGCCTTATAGCAATGCATCTTGCGTCTGTAGGGCAGGAGATGGGACAGTGTTTTAGGGGTTTTGTGACTTGATATGGTCGCTTGCTACTAATGGAACAAAGAATTTTTGATAACCAGTCCATGTGATCCTCCTCCTTTCAGAGGTATGTGTGCTGAAGTGAACAGAGGGCACGGTTTGGAGGCAAGGGACATCATTTGAGGGTAGCCAAGCTATGTGGAAAGCAAGCTGAGCTGAAGTTTATTTGGAGATAAATCTTTGTACAAATGAATATTGCTGTTCAAAAGCATGAGCCTCACCTCAAGCTGGTTGAAGCCTCGTGCTGCAGGTGAGGGTCACAAATTGCTGATAAGTTCTTTTTGGAAAGAAAGCATATCAGCACTACTCAACCTTGTAGTTACCTTTTGTTGGAAAGATTCAAGGTTTAATGGAGTTCTCTTTGCATTTGTGGTCTAATCAGGCAGTGCACCAATTGAATATACCAACTTCGAAAGTTTATGGTTAGAGATATTACTTTTCTCATGGTATTTTATAAATAAAACCATAAAGGAAATTCAGTTCCACCATAAAGTGAAACTTGCCAATAATTTCTCCCTTCCCTCCCATATGTTTCAGTCTGTATCTAAGGGCACCTGAAAAATGCAATTGGGTGGGTAGAATAGCAGGAAAAACAACTTGGAAGCCGTGTGGGAATGGAGCACTGAAGATGAGGAACAGCTTAACATACTGGGAGGAGATGGGCTGGAGGGAAGAGGAGGCTAAAAAGATTGATTTGTGTTTAGAATTATGCTGTTGTTTGGGACTTTTTCCAATGGGACGAATCAGGTACAACTGTTTCTGCATGAAAGAAGGTAACACATAGCAGCTGACTTTTAATTCATGAGAGGAAATTGCCATTCTCTCACCTTCTGCTCTCCCTGCTTTCTGTATGAGTCTCGATCTGTTGCAGTAAAAACTTGCCTGTCCTACCCCGGTGAGTCAGCCCTTTCCCATTTTAAGCAGGTGATGCTAAGTGATGTCATGGTGTTTATACAGGTTTTCAGGACCAGGTTGACTGATAGGATCTACCTTTTCTTGCTCTGACAAATACAAGAGCCCTGCCTTCAAAGAAAGTATCATATAGCTTTATAAATCAAAATTATGCAAGGATTACAAGGAAATAGAGGCTGCTGTCATGTTGCTTTTCTCATGCTTTTGAGGTGTTTGGGTCCTGTTAAGAAACAGGAGATGTTTATAGATAAATACCTATAAAATTCTGGAGTAAGGAAGATTAGTTATCCTGGTACACATCAAAATTTGGGATGCTATAACACTGTATGCCATTCCAGATGGTGACAGAGGGTGGATGCTGTCTGTTCAGAGTTGATTTAGAATAGAAAGGATTCAAGAATGCTGTAGGAAGGAGTGAAGGAGATAAGTTGCAGATTTCTTCGTAATCAGATTTTCTGTTTCAGCAGAAAGCAATTGGCCAACCTACTTTTTCTGGCTTTTAAACTTCGTTTCAGTGTTGACTGGGTTAGCGGATGGGGAGAGGAGAGCTCTGCGATGCCCCTCCAGAAATGAGCACCGTGGGTCAGCATCCAGGTGTCCTGTATGAATCCACAGCCTCTCAGTCTGTATCACTTCTATGACTCCAGATTCAGGTTGTTTGCTGGGCGGTCTGTTTTATTTGAAAACTCATGGTTTCTCTTCACAAGGCACTAACGTGAGAATTCTTAGACTCTGCTCGGTTGTGACCCACGCCAGATGTGAATGAAGCTCTTCAGACATGTGGCCAGTATGGCATCTCACCAGGTTATCAACAGCTCTCGCCATGAAGCTATCTGGCACCATGTTACCGTATCATCTTTCACAGCTTTTCTAGCCTGTTTCCCACTGCATTCTTTGAGCTCTTCAACCCACACATTTGTGTCTAACATTTTCTCAGTGTCAGTAATGTATAAAACATGTAAAAAAGCATGAGAAAAGACTTAAGGAAAACATTTGAACAGAGAGACTAAATTAATATTTTCAGTTCGCAGACAGGAATTTGAGAGTGTTTCCAAGTGGACTGACAGTTCTCGCCTCAGTTTTGTTTATGGTGAGGGAGCGAAGATGGTTGAGACTGGCTGCATATGGTCTCAGCGACTGCAATAAAGCTCTGCGGACAGCTGGGAGGGTTTTGCCCTCTTGGGATTTACTGCCACGTGGGAATCCTCCTGCTTTACTAAAAGTCATTTTATGGCATTATCAGATAGTCGTAGACAAGCACAGGATCCGTTGTGTGCTTGCTCAGAATGGGCTCCAGCAGGTTGCAGGGAAACGGGTAGCCATGGCTCTGGGGTTCATGGTGAAACGGTATCGCTGCCCAAATGACAGCTTTTTCTACTTTCGGTAAGTTCTTGCTCCTCCCTCCTGGTTTCTTTGCAGTATGAAAATAGCACAGATCATATAAATAATAAAAGCAAATCTTGCCGTTTTTTCGTATTCGTTCATTCTAATTTAATGCCGGTTTTCAAAAAAAGGTGGGTGATTTTTATTCGGATTTAGACGTAAGGATAAAAATCTGTGTTACACAATGCTTTATTAAGGCTTGACTCACTCAGAGCTTGTATTCATTCAGCGTATCTGTTTCTATCTGCATACTGGAGTATGGGGAAAGGGGAGGAGTGGTTTGTTTCCGGAGAAACGTCTCACTCCTGTTTTGGTGAACGTATTTCTTTCAGCCAGTTTTTTCAATCCTCATGCAGTTGTTTGTTTTTCAGTGAAAACTGAACAAGATCTCAATGTTAAGCTTATTGTTGCAAACCTTCGCCTTGGTGCGAGACTGCTCTGTCCCACCTGCAAGCTCACTTGACCCCTGTATAAAAACATACTTCTTAACGGCTGATGCTTTTCTGCAAACTCCAAGCTCCTCCACATAGCATTCATCTATAAGTCACTTAGTAGTGAAATGAAACTGCATCAGTTAAGCACCTCTGGTCCAGCAAAACAAAATAATTTGAAACATTAATAGCAGAGACCACAGTTACAGTAGAGTGAGGAGGACGCTACCAATGTGAAATTCAGCAGCCTGTTTGGCTGCGCCATATGAGGTGTCTGTTAGACAAGCTGTGATCTGTAGGGAGAGCAGGCAGGCAGGGAAGGGCTTTGCAAATCCAGGATTCAAACGATAAGGCTTTGGGTAGGGCCTTGCAAGAAAAGACCGGAATCTCAGTGGAAAGCTAAAGCAATATGCTCAGAAAAAGCCAGCGTTTAATTGTAGCTGAGTAGAACTTGCATCTAAATAAGTTGCCCTAAGTTTCTGATTTTAAAAAAAAAATTAATGATGAAACTGGTTAGACTTGTAGAATTGTTGACCAAGTCATAGGATGTTCTGCTAATTGGCAGTTGGAAAACGAAGCGGGGTGTGGTGCCTACAAAATGAACACTTGCATTGGGAAACCTGATGCTGCAGCACTGGTAGAGCACACCTGTATTGCAGACAGTAGGGTCCAGTGCAGCAGGGCTGGGATTTTGAATAGCAGAGCTGAGCAGAAAGTTCACTGCATTACAGTCCAAGGTCTCTCCTGTGACTTTGTGAGTGGCTAAGTATTGAATTCAACTTTCTGATCTCGGGGAGTGTCTCTAAACACACGGGTATTGTGCTGGAATTATTTGAAGCATGCAGACATACAGTTTCGCGTAAGACCAGTGGAGACATGGCTTTAGCCGGGTGCTTGGGCTGAACAAAAAACTCTTCAGAATTCTTTGCCTTCACACCAGTTTGGTAAAGGAAACAGATTATGGGATTCTGTTCCTTGGTAGTTCATTTCTATACATTTATTTTTTATCTCTTGGATTATTTATGTCCACAGGCTTGTTTTCCAAGCAATATAGTGCTCTCCCTGGTAAGTTCAGTAATTGAAAGTCTTTTGTGCTTTGTAGGTTGGCTTTTAAATAGGTCAAAATCAGCAGGAGAGCTTCATAACCAGAGCAATTAGGATTTTAACCCTTTATTCTACATGCCTTATAGACAGTAGAATATAAAAGAAGTCGACTAATAGGCTGCTGTGTGCCATGGGCAGCCACTGAAAGCCAGAGGTTTCTAGTTCCCGGCTTACAACAGAGATCTTCCTGAAGTGGAAAATTACTGAATTATGGTGTGCAAGGAGAGAGGGTCAGCTTGGGGTTGGGCCAGCAAGATGGTGTTGTTGAAGAGATCTTTTTCAGTAGCAGTCGCATGTTGCTGCCAGGTCAGTGGTTTGGGGCATTGGCTGGGCTCTGATTTAGAAGGAAATTGTGCAGCCCTGAAGACCAGTACTCCAAAGCATGTGAAAAGAGGTGAGAAGTTTAAAATGTTCCCTGATGTGCCCTTCCTCCACCTGCTTTTCCCGTTGGAAAGAAATTATGGAGAATACCTATGTAAAAATTGTTCGGTGCTGTTGGTAACTCTTTGCTCTGGACTCCTATGCCGTCCTTTGCAATCTTTTTGTTGTGTGCAGCAGTAGAAAGAAAAAGCAGCAGGGGAAAAAAAAAGTTGATCATCAGAGGTTGACTGTAATTTAAAACAGGATTTGTGTTGTTAATGGAGCTGTTTAACAGAAACAGATTTGTACAAACAACCCTTCCCCCACCTTTTGCATGTGTGATCTTCCTGTTTACAGTAATCTGCTTCTCTGGGATTACCTCTCTCTTAACAGAGACTCTAAGCAATACTCATTTTACCAGTAGCTTCCTACCTAATACAGGAAAGACCCTGTTAAGCCAGCCCCTGTGGTGGACATTGGGAAGTAAGTTAGTGGCATCTATGCGAAAGGGAAGCCAGCAAGCAATTTTCTTTCATTGTTACTTATAGCTTCAGAATATCAGATGAGGCTTTAAAGCAGCAGAGAACTATTATTTCTGTATAATTATTGCCTATATTGATTGGGATGCTGCTGATTTAGGCACAAGTCAATGATTTGCTTTGCAGATCTATCAATAGATGAAATATATACCATGGTGCTTACAAATGCATGTCCTTGTGTTTGTAAATGTGTGTGGTTGCATCTAACCAACAACTTCATGACATTGCTGTGGTGTTTATGGAAGATAAAGTGCCAATTCTAAGCCACTTAATCAGTTTATTGAGCTGTTTTAAATATGGTAACTTCAAGGGATTGCTCAAACAGGTAGACGTTCCTCTGCCCCAGGACCCTGAGTCAACAAAACTAACCATGCTGTAGCTGATTTGTAACAAAACAGAATGTTCAAAGCTAACTAGTTAGAAGAGCAATGAAGCAGAATAGGTGCTACTAAAAGATTTAACTTGCAAGATGGGATATGGAGGCATGGCGTACAATTGCTGTGTGTACCTGCCTTTGCCCTCACTGTGTCCCCAAAGGCTGTTCGGAGGCATTCTTGGAAGATGCCTCGCTCTCTCCTGCTGTCTTTAACTGTCCAGGTCTAGTTAAACTCATTGTAGGAAAGGAAGAGGAGGGACTTCTTTCTTTCTGGAAAGGTCCCCTTTTGCCAGATCTGCAGAGTGGCCTCCCCGCGCCTGCTGCATCTCCCGGCTGCCGGCCCCCCCTAATCTCCTTACAGGAGGCTGCACCATGGCAACACGCACCCGGGAGCCTCTTGGTGTCACCCGCGGGGCCAGGTGGGAGCACAGTCGATGAGGAGAGAGATTTCTTTACTGGTGCGGCTGTGACTTTTCTTCTTGCCCCAGCATACCTGCCTGACATGATGCTCGTCTGAAATTTGTAACCTAAGGCTTGAGGAAGAACTCCTCGTGGATTTTTGTGCCTTTTTTCCTCTCCCAGCAGGATTTATTGTCTGAGATGTAGCCCAGAGAACGAAGTTTGAAAGGAAGGGCTGTGACATGTGGCACCACTATGATTTGGGGATGCACTGCTAAGTGGCTGTACAATTGTTTCATGTAGGTGTGCTTGATTTGTCTTACTCCAAGTGCAGCCTCCGCTTAACTGGGATTTGTAAAATCTCTTTTTCTTTTGCCTTTATTTGGTAATTCTTTTTCCTTCCCTCCTCTTTCCCCTCTTTGTGACCACTCCATGCTTGCTTTCTCTGACAAGGAGCTAAGGCGGGAGTTGGCTGCAGGCTCTCAGCCAGCTCCCCTGCATCATGCACCTAAGTACTTTGTTAGGACTGGAATTTCTGAGAGTTTGGGATAGGGACAGAAGCCAAGTGACCTCAGCAGTGCTTTCTTGAGAGGAGAAATTAGAGAGGATTTTGCAGAGATGATATTAAAGTGGTATATTGTGGTGTGTTTATTTTAGACTGCCCTACCTTAACTTGCAGCAAGTGTTCAATTATACATGACTGAGGTTTTAGGTTTGCGTTGGTACAGCTGCTGCTGTAACCTGTTATAACAAAGCATGCACAGTGCAGCCAACGCGTTTGTACCAGTGCTGCTGTTTTGCATTTGAAATCAGTGTCTTTGTAATATTCCTCTGATGAAAGGTTTTTGCTGCCTGCACTTAGGTCTTTCAATATATTGAATAGGAACAAAGTTCTCCCTTACTATTTAATAAGTCTTCGTACATGAATCTACTAGAATACCTTCAGCATTTCATTTTGTACAAAACAGCAGTCAGATGAACTCTGCTTGTTGCTTTACATGCATCCTTCGTGATACCCAAGTTTTTGTTAAGCAGCCTTAGAAGTACTGAAGACGCCTTTTCCAAATGTTTTTTTTCCTTCTGTTTCCCCGCAAGATTGCTCAAGGGTAGGAGGAATTTGATTTTGCTAAGGTTACAAAATATGAGGATTTTTTTATATACAATATGCAAGGGAAGTATATAAAAACTACTTATTTTTAAAGATTAAGGAAGCTGTTAGAGGTAGATGTGCTTTTCAATCTTCCATAAATACATTTTTTAAACATTTTCCATTTGATACTAAGCCTTGATACTGGGAATTGAATAAAAGAGGAAATACTGTGAGGACAAACACAGGTGAGAAAGCATCTTTTCAGAGCATTGCTTTTCTCTGCGTAATGTATAGACAACTGATGCCTTTCTACTTTAACATCTGTTCTTTGTGCTCAGTCACACTTGGTGGATGTGAAGCCGTATTTATGGACACACTTTCACAGTCACTGAACAGGCATAGGGACCAGCACGACTTCAATACCTTAACAAAATCTAGACCTGCCAGGTAAACAGCTCCTTTTCTACTAAGCTGGGACTTGGTGCTCTTCCTCCTTGTTGGTCATCTGTGAAGGCTTTGACTGAGTTCCAGCTAGAGGAGAAATAAGATGTGTGTGCACATCATGTTTGTCTTTTGAAGTAGAAATGCTAGTTGTGCCTAAAGTATCATATGACTTTATTGCAGAAGCTTGTAGTCCAGCAGGTGTCAGTTTGGCGTCAGAGGGAGCACAGGTGAAGCTGCTGTCACCTATAAATTGAGCACATTTTACAGTGCTGTTTGACAGCAGAGCTCCCTACTATGCACGAATGTTGCATTAAATCAAATTGGAAGAATACAGAAAGTGTTAGAGCACTTTTTATGATGTTGCTGTTGGTTGCAAAATGCTACAGCATAGTGGAGGGAGGGATATGTCTTTGAGAAGTATTCAAGAACTGGTGGGGGCAAAGAGAAGACTGCCTTGATAAAAAGGTACTGTGAATATGGGAGATGCCAGCTCTGGTAGAGCTCAAAGATTTACAGGCCAGTCAACTGAAAAAGAGAAGCAGTGTGTGTTAGTGAGGGGAAGTTAGAAGAGAATGGAGGTATCAAAAAAACGGGGAACTGTTAAAACTGGAAGAAGGAGCTGAAGAAGAAAATGTAAAATTTAAATGTAGGTAACGGATTTGATCATTGTGAATTGGGAAATAATTTGCATATTTTACTTCAGTGTAAAGGCTTTGTATATTAAGAAAAATCAAGTGCATTGCGGGGGGATCGTCTGCTCCAATGAGAGTAGCTATCATTCTGCATTGGTTTAGATTTTTAGATATTGGTGTGCTTTTTGCTGTTAATACACAACATTTATCTAGTAATCTAGATAGTAGAAAATATTTTCAGTAATATATCCAAACCTATCTATGAGGTTTCTTTAAATTTTAGCAGTTAAGTTCTGAACTTTTTGTTTTGCTGTTGTTCTTTCACTGATGGCTCAGCACCTACAATTTCTAGGTCAGTGGGAATGAACTTCCTGGGCTTGTGTAGGTGGGTATTTCCTTCGGAGTCTGGGATGATTGGCCTCATGTTGTTTTCATAAGGTTTACAGACTAATTGTAGAAGTTGTCCTGAATAAACACCAACAAGTTGCAGCTTCCTCTGGGATCTTGCCAACTCTTTTGGTAATTGTGCGAAAACTAATGTTTCCTTTCCCCCTTCTTCTCCTACAGGTCACGTGGATTGCCAAAGCTGAAAGAGTCCCGTTCCCATGAGTCTTTACTGAGCCCAGGCAGCGCCGTGGAGGCCCTGGATCTTGGGTCAGAAGAAAAAGTCTTTGTCAAACCACTTCACAGCAGTATCCTTGGACAAGACTTCTGCTTTGAGGTAAGAACGCTCTCCAAACACGCAGCAAATTATATACTGTCAGTCAGTCTGAACCCTTGCAGTACGCTGTTCTGTGACTTTGTAGTTGGAGAACAGATCAGCAGCCGCTGCTATCCTGAGGTTTGGGTGGGGGCTGTCTAACCAGCATGCAATTTTAAAGTCCTTGAGGCTAATGGCATCAATCACTCAATGGAGAGAAATCTTTTTCAATTACTGCGTCTTCTAACTGAAAAATCTCTTTAATTTGATAAATACCTAAGCATTTGTAGTTTGCATGCAAATGTATGGTTGAAACATACTGTTGTTCATAAGCTGTGTAGTCATCCTCTCCAAATTCACCTAAAATTAAATTTAGAAAATATACCATAACTGAGAAATGTGATTTCCAGTCAGAGCCCCCTTCCATTAGCTCAGCCCATTTGCCAATTGCTAAAGGAGAAGCTTCAGTAATTGCAGACGTGTCCGTTGCACCATGGAGCAGGATGCAAAGAGCCTCTTGCTGTTTCAGCACAGGCTGCAGCACAGCAGCACGTGGCTCCTAGCTTTGCTTCAGACACAGGCTGTTTGTGTGAGCACAGTCCTACCTTGCAGGACTAACAGTGTATTTGTGTGTGCTGTTTGGATGCATCTTAAGGCCATCGTAATCTGTTGTGGCAGGGGGGGGGGGGGGGCTGGCTTCAGCAGAATTAGTCAGATGTGTCTGAACTTCTGGAACAAAGATCTGTTTACAACCTGGAAAACTGCTCTGGCAGAAAACCAGCATATCAGGCCCTTCTCCCTTGGGATGTATCCAGGAACTGTTCCTGTTCGCTTCAGTCTCATTCTTCTGGTTGGAAGCACTTTCCAGCTTTCTTAGGTTTGGGGAGTTGAGTAACAACTTAGGTCTGAGTCTGTTGCCTCAAACTGCTTTTTAATTGTGCGCACAAATGAATGGAAAGAGTAAATGAAGCTTGTCAAGCCACGTAAAAGTGAAAGAAACCAAGGTGGTTCCCTCCTGCGTGAAAGCAGAATTGTGTATGGCATTGAGTGTCGGGACTGCATCAGAGCATAACTCCTCCGGTTTGTTTTAGACCGTTGCTGTATATATGGACCCTTGGAAATATTTTTTGTTTACTGAAGACACTGTTTGCAGTGTGTTTTGCCTTCTATTAATACATTGTTAGTTCTGTCTGTCTCTATGCTGTTAGTAACCAAATCATCTGCTCTGGGACTTAACGGGGAATACTGCAAGCATTTAATAGCTATGGATCAATTAACAAGTGTTTAAAAAAAAAAATAAATTAACTGGTTAATTAAAGCCTTGTTTAAAAGCCTTTAAGAGGAGCCTCTGGTGCTCCTCATATGTTTCTTTAGTTTTATATTCATTTGCACTGACTTTTTTTTTCTCTCTACATTTTGTGGGCCTTTTAACCTCTCTGCCTTCTAGGCTCCCATATTGTTTTCCTGCCTTTTTCATATTTACTTTGTTGCTCAAGCATTGCTTATCTTCTTCCTTGCTTTTTGCAGCCTCTTACATGTCTCCTAGGCTTGCCTGAACTCAGCCTGTCATTTATATGTTCCAGGTAACCTACTCCAGTGGCAGTAAATGCTTCAGCTGTTCCTCTGCAGCAGAGAGGGACAAGTGGATGGAAAATCTACGCAGAACAGTGCAGCCGAATAAGGTAATAGAAACTGCAGAAATAAGATTACCAGGGGAATGGAGGTGGTATGATTGGATTTTAGTCCAGTGTACCACGGCTTCCCACAGATGCATGTGCGATTAATTTAGTCTGGGGAGAAGTCTGCTCATCAGTGTATCAAAAGCTGCTGTGTACTATTCTAGTGAGTGCAGTAGGTCAAACCTTTAACAAATAAATACATGTCGGCATGCTTCCTGATCCCTGCCCCAGTGCCTGCTCTCAGGCTGGATTTCTGATACCATGCACCTCAGAAGGATGGGACATGGCTTTCATAGGTTTCATGTTTTACTGTGGGGGCATAGTTTGGGGGGAAAAAAAAAAACACAAACACAAAAGGAGTTTGAGCCGAAGTGAGAAGGGGGGTCAAGTTATTGATCAGCTGGAAATAACTGATGAGTCACCTCCATAGTAGGCATACCACCTTTGAGGTATAACAGTGCTCTTGGAATTATTCACAAGAGTAAACAATGCAAGTGTGCCATGCCAGTCTAGCGGCTTTTGAGGGGCTCCTGTGCAGAGTGTTTGTTTTCTAAACCATTTCAAATACAGCTTTTTGAGAAGAAAAATGTTCTAGTCCCCACCTTTAACATACAAAAGACAGCCCTTTGACTCTACTTTAGAAAATGTCCAGTTTTGTAGAGATTCTGATTCTGAAGATCAGAGAATCTGATTCTGAATTCTGATTCTGTCCCTGCCTTGGACACAAAAGGCAGCCCTTTGCTGCTGCTTTAGAAGACAAAATGTTCATTTTTTAGGGATTCTGAATCAAAGCTGAGCTCTTTCTTCTGCACAGGACAACTGCCGTCGAGCTGAAAATGTGCTCCGTCTCTGGATCATTGAGGCAAAGGACCTGGCCCCCAAGAAGAAATACTTCTGTGAGCTGTGCCTTGATGACACACTCTTTGCCCGTACCACCAGCAAAACAAAAGCGGACAACATTTTCTGGGGAGAGCACTTTGAGTTCTATGGTCTCCCACCTCTTCACAGCATCACAGTTCACATCTACAAGGATGTGGAGAAGAAGAAGAAAAAGGACAAGAACAATTATGTAGGCCTGGTCAACATTCCCATGGCCAGTGTAACCGGTCGCCAGTTTGTGGAGAAATGGTACCCAGTCAGCACACCTACACCCAACAAAGGGAAATCAGGGGGACCTTCCATTCGGATAAAGTCACGTTACCAGACCATCACCATCTTGCCCATGGAGCAATACAAAGAATTTGCAGAATTTGTTACCAGCAACTACACTATGCTGTGCTCTGTGCTGGAACCTGTGATCAGCGTAAGAAATAAGGAAGAGATGGCTTGCGCTTTGGTGCACATTCTTCAGAGCACTGGGAGAGCTAAGGTAAGAACAGGCAGCTCCTGTCAAAACGACTCCCTCTTGCTGCTCGTAGGTGATATCTTTTCAGCTAGAAAGTAGGAAGCCTGGGCTGGCACGACCATGAGCAACAGCAGAAGTTGCCTGATGGGGTAAGGCTGAGAAAAGGGTCTCAAAAGTATTTGAAAAGACTTGGGCAATTGCATCTACCAGGAAGGCATGTAGATAGGCACGATACCAACAATGATTAAGAGTTAATACAAAAATTAGAGATGCTGTATACAAAGTATGAGCGGGAGTACTATGTAACTTCATGTTATTCTGAAAAGTTAGGGCCTGCACTTGAGTGTCAGGAACCTTTTCTGTATTTCTAAAATCATGAGACAGGATAAGAAATAAGTAAGCAAGAGATTAGTAAACTGGAGAATTACTTCTATAAATAAGTCTCTGGTACAATGAGCAGCAGAGTGCCATTGTTGATTCAGCGCTAACTCAGCTAATCAGCGCTAACATTGATTTGGTCAGCATTTGAACAGCCATTTGGAGAATCTTTACTCGGTTAATGGCGATCCCACCTGCCCCAAGGATGTTATTAGGACTTCTGGGTGCACACTGATGGTTCTCTGTGAGGCAGCAATTGGACTGAGCCTCGGTTTCTTCAAATAGATTGTGGGAGAATAACCTGTAGGTCTCGGGAAATTCTGAGAAGCATTAACAAGCATTGATTTGTCTGGATGCTGCCTGCCAAGTCAGTAGTACCAAGCTGTAGCCAGCTTCTTCAAGTAATGCCAGCTAGAGCAAGTTAACCACGACCAAACACAAGTTAGAGGGTTGGAGATGTCGAAGGATGGCCATAAGCAACATCCAAGGCACAGGCTAATTTAACTGCTCTGAAAAGGTCCTTTTATGTTTGCATAATCATATGTCACTCTAATGTTCTCCCCTTGATGTACATGTCTGAAAGGCTGGTGCTCTGTAACAGTGCATGATAGAAACTCGTTCCTTACCAAGCTGTTTGTGTGATCAGCAGAAGCTGGTAGCTGGGATAGCTCCTGTAGGGTTGTGTTGAAATCCTGCTGGAAAGCAGGCTCTGGATTCCTGCAGTGCTAGCTGCAACAGGTAGATAAATTAGTGCTACAACTTTGCCTTCCTAGTGCCTGAACGTTTGAACCTCTGTTTACTGGAAGCACTGAGCAGCTTAGGCTGCCATAACCTAAAGCTGCAAAGAGGGTACGTTTCCAGGTCGCACTGTGTTGGTGGTGATGCAGCTGGATGTTCCCAGGCTGTGCCAGGTGAAAATAATTCTCTCAGATTTTGCTAAAAAGAAACAGCAATAATGGATTGAAAGCCAAGAGTACTAAGTGCATTTTTTATCTGTAAAAAATGGATATATTTATAGATAAATATCATATATAATTTGTTCTGCACATTTAATACTCATATGGTAGCAGTGCATTCTGGCTTCTGTAGTTAATGAGGTTATGAAACCTTACTACAGCACTCTTTGAACTGTTTGGAGGATGTTGCTGTTTGCAACAGAACCAGCGAGTCACAGTTATCACTCAACCCTAATTCAGGGTGGTGTTTTGTTTTGCGGGGGTTCTTTTTGGGGGGGCAGTTAAAAAAAAAAAAAAGCTTCCTCTCCTGGAGAACTTTACAGTGGCTTAAATTGGATCTTGCAAAATACTGAGTATTTCTTGTGAAATATTGAGTGTCCTTGACTCACATAAAGTTATCACTTCAGGAAATAAGTATTACTGTAGAATTAGACCCTGTATCAAGAGGTTATTCACTGTATCAAGACTTGCTGATAGTTCATGCCTCAGCATTTGAATACAGTTCAAGTTAAACCGTATAGATCCACAGCAAGTATGTTAATTTTTTTCCCAAATCCTGAACCACTTTTGGTTTGTGAATTTAATTGATATAAGCCATTCTTATTTAAATTTAACCAAGCCGTAAGAACTTGTGCCTAACTTCCACCCTGGATTTTTAAATCCAAGTTTTTATGTAATACTCAGTATTAAAAGATAAATGTAATATCACTGTTTCTTTCAACAGACAAACCCACTGATAAACAAACTGGTGAGGGTTTCTGTTCAGGTTCTAAACTGAAACACAAGCTTGGCTGTAAAGGTTTTCTTTTAGAGACTTTTGCTTCTCCCTTTATAATTTGCGATCTATAACATTTATGAATACAATAAACGCAAGAGGAGCCCTAGCTATTTCCTTGGCCCATACTACATATAGCATCTGCACCCTTTGTCCCAAGATGGGCAATTGTTTCAGTAGTCCTCTGGCTCCTCTGTTTATCCTTCCTTCTTGGCTTCTGCAGTTAGCCTGGCATGACCGAGTCTGGTTAAAGTAACCTCTTGCCATTTGACCTTTTTCTTCAGGACTTCTTGACAGATTTGGTGATGTCTGAGGTAGATCGTTGTGGGGAGCATGATGTCTTGATCTTCAGGGAGAACACACTTGCTACCAAAGCTATTGAGGAATACCTAAAGTTGGTAGGGCAGAAGTATCTTCACGATGCGCTAGGTAAGAAAGTGCCTGTCTGTCGCCTGTTTGCATTGCAAGGGCTAACCCTGAACTGTCTGCAACATGACTGAAGCCTTGTGCGCCTAGGAGTGTGGGATGGGAAGGAACTGCCTCAGCACTAAGCCCAGGTGTCCGCTATCCAGATAGCAAAATATATGCTGTCTTACTCTTGATGCCCTTCCTCCAAACAGAGGAAGATGCTTTTTGGTGCCTGCAGTAGCAGCACCCAAGGAAAGGCAAACCTGATTTGATATAGCTGAGTCCCTCTTAAAGTTTGTATCACCGCATTATGTTTTTCTGGGTAACCTTCTTTTATGTCTCTAGTTAGGATGAAGAGATATAATACTGCAATTGATTTGTGGACAACGGTGATTGTTCTATCTGATATACAAACAGGCTTTAAAAAGGGATTTTGACACAAAGTTTAACAGAGGAAATTGAGACCAATACCTTGTGTTGTGGTGTCAGGAGTGAATGTGGTATCATGTGCGATACAATTAGGTGGAGATTTCAGAAAGGCTTATGAATATGAAGCATATATTTCACTAATCTCCTTTTACATTAAAGAAGCTCCTGCAATTGCTTTAGGCCAAAGTGCCACCACCTAGGGAACTAGATATACCCAGGGGTATCTGGTTGACAACCCAAGTTCTCATCCACAAGTGCATATTGCTGGGGCATCTCCAGTCAGTCTCTCCAGTCAGTCTCTTTCACTTGCCGTTGTAGTTAACAGCAAATGTTAGCTATGGTGTTAATGAGTGTTAAGTGTGAGATGCCCACCCTAGCGCTTGGGTTGAATGCAGGTAGTACAAGAAAACTAATTTCCAGATGCTTCAGCTGCAACTATTGGTAATGCTGGCAGGTTCCAGAGTGACCCTTGGACTTGCTAAGCCCTTACCTTTGCCACAGAGCAATTGGTTAATAAACATTTGTGTTAACCTTTTAAACTGGTACCTTGCCCCTTAGAGAAACAGGGCTGGAGGGAGTGGGGCTGCAGGGCTACTGAGCAGCACAGGGCAGGAGATCAAGATGCAGACTGTCTAGGGAGCCTCCTGCCTGTATTTATCCAAACTGCTCTTTATTCACCACCTCATTAAAACTGCCTGGCCAACCTGTGATGTCCTACTCCATTCCCCTGGTGGGATCTTAATGTCCATGGTTACATGCCAGGGTGGATTCTGATAACTGTATTATTGTCCCCTCTCCACCAAAACGTTCTGCTCTAGTCATAAGCGACTGCCTTGGGAGTTACTGTCCACACAACTAATATTGCAATAAAGAGGACCAAAATGTGTGTGCTCTCTTCCGAAGAAACTCACAGCCTCGCTACAGTTAGCGTTTACCAACTCCACACAATCTTTCTTACCCAAGATTGCACAATGAGCCACCCATCCCCCTGTTGTTTCTTGGATGAAGAAAACTTTGGAAATTGATACAAGAGAAACAAGATCAGGCCAAAGCCAAGTCCCACACCACATCCTTTCACAAAAAAAAAAAGCAGCTTTCCCAGCAGTCTCGTTTGTCCTTAGCAATCCCAGACGCTGGCAAGTCATCAAGGAGATAGTTGGCTAAATTAGTGCTCCAAAGGTCAGTATAGTCAGATCTGTGATTATATGCATTTTGGCCATTTCTTAAGTGTAATGAGCCTGTTCTGGTAGTCTTATTCTCATGGGTGGAACCACTGAGCATAAGTCACAGTCCTAGGCTCCTGGTATGGAGAAATGAGCAGCGTATTACTTTGTGCTATGCTTTTCAGCAGACTGAACAATCAGCTGTGGGACCAGTATATTACATTTGACTGCAAGTCCCTTAATGTACAGTAATTACAATAAAAATATTGTAAAAATTATTGACTTTAATACATCATTTAGAGCATTGGTGCTGAGTGATAAGATTGTAAATCATAGACATGAGAGATGGAAAATTCCCCCTAAGGTCATCCAGCTTGTCTGTAGCTCAGGGCAAGGTTGCTGATGACAATATACCCATCTAATTCTTCGTCAAGTTTTAAATGTCATTTTGCTGAGATGCCATGTTCTTTGAAAGGATTAACAACATCACACTTGGTGTTAGCTATTTAATACAACTGTAAGAGCATCTTAATATATGATTAAGGCAGGGGCCACAAAGAGTAAGTTTCAGATGTGTTTAAGGAAAAAAAAATATTATCCGGTAAACAACAGTTAAAACAGAATTGGCTCAACAAAAGTGATGCCGAGAGTTTTGCAAATAAGTGATCTAGATGCCCTCAGCAGAAATATTTTGGACCCCAACAAAAAAAAAAAAGCTTAAGAAAATGTGCTGCCTGCTTTGCTTGCAAGAACACTGCTGACTTGAGATTCGGGGAGGGGGGTTGGGAGGTCTTTAAGGGTTTTTATGAAAACAAAGACAAAAAACCAAAACCCTTTTGCACAAACAAGCCTTGTGGCGTTAGCTCAGAGCCAGCAAGATCATCTGAGGAGATGAACTTAAAAGACATTGAATCGTTAAATGAATGAACAAAGAGGTTTTCCTAGTGAACAACAACAGTTTAAAAATCACTTGGTGTACTAGCATATATAGGAGGAAAATTAGTAAGTAGTTCATTCCAATATGTCAAACAAAGGAAACTTCATCTGGTTTTGTATGTGTCCAGTTTCTGTTGCGATGCCGTAAGGGAAGGATGACACAAATGCAAAGGATTTTGAAAGATGCAGGCTATAAAAATGTCATAAGGTGCTGATAAAAGAGATTGATAAAATTAGCAGTCTCTAGCTAGCACTCTGGTATTACTCTTATTCAAGAGCAAGGTGACACTTTTTAGAATTTAAAAAAATGCTACGTTTAGAAATAATAAAAATAAATAGCATTGTCACATGCATTTCCTGGGGAAATTATGAAGACAAATAGCACAGCTTCATTTCTAAGACTGTGGATAATTTTATAGTTGATAATACAATTTGAATACAAAGTCAAATCCTATTCTTTAGGCTATAAGTGAAGTGTCTGCAGGGTTTATAAGCAAAGCCATCCTGTTATTGCACCTATATTTGGGGGGCAGTGAGGGCACAGGAGGCTGAAGCATCAGAGCACCAGCTGTCTGATCTGGTACGACAAGTGCTCTGTTCTGAAAGAGCCGGGAGGAGTCATGTCCCCAACATCTGGTGTCTGGAGGCTGTATTGCAGACCCAGGGAGCAGAAGAGGCAGTTGCCAAGGAAAGGCATAAGCAGGATTAAAAGGTGTGTCAAGGAGGCTTTTCATGTAACTACCCTGGTTTGTCATCCTCTTCCCTTTGTCCAGGGGAGTTTATCAAGGCTTTGTATGAGTCAGATGAAAACTGTGAAGTGGATCCCAGCAAATGTTCATCCAGTGAATTAACAGATCATCAGAGCAACCTGAAAATGTGTTGTGAGCTGGCCTTCTGCAAGATTATCAATTCTTACTGGTGAGGCATCTCCCCTCCCCTTCTCCCCCATTAGGTCATTTGCTTACAGGGTGCCCGTTCCTCCTCTGAAGATGAGAAAACAGCAGTTGTACAGGGAAATAGCATAGACCCATCTATCTTCTGAGACTGCCTTCGTTTCCTTTCCTCACTATCTTCCTATGTGTGACACCATATTGCAGGTGGAACTTGTGCCCAAATTGAGGGGTTCCAGTCCCACACACCATACCTGACAGGAGCTTCTGCTGAAATACCCTGCCAAGGGAACACATACTGAGCTGTGACTGAATAAGGAGGGAATAAAGTGAGAAGATAACAGCTTAGCTTGAACTTGGAATAAAAAGCTGAAAGTTTTGATGTGTATAGAAAACTTTCAGACCCTTTAGATCTGTAGAACTGAACAGGAGATCACAGGGAGGAAACACTGGCAGAGAGGTTTCTATTAATCTCTGTTTCTGAGTAGCAGTGAAAGAAGAATGGCCTTTCTGCTTCAGGATGAAGCACATGCAAAATATTGAGAGATCTTAACAAGCAAAAAGAAAAAAATTCAGTTATGGAGATGAGTTCAGTTTGGTTCAGTTTGTTTTTAATATTCTAACACCCTGTTTGCTCCAGGGTAGTGATGGATAAGTAGTTCTTAGCTTGCAAATCAGTGTGTCTGAAAATGGCTTCACTTAACATATATGAACAAGGGATGCTTTAAAGACTACTTAAGTATCACCAGATTAAATGGGGATCTAAGAATAGATGCCTAATGACACTTCCTAGCCTAGAGAGAAAAAAGGGAAAAAAAAAAAAGAGCCGATGATGATTTCTCACAGATAATTATTTCAGGTGATTGGTCACCAGTTCAACTTGTTGCATCTCATTGCCCATGCGATTTTATTTCCTGGTTTGTTGTTTTTCAGCGTGTTCCCTCGTGAGCTGAAGGAGGTATTTGCATCTTGGAAGCAGCAGTGCCTGAGCAGGGGCAAGCAGGACATCAGTGAACGCCTAATCAGTGCCTCCCTCTTCCTCCGCTTCCTGTGCCCCGCTATCATGTCCCCCAGCCTCTTTAGCCTCATGCAGGAGTATCCTGATGACCGGACATCTCGCACACTCACACTTATTGCTAAAGTCATTCAGAATCTCGCCAATTTTGCGAAGTAGGTGGTGACAATAAAACTGAAATCTGTGCCTGTTAGGGGTGCAAGTCACTGCAGGTTACTATGGAGCAAGGAGAGCCCTGCTTGGTAGTCATGGTTGCAGGTAGCTAATTCTTTGTCAAATTGAAGTCAGCTTTAGAAAAGGAGGAAACTTCTCACTTATATGTGAACGCTGCTCCCCTTGAGACACCTCAGCACTGAGCTAGATAAATTCTCCTTTTCACGTGCAGATTTGGGTTGTGTTGAATTCAGCAGAGGGGATATAGTATAAAACCAAGAAGAGCCATGCATTAGCATGTCAGTGTGTATGCTATTTAAAAAAAAAAAAGCCCTTTCCCACCAAGGATCATGATTTTCCTCCTTTCTTCCTCCAGAATTCCCAGCTGAATGATACAAAGGGCATGACATGCCTCTTACAGGGGAGGCAATGCAGAGAAGGGGAGAGGAGAAAGGGTGTCTGTGGGAGGGAGGGGGGAGAGGTATGTTGAGCCCTTGATCATAATATGAACAGTGAATTACTAGTATTCTTGGACTAGTAAGTCCAAGAAAGCAGTGAATCTCTTAAATTGTCCATTTTTTTTTTTCTCCCAGACCAAATCTTCAGAAAGGCAGGTCTAAAGTTAAGCATTTAAGTAATTGTCTGTAAGCACATGTACTCTGTATTTTGTTTGGAGGTTGTTGACTGGGTTTCCTCCCCCTCCCCTTTCATGCAGGTTTGGTAATAAGGAAGAGTATATGGCCTTCATGAATGACTTTTTGGAACACGAGTGGGGAGGAATGAAGCGTTTTCTCCTGGAGATCTCTAATCCAGATACCATCTCAAACATGCCTGGATTTGAGGGCTACATCGACCTGGGCAGAGAGCTCTCAGTTTTGCATTCCCTCTTGTGGGAGGTTGTGTCCCAACTTGATAAGGTAAAGCAGGCCGGAGGCCCGGGAGGGTGAATCTGGCGATTGTATCATAGCAACAGTAAACACTAGGAAACATCAAGGGAGCAGCTGAAGCCTGCTTTGGGCAGAACTTATTCAACAGCTTTTGAAAGGAATACTTGATAGTGGTATTTCACAATTGTTCTTTCCGTGATTTCAGATCAGGGCCTAAAGCAGGGCATGTGAAGCAGTTGGTCTTCAGCAGTAGTGCAAACACTTTGCAGAGCCTTAAGTAAGGACGGGTGTTAAATGGTGGAGAGGGCAGCGCTTAAAGATAGACCTGGAATTTCCTGAGCAGCCAGTCCTTTCTCATAAGTGAGCTGGAAAAAAGGGAGGGTGTTTGGACAGAAAACGAAAATGTTGCAGTGCCTTTTTTGATGCTAATGGAGGTACTTTGCTGCACACCAGGCCCTACCCTGCCTAGCTCTGACCAAGTAACGTGTTGGCCAGGCAGAACTGTTCTCATTAAAGACCTGATCCAAAGCCTGCTGAGATGATCTCATTTCTGTAGTTTTTGGATTAGTTTTTAGTATACAAGAGGATGCCATGTAAAAACCTGGATCCACTCTGTTTTATCCTGTAACAAAAGCAAGATGCTTTCTGCTGTGTATTGTGCTGGGGTCATATGTGTTGTCCAGATTCTCTTCTGCTGATCTCAATAGACATATCCAACAATAAGCATTGCTTCCATTTAGCTATAGAAGGAGAAAAGGCAGTAGTTTGCTCTTCCTTAGCTATGTCGCTTTGCGGGATCCAAAATCATTAAAACCTTGATAGCAAAGGTAGTTGATAAGATCCAGAAAAGCTGAGCTGTGAGTCATTATTTTTTTTGCAAGTGCTTGGAACTGTTCCATGTTTCAACTTTTAGAAGTGCATTATTTTGTCCATATTCCATTTACATTATTCTTTCTTTTGAAACTGGAGAGGTGAGGTGAATTGCAATGCACTCTTAATATTTTTATTGCATTAAGGTTTGCCAAAATAGTTATTTGTTGGGTATCTATTTTCTCACAATACATTATTTAAAACAGAAAACAAAAAACTGAGCTTGTTGCATCAGAGTAAATTGAAATGTCCTTGACTCAAAAAGGCAATATATATTAATCTTAGTTTAATAAGAATTTATGATCTTGTTTTTCCATTTCCCTCATACATGCACACAGTGTACCTTCAAAATGTCGCAGGCAGCAAAG